>NC_067245.2:316025834-316328864 GCF_019359855.2 Lolium perenne
TGCTCTGGCACAAATTAAAGTGCCTCTACAATGACCAAAAGTTGACCCTGGACAAGATGATTTCCATCGCCAGCACTCACACCACCGCCGATGACGACGCAGGCGGAGAACTTGCGGCCACAGCCCTACCCCTGCAGCACCAGAAGAAGAACCGCGACGGCAACAACAAGCGGAAGAATCCCTTAGAAGACCGGAAAAGTGGTCAAGGAGGCGGAAGAGGCCGCGGTCGCGGTGGCGGAGCCGGCAGGGGCCAGCACCGTGCTGACGAAGTCACAGTTACTGGATCCCGCGCTCCCCAAACATATGAAGAGTACAGGGATATGCCCTGTTTAGCCCACATTGATCCGGCTACAGTCAAATCCTCACACACCAATCGCAACTGCAAATGGGTCAACGACCTCAAGACGGATCCAGAAGCAGGATACAAGCGTGCTAGGAAGCACCGCCCACGCGGAAAAGGAGGCAAGGGCAAGAACAAGGAGAATGACGAGGATAGCTCCGAAACAATGGATGAGGACAGGGCTTCGCCGGAACCAAAAGATGGTTCCGCAGCCAACACCTCTAACCCATTTGTTAAGAAAAGCGCTGGTGCATATCACACCTTCCTCGGAACTCCAACAGTTCGGGCGAAGAAAACCGCCCTCCGGACCCTGAATGCCACGATTCCGGCTGTACCGCAGTACGTCAAGTGGTCGGAAAAACCTTGCACTTCTGACAGAGCCGACCATCCGGCCGTCATCCCTAAGGAGTGCTACGCTTTGGTTGTTAGTCCCCGCATTGACGGGTATGACTTCTCCAAGTGCCTCATGGACGGTGGAGCCAGCCTGAACATCATGTACCTAGAGACTCTGGAGAAGATGAACCTTACCAAGGAACAGCTCAAGCATAGCACCACGGAGTTCCATGGTGTGGTTCCGGGTAAAAAGGCAAACTCCCTGGGCAGCATCAAACTTCCCGTGGCCTTCGGCGACGTTAATAATTACCGCGAAGAGATGATCACATTCGAGGTTGTGCCCTTCAAAAGCTCCTATCATGTAATCTTTGGCAGGCCCACCTATCACAAGTTCCATGCTAGGGCGTGCTACATCTACAACAAGCTGAAGATTCCGGGTCCTAACGGTATGATCACCGTATCCGAAGACTACAAGAAAGCACAGGACTGCGAGGAGGGCGAAGCAGCCTTTGCAGAATCCGTTATATCTGGGGCGGAACTGCAGGGCTATAGAGCCGCGGTGGATCCGGCTGAGATGCACACCACCAAGAAGCAGATTTCCGACCAGAAGACCTCGTTCAAGGCCGCGATAGACACCAAGAAGGTCGATCTCAAGGAAGGCGACTCTACCAAGCAAGTGTCTGTCGGAGCTGGCCTGGACCCCAAATAGGAAGACGCGCTTGTCGATTTCCTGCGAGCTAACATGGATATCTTCGCATGGCAACCTTCTGACATGTCCGGAGTACCAAGAGAACTCGCCGAGCACTACCTCAACATAAATCCGGGTGCAAAACCGGTGAAGCAAGCTATGCGACGCTTTGTAGATAAGAAGCGCCGCGCCATAGGAATGGAGTTAGCAAAGTTACTAGACGCAGGTTTTGTAATAGAAGTTATCCACACAGATTGGGTCGCAAATCCCGTCCTTGTACCAAAAAAGAATTCTGAAATACTAAGAATGTGCATCGATTACTCCGGCTTGAATAAGCATTGTCCGAAGGATCCGTTCCCTTTGCCGCGCATTGACCAAGTCATTGATTCGACGGCAGGGGCGGAACTTCTGTGTTTTCTTGACGCATATTCCGGGTATCATCAGATCCGGATGAAGAAGTCTGACCAAAAGGCGACCTCGTTCATCACACCCTTTGGCACTTACTGCTATATCACCATGCCTTTTGGTTTGAAAAATGCAGGTGCCACCTATCAGCGTACGATGCAGCGGTGCTTGAAGGGCCAGATCGGTCGGAATGTACACGCCTACGTCGATTAACTGGTTGCGTCGCAGCAATCAGTAGATTTGTTAGTCGTCTTGGCGAAAAGGCACTACCTTTATACAAGCTACTAAACAAAACAGACAAATTTGTCTGGGACAATGCAGCAGATGAAGCATTTCAGGGGCTGAAGAATATACTCTCCTCCCCGCCAATCTTGGCAGCTCCGGAAGAGTCGGAGCCCATGCTCCTCTACTTGGCAGCTTCCAACAAGATCATCAGCATCGTCATCGTGGTGGAGCGAAAGGAAGAAGAACACGAGTACGGAGTCCAAATGCCCGTTTATTACATTAGCGAGGTCCTGACGGAATCCAAACAGAGATACCCTCACTTTCAGAAGCTAGCCTACGGAGTGTTCCTAGGTAGCCGGAAGCTGAGACACTACTTCCAGGAGCATCCTATGATAGTTGTGAGCACAGCTCCATTGTCAACCATCATCAACAACTCCGACGCAACATGGCGCGTAGCGAAGTGGGGAATAGAACTTTCCACCTTCAACATCAACTACAAACCCAGGACTTCAATCAAGTCATAGGTTTTGGCGGATTTTTTCGTTGACTGGACTGAAGCTCCGGAAGGCACGCCTGTGCCAGAACCAGAAGCTTGGGTCATGCATTTTGACGGATCCAAGCAACATCAAGGCTCGGGGGCCTGGAGTTACCCTGAAGTCACCTACCGGAGAAGAACTGCGGTACGTTCTGCAGATTCACTTCGAAGCTACCAATAACATGGAGGAATATGAGACTCTACTATACGGACTGCGCATCGCTAAGGAAATTGGGATCAAGCACATCATATGCTGTGGAGATTCCGACCTGGTGGCACAACAAGTAGCCGGAACCAGGAACGCCAGAAACTCCGTCATGGCGGCTTACAGAGACGAAGTTGATGAGATTGCTAAGTGCTTCCTCGGATACGAAGTCAAGTACGTCAGAAGAGACGATAATACAGCGGCAGATATGCTGTCCAAGCTCGGATCCGGCAGGAAACCCATTCCGCCTGGAATTTTCCTTGAGCACTTGAGGACACCCTCTGTGAAGGGCGCTAACCCGGAAAACCCAGACGTGGCAACCTCTCCGGCTAAAGAGGTGATGGTTATCACTCCGGCCTGGACCAAGCCTTACCTGGACTACCTCATCGATAGAAGCTGCCGGAGGATGAATTCCTCGTGCGACAGATTGTCAGACGAGCAAGATCCTACACAATCGTTGATGGACAGCTCTACAAGAGAAGCGCAAACGGAATTTTTCTGAAGTGCGTCTCAAACGAAGATGACATTCCAATTCTTAGAGAGATCCACCTTGGCGATTGCGGGCATCACGCCGCTCCCAGATCCCTCGTTGCGAAAGCTTTCCGGCAAGGATTTTACTGGCTAACAGCTAAAGAAGATGCTGAGAAAATAGTCAAAACCTGTTGCGGTTGCCAGTACTATGCTACGCAGCCAAATGCTCCGGCTCGGGAGCTGAAGACCATCCCTATCACTTGGCCGTTCGCGGTCTGGGGGCTTGATATGGTCGGAAAATTGAGAAAATCATCTCCTGGTGGTTTTGAGTACCTCCTGGCCGCTATTGACAAATTCAGTAAGTGGATCGAGGCCAAGCCAGTGAGAAAAGCCGATGGTGCTATGACACTGAAATTTTTTTGCAGCCTCGTGGTGAGATACGGCATCCCACATAGCATCATCACAGATAATGGCACAAACTTTGCGCAGGGAAAACTCAAGGAGTACTGCAATGATATGGGGATCCAGCTAGACCTTGCCTCCGTGTCTCATCCACAATCTAATGGGCAGTTCGAGTGAGCCAATGGCCTTATACTGGCTGGACTTAAACCTCGCCTTGAAGAACCGCTGCAGCGTGCAGCCGAAGCTTGGACTGAGGAGTTAGATTCTGTTCTGTGGAGTTTACGAACAACCCCTAATAGATCAACTGGTTTTACGCCTTTCTTCCTAGAATACGGATCTGAAGCAGTGTTACCTTCCGACATTATTTACGATTCTCCGCGAGTTTCCGCCTACACTAAGGAAAATGCAGATGAGGCTCGACAGCTATCTGTGGACCTGCTCGAAGAAGCTCGGAATTTAGCCGACCAGCGCTCCACCATTTACCAGCAGAAGCTCCGACGCTATCATAGCCGTCAAGTTCGGAACCGCTCGTTTAAGGAAGGTGACCTGGTTCTCCTCCTTCGGCAGGTGAAAGAGCATAAGTTGCAATCTCCATGGGAAGGACCTTTCGTCGTGAGCAAAGTGATGCACAACGGATCCTACTATCTCATCGATATCCGCGAGTTAAAGGATAGACCGGCCAATTGGCATCGGAAACGCAAGAGGGAGGATCCGGGTGACGTATACGATGAAACATACCGTACTTGGAATATAGCACAGCTACGTCATTTCCACACTTAGCAAATTTTGCATTACATACTTTGTAATAGTTATAATACATGATCAATGAAATAAAGCATATGGTTCACTCTTTGAGTCTTTTACCTCCTTTACTTGTTCATTTTTGGATCATGTATGTTTTCCGACAAAATCGCAGAGCTGGATGTTTCCGCCTAGGCGTGTATAATGTTGTGATTTTCAAAATCGTCCAGTAGGACATAAGCTTAAGTTTTCTGGTGAATGAGTTTTCTGTTGCGAACTTATGGATTCTTGGTAGCGACTTCCGGCACCTCAGGCTGGGGGCTTGTTTCCGCGGTTATTGATGGATTGCCATTGGGCTTCGTCGCCGTCGGTGAGCTTTTCCGGCTAAAGGTCTTCCGGCTCGTGGAAGGTCATGTAAGTAAGCCGGAAAATACAGAAACCAGCACTTGCTTTTAAAACAAAAGACCGCGCATATATATAAACACGGTAGGAGGATAAGTGTTTCCGCCCACAGCTTTGCTTGCGTAGTTTTTTGGCCTAGCTACTTCAAAATAAGTCTAGATATTTATATTACAAACCCACGAAGGGACCGAATGATGCATTGTTCATGTTTTTTCCCGCAGGAATAAGTTTTTCATTTCTCCGCATCTTCCGCCGGAGATGAAGGACCTTCGTCGCCACTCTTGGCCTTGTTCTTCTCCGCCTCTTTAGAACTGGTCCATGTGAAGTTGCTTCCGTCCTCGGATCCGGCAGGTCTAGCTTCCGCTTCGCGCTTCTTTTGAAGTTCCGCTTCAAGGGGCTCGTCAGCAGGAAGAACGACCTTGTCGTAGAACTCATCATGACGTATGCGCCGAGCGATCCGGGTATCATAGCCACTGCAAGCATCTAGATGTTTATCCGGATTCGCATCCTTCGGAATGCCCGTGGTAACTTCGTCGATGTTCAAATTTGGAGCATGGGCCAGACACATAGCAAGGGACATTTGAGCAGCGCCGCAAGCTGAAGAGGCTTGGAGATCAACAACAAGCTCCGGCAGCACGTCCATCTTCTGGATGAGCTCACGGACGTCGCAGGTTCGGCTGTCCTTGATCGCCAAGTTGTAGCAGATCTTGTGGGACGCGAAGATTAGATCTTTGCAATCATCTACGGCTAGCTTGATCAGGTCGTCGCGCGGAAATAGCTCACGCCGAGATTCATCATATCCAAGCAGGTCTGTTAAGGGAAAATGTTCAGGATAAAATGCAATCCAGAGTTACCGAGAAAGGCATAGATTATGGATCCGAGTGCTTACCAAAGACCTCGGTATTGAGCAAGTCCCAACCCAGTTTCGCCTGGCGCATATACGTCCGGAGCGTTTGAACCTCGGACTGGAGTTTCTTGCCCACATCAAGATCCTTCTTGTGCCTCTCCTCTAGATCGGCTTTCTTCCTGATGAACTTCGATTTCTTCTCGGCCAGTTGGTCTTCCGCAAACTTCTGCTTTTCCTCCGCCACCTTCAGTTTTGCTTCCAGGTCCTTGTGGGCGGAGCGTAAGCTCTCAAGCTTTGAAGAGATGGTGGCCAGGGAGGTAGAGGCACATGTTCAAAGAAAATTCTATAAGCAACACAAGTAGGAAGATTGACAAAGGAAAGGAGTGGTCGGAGATATACCTTGGGTTTCCTCAAGCTTTTTCTCTAGCACTGCAATCTTTTCATTTGCTTCCTCCAAGCGATCCGACTGCCTAAGGGCCACACGGCGTTGGAGGGAGATGTTCTTATGAAGCTCGTAGTGCAAGGCTTGTTGCTCCTGCAACAGCAGTAAAATCAGGAAAGGATAAGTTCCGATAACAATAAAAAACAAGTGTAGATCTTTTCGAAGTATCATTGCCGGAAATGTTTCCGACATGACGCTTGGGGGTTACTACGACACTTTAAATTGAAATTCCTCAGGTTAGTTTACTCAAAGTATCAAGGTGCAAACTAGAATTGGTTTCCGCCTAGATTCTTGGGGGCTACTGGGTGAATGGTTTACCTTGCGCTTGCAGAGAAGGTTGTCGAGAAACTCGTAGGTATCTTTCTTGTATTACTCAATCTCGGAAGATTGAGCGTCAGGTTTGCCCCATGCATTTTGCAGCTTGGCATTCAGTAGACCCTGCTCGAGCTCCCACTTTTCCGCATTAGTGAGCTTGTGAAAAAACTTGGTAGCGTACGCCTTGGGCGTGGCATAGATATCAGAGGGATCGCCAAAGTTCTCCGAAAATACGATGGCATCATTAGCCGGAGCTTCAGCCTTATCTGCAGAGGTTACCTCCGCCTCTTCTTTGTCCTTAGCTCCTTCAGCGGCTGCCCGCTTGGTTCCGGAGCATCTTCCGTCCTTCGGCCCGCTGCTAACAGGAATTACTTCCTCTTGAGTTTGTTTTCCAGCTGCAGGGCTGGTGGCTGAGGTTTAGCCGGAGATGTCTGAGGAGCTGCGGTAGAGGTGCTGGGCAGAATTATGGGGGTGTTGGGGCCAACGGCCGGAGAAGTCTTCATGAAACTGGTGATCGGCTTCTGGGTGGTAACCCGTGAAGTGACGACCTTCTAGCTCCTGAACCAAGTAACGAAGAAATAAATAACAAGTTTAGACTTACAATATAAAGAGGATTACATTCCGGAAACTCACGTGGCTCCGGGAAGTATTGGACGGGTTCCTTTTCCGGCGGTCGCGAGCATCTTGATGCGGTCGCGTTCCGCCTTCTTGGAATCGTAGCGCCGTGCCCCGGAGGATGGAGCGGTCTTGGCCTTTTTGGCTGAGGCTTCACCGCCGGTTCCGACGTTAGGTCCGGAGGATTTGCCGCGAGGACGTTTGGAAGGACGAGGAGCGTTTTTCTTCTTGGGCTCCTCCTCTTCTTCCTCCTCCTCTTCCTCCTCCTCCGGAGCTTCCTCCGTCTTCCCAGAGTCGGCGGGGGTGCGGAAAACAACTCTGAAATCTTCCTCCGCCAAAGTATTGAGCTGGAAAAGAAGTGTTGAAAGGTTAGGTACATGCAAAGACGAAAAGCAAAATGACCAAGTGTAAAACATACCGGCGGGCAGGTGTTGTTGATGTAGATGTCCTTGACGATGTCCGGAACCACCTGGCCGTGGGTGATCTTCACTAGCGTCCGGATCCTCTTGTTCAGAGGATCCATGGGCAAGTTATCCTTGGTCACCAGCAGCAGATCTTCTGCTCCGGAGTACTCGCAGACGAGCCGCTTGTTGAACTTCAGCGGCTGGATCCGGCGGGTGAACCAGCTCAGGGTGAGGTCCATTCCGGTCAAACCATCATGAACCAACTTCGAGATTCTCCGAGTCATCTTGTCCAGCTCCAGGTGCTGGGCAAGATTCGAAATATAGCTCCAGCTGGCGAGCTCTTCTAGAGGGTTTTTGGAGAATGCGGGAAGCTCGTCGTGACGACCCGGAACAGACTCGTTCTTGATGTAAAACCATCCGACATTCCAGTACCAGACAGACTCGTGTGAGGAAAGGGGCGGATACACCCTCTTTGAGCGGAGCACAAATGTCATGCTTCCGCAGTTGACCATCACCTTCTCCTTCGTTTCCTTCTTCACGCGGTAGAAGAATTGAAGGAGCCGGACATCTGGCTGGACTCCGAGGTGACCTTCGCACAATGTGACGAAGTTGGAGAGGAGGAGATAGGCGTTGGGGCAGATGTTATGAGGCTGCAGCCCATAAGAGTTGAGCACCTCCAAGAAAAACTCTGAGGGCGGAAGCGAGAGGCCTCGCTCCACCCATGCCTTGGTCAGGACCCGCTCGTCAGCTGCCGGACCTGGAGCTGTGGAGTCCTTGGTGAATTTCCAAGAACCCGGAGCCACGAGTCCTTCCTTTTCGAAGGCCTTGAGCTCGGATTCAGTAACGTCACAGGGCCACCATTGACCCTTCTCCCCTTCTCGGTTCCGGGCTTTGGAAGCCTTCTTCATTTCTGACTCCTGAACCTTTGCTGCCATCCGAGCTTGCCCTTCCAACTCTTCGCGCAATTCTTCTTCTGTCGGAACTCTTCCGAGAAGGTTGCTAGAAGAGGCGGAGTAAGGTTGAGCTAAGCGAGTGTCGGAAATGTTTGGTGGCAGGAACGCTAAGGTTTCGATGAAAATGGGTTCCGATGGATTGGGTGGAGGGCTACTCGGAGAACTATCAGTGTATTTCGGGAAGCTATCCGACATATTTCCGGCTGCAGGTATAATAGTGAAGATTTAAATAACCGGATCCTACTGCGTTCTTTCTCCTTCAAGTCCGGCGAACTTACCGACAATGGCGTGGCGGTTCCCTGTTTTGCCGGCGAGGGTTGAAGGCTTGGACTTGAGACGTTCGCGTCCGGCGTGAACACGAAACGGCGGCGGAGAACGAATCCCGATCAAACGCCCTATGCTCAGGTTGAGGCAGACCTTGCAGAGGTGGCGCTTGAAACTTTTCCGAGAACGAGCTCGTCGGCGCGAGATCTGTCGGGCGGCGCTGGCGCGAGGAAGAAGATGATGTGGTGAGGAAGGTGAAAGAATGAAAATGACTGCCCGGTCGGGGTATTTATAGACCTCGCGCGGAGATGCGTGTGCTGGATCCTACAGTGGGAACTGAGCGGTCGCACCGTTGGATTTCCGCCACGTGTCCTAGGTCAAATGCGGTGGAACTGAAGTGGCGGTGACCTAACTGCATGGATCCGATTTTTCCGGCAAAGATTCGCAATTCCGAAAATTTCGCGCGGGAAAAGTGGAAGTTATGTGCGGCATAGGCGGAAATTCCGCTAAGTTACCGTTACAGAAGAACAAATGATTTCCGGTTGAATGAAGTCAGAAACGATAAAGTTTGGGAAGCTCTTCGAGATTCTCTTCGGATCCAAACAAAGTTATGCGGAGGAATGGTGAATCTTGAAGAACTTCGGGGGCTACTGTTGTGGGTATACTTTATGGGTATGCCAACGACATGGTCTAGATCCGGCAAGCTCGGGTGGCCCACAGATGGTGGTGGTGGCTTATGGCCGAATGGGCGGCCCAATTGCTGTTGATAGAAGATGGAGGAAGTCCAGCCCAGGAACAGGAGCCGGATCCAAACCTACCTATGCAAGTAGTCGGATCCATGGAGGCCCATGAAGTATCCGGATCCATGACGGCAAGCTAGATCTAAGTGGATTCTTGACGTGCACGGCAATGTATATTCCGTAGTTAGGCATCTTGTATTCCGGCTAGAACTCTCCGTAGAAACCCTGGATCCAGGCGTCTTTATAAGCCGGATCCTGGGAGCCCTAGAGGCACGACCACAACTCTTTGTAATAACGCGAAAGCGTCCAGATAATTCCAGATAATCAGCAGTAGGCCCTGCCATCGTGCAGCGTGATCCGAAGCTGGGTAAATCGCGTACCACCGTCCCGAGGACTCTCCGCCGAATGGCCCCTACTTCTTTCCCCCTCTGTGAGGATCCCTCCTCCGGGGTACCGTCGAATAGGCAACGACAAGTGGCAGTCCTATCCCTGACGCCAACATGCTCGTCAAAGCAGAGGGCCTCATTGAAATCTCCGCAGCACAGCCATGCACTGTCTCTGTTGTGGTTTAGACGACGCAGGAGGTCCCAAAAAATGTGCCTCAGTTCTCTTTTTGGTTCCCCATAGACAAAGGTTGCATGCCAGGCTTCAGTCTCCTCCTCATTCACAACCACATCGATGCAATGTGAATTGAAGCCGCAGACTGAGACAGAATATGGCTGCCTCCAGAACAGCGCAAGGCCACCACTGCGGCCTACGCAACTCACAGCATAGGAGCCAGTGTATCCCAAAGACCACATGAAGCCCCTAGCTTTCCCATCCTCCATCTTTGTCTCGGACAAAAACAAGATGGCGGGTCTGAATTTCTTCACTAGATAGCGAAGCTCTCCCACAGTCGCGTCAGACCCGAGACCGCGACAGTTCCATACCTAAGCCTTCGCGGACTTCCTCTTCTGGCCAGTCGCAGCACTGCCCGAGGCAGTGGAAGGAAAGAGTTCCCGGCCACGCCCAGCCCCGTCGCACCGGCTCTGCCCCGACCCCGGCTGCCCCTGCCGCCCCCACGGGCACCGCCTCTCCCCCCTTTGGAAGGGGAGGAGACCTCTTGATCATCGCGCTGTTGCTGCCCCCCCCCCCCCCCCGGAGCCCCTTTGAGCGGCCCTTCCCGTGGAAGCGGAGCCCGCCGTGGAGTTCTTGGATCCCGAGGCCGAGTGAGCACCACCCGCCGAGGCGTTGCCAGACCATGAGCCACCAGATTTCCTGTGTTCGTCCGCGACAGAAATCTTTTTTGCCAAATATGGCAGCTCATCATTCTCATCCCTCTCTGCTGGTGTCAAGCATGCCAGCGTCGAGTGTCCAATCAGACCACAAGAGAAACAATATATAGGGAGCTTCTCATACTACATAGCGAAGCACTCAGCAGCCTGAAGCTTACTCGAGAACACAGTGACCACACGAAGCAGAGGCTCTTCAACCTTCACTTCGACCCTCATCCGCATAAAAGTGCCCCAACATCTGCCCAGATCATCACACTCCACTTTCTTCACCAAGCCAATGGGTTTGGCAATCTCCAGTCCACGTTGGGCATTCATCAATCTGTTCGGCAGAGCAAGTATACGAGCCCAAATAGCAAAACGATCAAACACGACCATCTGTGGCTGCACTTCCACATCGTATTTTTTCATCAGAACAGCATGCCTACCAACTGTCCACGGCGAGCCCTCCATCACCCGATCTCGGTCTGCCTTAGAGCCAAATTCAGCTACAAAGAGGTTGTCACCAGCAGGATTGAAAGTCAAACCTTTGGGATTTCCCCATGCCGGACGCAATGCCGACGAGATCGTCTGGACATGGAGCTTGTTCGGGGCAAGAACCTTGCCCACGAAAGCTCGATCCAGGTCGACCAGATCGAGATCCTCCGTGTCGTCGACGACGACCGCGGTCGATTCTGCGGCCGTGAGTCGTAGCCTCGTCATCATCTGCTCCACTCGCTCGCCTGGTCCGGCCGCGCCGGAGCCACCGCCACCTTCCTTCGCCCCCGGCTTTGTGCCCCGAGCCAGGCCCGGGTCCGCCGCCGGCACACTCCTCCCCGCGTCCTCCGCTCCTCCCTCCATTGCCGCCGGCCGCCCAATCCCCACCGAGGTCAGGCCAAGGGTGGGCAGATCTGCTCGAGATCCCTGGAATCACCCCGAACCAGACCAAGAGAAGAAGGGTAGCAGCGACAGAGCTCGAGGGAGAAGGAAAAATACGACAAGAACACTGGGAAAACTATCTAGATCGAGACCTCACTGGGGAATCGCCTCTGGGGTGCCGCCGCCGCCGGAGCTGCGCGAACCCTCATGTCCACGATAGCGTCAATAGCAGGGAGGAGCTCCTTCAGATCGAAGTTGGGCGACGCCAATGACCCCCACGCCGACGACCGAGCCGCTGTCAGGGCACGCCGTTGGCACGCATACAGGGGAAAATCGCTAGAAGAGATACATGCGAGGCTGCTTATGATTAGTGCTGTTGTGAAACCTTATGGACCTCCTCCACGTACCTAGCAACTGTTATTTTCTAGACATTGTACATGCAGTTACTGTGATATATTATCCTGTTATCAGTGCTTATATGTGCCGTGTTTTTCCTTCCATGCTAGAATTAGCATTAGATTGTGATTTCGTGTGGTTTAGGCTTGATGTGAGTATACTTACTAATGCCCCTATATATGTTTAGAGGCACATTTGAACATTGCCACTAAAAATGGTTAGAGACATTTTGCAAAATGCGGCTAAAAACACGCTATTTTTAGGGGCAATTTGCCAAAGTGCGGCTAAAAATATATAGAGGCCTATGCTAAAGTGCGGCTAAAAATATATAGAGGCAATATGCCGAAGTGCAGCTAAAAATATATAGGGGCACTTATAGAAGTGCCTCTAAAAATATTTAGGGGCCACTAGAAAAATGCCTCTAAAAATACTATTTTTAGAAGCATTTTTTCAAAATGCGGCTTTAATTTTTAGCAATATGTTTTAATTAGGCACTTTTTTAAGTACTCCTAAAAATAATTAGAGGTATTTTTGCTATTTTTAGGCGCACTATAAAGTGCCCCTAAAAATCAGCTCTCCCATAGTGAGAGTGGGTGGGACGAGACGAGACGAGAGCCAAATGGACAAATGGCTCCTCTTGTGGGATTGCTCTGCTCTCCTGCCCTCAGGGTCCCCGAATTTATACTACTCGTACATGGGCTTCCATTTAGGGCAATGTATTTTTCTTTTTCTTTCTGGAATTTGCGCGTGAAGAGTCGGGTACTACAGTACTTGGTTCCTTTCCTCGGAGGCCACCGGCCAGTCGACCGACCAATCAAGATTCTATGCCAGCGACGGCGACGTTTTTATTCATTTCCATGACGCCTCAACAAACTTTTCGCCGAGGGAAACGCTCCAACCAACTTAACCAAAACGAAAGGGAAAGAGGGTGTCACGTTGGCAACGTGTACCGCGATGCCTTCTTTAGATTAGTCATCAGACCGACAGGCCGGACGAGTGAGTGACTAGGCATCCAGTCGGTGGTCCTCGTGGAAGAAACGAAATCTTTGGTCTCTGCGCCCAGCGTCTATTACTAAAATGCATTCTTTCCGCATGCATCATACATGGCACCTCGAGACAGTGAGAGGGCCTTTGAAACTGCTAAGAGCAAGTCTACCACGGCCCCTATTCTCGCGATCCGTATTGGACCGTGTGAGGGGGGCATCTATTCTCATTTTTCTGCGATTTGTACTTCTCAATTAGCAGAACCTGTATTCGAACCTGTATTTTTAAAATCTGAAGAAGCGGAAGAACTTCCATTTCTCATAGTTCACCATCATCATCATACACAAAATTGCGCGATCATACATTGGATCGCGACTTTTAACTAAAACTAAACTAACCTAGATCTACCGCCGCCGCCGCTACAGTCGCCGGGCGCGCCTACTCGAGGATGATCACCCCGGCGAAGGAGCGCGACTGCTCCGCCTCCCTCACCTTGAACGCCTCCACCTCGGCGATGGCGCGCGCCTCCTCCTGCCGCTCCTCCTCCTCCTTCATCTCGAGCTCGGCCTTGGACTCGGCGATGGCCTTAGCAACGGCGGCGGCCTCCTCCGCGTCGCCGAGTCCAAGGTGCTCCGCGACGGCCGGCGCTCCTCCTCCTCCTCCTCCGCTCGAACTCCCCACGCCCGGGAAGAGCTCGCGGCCCGCAAAGACGTACCTGGGGATGGGCGGCGTGATTCCCTCCTCGCGAGCGCGCGCATACGCGTCGCGATCTTCCTCCTCCGTCGTGAACTCCTCCAAGAAGGCTGCCGTCATCGGCTCCATCGGAGGTAGCTCTTCGTAGTACGCGCCGCCGGGCTGGTACAAGGAGAGGTTGCCAGGCGCAACCTCTCCCCGGTTCGTCCACTTCTTCGCCGACCGCCGCTTCGCTCCGACTGAGCAGACGAACTTCCGCCGCCACGCCTCCTCCGTCCGGCTACGGAGGCCGCCGCGTCCCGCGAGACCGGCCACCTATCCGCTACGGGATCCAGAGCTGCTCATGGTGGTGGAGGAGGGCTAGGGTTGAGCTAAGGGCGACTAATTGCTCGCCGGAATAGCTGGCGGCGGGCGGCGGAGCTAGGGCTGTGCGTGAGGGTTTGAACCCTCACTCGCGGCCGCAGCCTGTACTTGTACCGATTGAGACGGGCCGGGGAGGGGGGGCCTGTATTCGCGGCACACGGGTCGAGCCGTTTACGGGCTCTGCTAATTCGCCGTTTTGGCCCAGAGCCCGTAAACGGCCGGAACTACACGGGTCCGGCGGCATTTACGGGGCCTGCTAGACTTGCTTATGCATTCTTTGGAGCTGACACTGAGACTGCCTGTCTGGGTCTTGAGAGGAACCAATCACCCAAAACTCTAGTGCTTGGGTTGGACGGACGCAGCTTCAGTAACGTCCTGCTCAAAAGTTCAGCGGTGACTTTGAACCACTATCAGCCATCCAAAGCACATCCAACGCACAGGAACGATCCAACCAAAAATCCCCGCACTTAGTTGTTTCCAGACACACAAAAGCGCGGGCGGACATGGCATTTTGGCGGGGCGGAGCTTGATTTCTCCCGCGCTTGCGACGGAGGCGAGTCCAGATTTCCACTTTTTTTCCTTTTCTTTTTTGTAGATTTTTCATTTTCGTAACGTGAGCTGGCAAGTGGGTCCCAATCCACGTCAGCAAATTTGCACCGACAGGTGTCAGTTTTTTTGTCAATTCGGGAACAACGCAAGCACCTGCTTTGGCCAGCCACCGCCGTGCGGACCGGGCGGCCGATGTCTCGTCGCTCCTCCCTCCCAAATCGAGTAACTTCCAATCTAGTTAAAAATAATAAATTAAGCCTAAACCAGTGAAACTAGTCAAACCGTATTTGCCTACCCTAGTTCGAGACAGGAGGGAGAAAAAGACGGTGAAGATATGGAAATAGGAGAGATGGGCATGAAAACATAGAACATATGTACTTTCTCTATTTCTTTTGCACAGAATAAACACGACGCGGACTGTTCGCTGACATGTGTTAATCAGCAAACACTCTTGGACTACTCTTCTTTCTTGCTACTTGCACTATCCTGACAGGTACTTACTATCCTGACAGGTACTTACTACCCCAAATGAACCCCAAAAGGCCGTAAGGCCAGGAAATCCAATCGGCTACACAATTGGCCATCCACCGAACGAACTACTAATCACAATCTCCTCCTAATACGCTTCGCGTAGGTGCATCGAGGAGCCAGCGGTGATGAGCCCGTCGCCCGGGACGTTCACTTTGGCCGGCGCCAGCTCCCACGCGTCGAGCTTGGACACCTTCACGGCGCCGGTGCCGTTGTTGAACATGAACAGGCGGCTGTTGGCCGTCGCCACGTGCTCCGGGTACGCCCGCGCCGTGATGACCGTCCGGCCGCCGCCGCCGTAGCTCTCCACCACCGAGTGGTCAACCTGTTGCAAGGATAGAACACATGTTGGCACTCCATTTTCACAATGCAAATAATCGAGTGTCTGAATCTATGCTGTGTTTGTGACGAAGAGCTCACCAGTGTCCTTAGCGATATGCTCCTCTCCTTCTCGATGTCGATGTCCACGAACCCTCCGTACGGCGGCTTGTACACGTCGGCTCTCGTAGTCGATCTGCCCAAGTTAATTTCCAGGAAGATTGTTAGTACGTATGATTTTGCTGTCGATGCACATGCTTAGCTTCAGAATTTGCGGGTGCTCTGTTTTTGCTGTACCTTCTGAGGTCGGTGCACATGAGAACCTTGTACTTGCCCTCGTGCCTGAACACTCTGAAGAAGACGGAGGTGTGCTCCTGCAGGTCGCCGGAGGCCAGGACGAGCAGCCCGAACGGGCCGACGCCGCCAAGCACGGACGCGCCCTTCTCGCCGCACAACCTCTGCGGGTCAAGCAGCTGGTTGGGGTCGAGGTTTTCGGCGCCCTCCAGGGACGGGACCTCGAAGACCACCTCCACGTCCGCCTGCACGCCGGCGACGCCGATGATCTCGTTCATGCCGCCGGCTTTCATATCCGTTCCCAGCAACCCGACCCGCGTCTTCCTCAACGTCTCGATCTCCTCGATCGGCCACTGCAGCAGCTGCTTCCCGTTGCTGTCCACCCAGATCCTCCTCGGGACGGTCTACACGCCGGCCCAGCCCCTGGCGAGGTAGTCGGCCTCGGGGTCGGACTCGTTGGCCCAGCTCCAGAGCACGCGCCGCTTCTTGCCCGCGTCGTAGAAGGACTTGGACGCGTAGACGTGGCCGTAGTCGAAGCGGTGCCAGGTCCGGCAGTCGTTATCCGCCTCCACCGGCGAGAAGGTGTCCACGGCGTCGTCGTACCTCCCCAGCACGTAGTAGTCGCTGAGCGTCACCATCACACTCTGCTTCAGTACGTAACTCACGGCCGCGCCGTTCGAGGGCGTGTAGTCGAGCCCGTTCTGGTCGCCGGGCTCCGCCACAGGGAACAGGTCCGGGCACTCCACCATGCCAGAGTTGTCCGACGAGTAGAGCGGCTCGGCGTTCCGTTCCCACTGCCGGAAGTCCTTGCTGCGGTAGACCAGCGTGGACCCCGTGCCGTCCTTGAGCCCTGCGGAGACGGCGACGCGCCAGAGGCCGTCGCGGCCGAGCCAGGCCGTGGAGGGGTCCCGAAAGTTGTCGTGCACGACGTCGTCGGGGAGCGCGATGACGGGGTTGTAGCTGGGCTTCACCCACTCGCGGAGGAGCGGGTCGGAGGCGTTCTTGGGGAAGGCGACGTTCTGGACCTGGTTGTTGTCGGCGTCGATGCCGGTGTAGAGGAAGACCGGGGTACCGTCGGCGAGGAAGGTGGCGGAGCCGGACCAACAACCGTTGATGTCGAAGGAGGAGTCCGGGTCCATGGCGTTCTCGAGGGCGGACCAGTTTATGAGATCGACGGAGACGGAGTGACCCCAGGAGAGGTTGCCGTTGCCCCAGGTGGCCCGGTACGGGTTATGCTGGTAGAAGAAGTGATACACGCCCTTGTAATACATCGGCCCTGTACATTCAAAGGAAAAAATAACCGTTAGTTCACTCTGTTCCGGTGCTCTGTTTTGTGGGATATTTTATAATATACCACACTTTTCTTTGATTCTCTATTATTTGCCACATGACCACCACCTGTCATTGACAATGACAGGTGGTGGTCATGTGGCAAATAATAGAGATGTAAAGAAAAGTGTGGTATATTATAAAATGATGCTGTTTCAGTGCTCTCCAACTACGTATATTTCATTTTACAAAAATCAGCACTCGTTCATGGCCAAAGAAAACTTGTTACAATTGCAGCACGTTTGATCACTACCGGCAAAGGGAGTTGTCTCATCTTAGTCAAAATTCCATGTTTGTATAGAATTTTGGGAGATAAGTAGTTTCTTTTGTTAGGTTCGAGAAAAATCTTGAGATATTAACTTAGAGATGACATCATAACTTTGAACAAAACGGTCAAAATGTGTAAAGTTCAAGTGCAGTAGAGTAGCGACTAAATCAACCACCACGACGCAGGAGAGGAGGTCACGTCGCGCACGCACGCGAACATCTTGGACGCAAAGACAAGAAGCAAGCAACGCTTGGAGGCAAGCAGCAAGCAACACTTGAACCAACCGAACCGCCGTATCTCTGCGGGCCACACAACGGGAGCACCGGCCTATCTAGGATTTCCTCTCGCTTTCCTATCTAGATAAGCATAACCATAAAATCCAGTGTTCACCGACGGCGACGTCCGATAATTCATTCCTGGTAGAATTTCAGACGGCCGGGAAAGTAAGAAAAAATCCAACGCTTGTCATGCGATATATGCGTGTAGATTTGGTCCGACTTGCCAACCAAATTGGTTAGTCCTGTTCTTGTATATAAGTAACAGAAGTCTAACTTTTGTCTAGGAGAGGAAGAGTATAACTTTAATCAACCGACCAGACCAGGAGATAGAAACTAAGAAAAAACCAACGCATGTTTGGAGAAAAGAGTTGTACAGTTGTTACCAATAGTGCATCTACTTGTATATCTTATTATCGTCCCTAACATTTAATAAAAATTGATCAACTTTTAGTAAGAAAATGATTTGCTAAGGGAAGATATATGGTGTAAAAGAAAATAGTCTTTTCATACTATAAGATAATAATTATATGGGTAGGAAAATAAGCCTATCCAAAACTCTTTGTAATATGGGACGGACTTAGTACTTTTTTTAAGAGATCATCTCTTAGTTAAGGGAAGATAACTTTTCTTTTTCTTGTTCTAAAAAAAAATACCGAATGAGATTGTTCAAGAAAATATATATAATTAGCCCAAAATTTATTAAAATCATGTAAATTCTGAGAAAATGATCAAATAGCGTTAACTACTGGCTGATATCTTCTGATACCGGTGGGTGCTAGAAAAACCGGTTTCCAATGAAATCTCGGAAATACTAGAGACGGGAAAAAAATACCGGACGGGAAAAAGCCCCGCTTCCAACTGAGCAAAAATCCCACTGGAAGAGAAGGCTGACATCACCCTCCTATTGCATGCATGCGATGCTGTTAAACCTAGTCTAACTCTTGGCGATCAAATTGGTTAACATGTTCTTGTCTTAACAGCCAAAGTCGAGCAAAAGTATTAGCTTTTAATCAACCGACCAGACCAGGAGATAGAAACAATATAGCTGTCCTGTCTGAGTGAACTTTTAAACAAGAAACACTAGCTTTGGCGAGGAGGTCACGTCACGTCACGTCAGCCACATCAGTGCACACGATACGGACGTCCGACGCATATAGTACAGCGTCCTACTAGAGGCACGCTGGCGGACGGAGCAACACTTGGCCGCGCGCGCGCGCGCGCGCCAAACCAAAACCGTCCAACCGCAGCGGGCCACACAAGGATCTGCCGGCCTGTTCAGGACCTCCCCACCATCTATCTACGCGTATACTGTATATGGATAATTCCCTTCCCGGAAAAGGAAGTAAATCTATCCACGGATAAACGTCCGGTGTTGACTGATGGCGACCTCCCATAATAAATGCCGATGAAGAAAAGATTTGAAAGAAAGAAAGCTGCGCGTACCATTCGGATCTGTTGAGCAGCGCCATGAAATCCATATCCATCCATCCCAAGCAACCAGCAAGCACAGAGAAGATTCAGGTTAGGCGAATGAATGAATAATCCGCAGCTGGGCGGAGCGAACAGGGGAGCGGGAATTCCTACCGTTCTGCCAGTTCTCCGTGGGCTGGAAGTGGTAGGCGGTCCGGTAGCTGTCATGGCCGGCGGTGGCGGCGCTCTCCGGCTTGGGGTCAGAGAGCCATCGGAGGGCGGCGGACGGGGAGAGGAGGAGGCAGAGGTGTACGGCGACGGCGGCGCACGCGGCGAGACGGAGGCCTGCCATGGCAACCAACCAAGAGAGCGGGTGGGAGGGACGAGAGCCAGATGGAGGCAAACGGCTGGGTGGTTGCTCTGCTCTCCCGCCTCAGGGTGCATTTATAATGGTTGGGCTTCCATATAGAACTACTGTAGTAATACTTTTTCTTTTCCTTCCTTCCTTCATTTCCTAGGAGGACACCGGCCAGTCGCCCGACCAATCAGGCTCCTGGTTCGACCGGCAGATGGGATTGAGATCCCACGCCGCCGCGGCCACCGCCCTTAATCAAACGACAAATATGATCCGGCGGCAGATCAGACCGACAGGGCGGACGCGTGAGTGACTAGGCATCCACTACTGGCAGGGCCTCGCGAAACAAACGGACACCTTGGTCTTTGCCGGCGGTAGTATTGGTGACGTGGCACTACAATCAATGAGAAGAGAGGTGAAAGTGGTATCATACCGGATCATAGCACGTAAAACTAGAAAATTTAATGGCAAATATACATCATGTACATAAATTTGCATTGAGATTCTACAAAATACTATAGTAAATATAAAGAAAGTATGATACTACCACATTATGATACTACCATGCATTGTAGGGGTGATATCATAAACTATAGTGTTTGATACTTCCCATTTTGACTAATCTAAACTGCCTTGTGAAATCTGCGGCTGGCCAACATGGATGAATCATGGATCCTGCCCACTTGATGAATATACTACAGCCCCATTCCTAATATCTGTTAATTAATTAATGCCCGCCATGCTGGACCCGAGTTTATCTTCCCGGACGCTCATCCTTTCTGCATGGCCTTTGCTAACTTGTGTGTTCGGAACTCAATCATTCTGTTGTTTAGATTAGAAAACGGCTTGCAGAGAGTTGCGTCAAAGGAACTCGTACTCCGAGAGCTGCCTGGATTGGGCAGAATCTTGAATCTTCATCACTGACTTGTACTAACACGCTTATTCTAATGATACGATCCAAGCGAGATTACGCTACTGGTCGACGTGAATCATATTTGTTTCTTAGCTCTGCGCTGAGGTAGCGCTCAAGCAACAACGAGTCTTCAGGTCCCTGGAGATGTGCTCGGCGTTATAGTTGTACATGGTCCCTTCGCATAGAGAATGTGACTTCATTTTTTGTCTTGCTTTTCCAGTACCCGGTCTTGTGCTCCATCATGGAAATCCTAGGTCTAATCTTTATTGTGTTGGTTTCGGGTTATTCATCTATTGAATGCACTGCTTGGAGTTTGCTCGGGTTTGATTTCCAGGGTCAAAACCCATGACCTGCCCTCAAGTGGTTTGACTCGGCAACAACAACCGTTATGCGTCGGTCCCTTTCTGGAGGCGTTGCTTCTGAAGAAATCATTCCTGCAGTCCACGCGTCATAAAAGGATGGCCGACGTTACTGCTCCCCGCAGATCACCGATGCTCTTATTTTCCTGCTTAATTTGGCTCTTTGCATCCTTGGTGTCTTGACTAGCTTTTCATACCATGTTCTTGCAAAAAGCCGGTTGTAATTGATATTCTTGATAGTAATATACTAGTACCCCTTGCTGGGAAAATGATGGTCTAAAATTTTTTCATTTATTCTTCATGTTGGAAGAAGACTCCTGGATTAATAGCCCCTCAAGTCTACTCTATGTCACCAAGTTTATTGCAAGCTTGACTTCTCCCGATGTTCTGTAATACTACTTTAGCATGAGAGGCATTTTTGTATGCTAATAATGACGAACATCTAGCCAAGGCCGGTCCTGAGATTTCGGAGGCCCGGGGCGAACCTAAAATTCGAGGCCCTCAATACATTCAATAAAAATAATCAATATTTGTAGTATATAATAATTTTTATGAATAAATATTTAAAGTGGATTCAAACACATATAGTATTTATATCAAATATTTTTTAGATATTAGCTTAAATCATTGGTAAATATCTATACATCTCACTCAACTCATATGTTTTCTACTACGTGAAGCATAAAATTTAGATGGCATGACTACGTGATGTTGCTGCGATAGAGACTTTACCGTAAACCAAGAAATTCACAAAGGCACGATAATAGTGGCGTAGGCAAACTATTGAGTTGTTATTTTCTCCTTATTCCGACCGGTGGAAGAATTAAATCGGAAACCTTATGCTTCTTCGATCCAAGGCCCTAATATCTTTTTCATTTATTCTTCATGTTGGAAGAAGACTCCTGGATTAATAGCCCCTCAAGTGGAGGTAGTAGCTAAGGAGGTTTTCACCTAACAAAGATGTCGGCATAATATATGTACTGATCCCTCGGTCCACTTAAGTCGCTTTATCCTTTATGCCGCACCTGAAAAGTCTATCTTAAACTTTTATGAAGAGGTCGGGTATGACACTTTTGGTTTTATCGCCTTGGCGCAAACTATTGAGTTTTAGAAAATGACGATAGTAACTCATAAGAAGATTTATTATCTTACCTATATCCTGGATGAAGAGGCATCACATGAAGAGGCCATGACACCGAATTTATGTAGCATTGTCTCCCTTTATTGTAATTGTAAAGTTCTTATAGAGTAAAAAAATTGTCACGGGACCAGTTACAGTTTGGTCCCTTCATATTTAGAAAATGTGACTACTTTTGGTGTTGCTTTCTTGATACCTTTTCTTGAGATCCGGGATAAAATTCCTAGGTCTATTTTTTTAAAAGGAATACGGTAGGGGATGTCCATACAGTGATTTTGTTTTATATAATAAGAATCCAAATCCGCGTCACTGGGGACTTGAACCTGGGTGGCTAGGTTGTACATCCGCTTCCCTGACCTAGGTCTAAACTTTATTGGTTGTACCTCGCAATGATGATATTTTCAATTTGTTTCTTCGGTGAAGGCAGTATTTGTAGTTTTTTAAGAACTAACATTTGGGGATAAAACACAGGATCTGGCCACAAGTTGTTTGATTCGGCAATGGTTGCACTTGCACATGACTCCCTTCCTCGAGGCGTTTTTTCTTGAAGAACCATTCTCATATTCGATGTGCTGTAAACGTTGGTCGGTATTGTTGCTTTCCATGGATCACCCTTGTTCTAGACACCATGTTGTTGCACAGATCTATTGTAGCAAGTATTATCTTGATATTAATAAATTACCCTTTGCCGAGAAAATAAGATCTAGCATCTTGTATTCTTGTACTTTTTGGCTTCATGTTTAGAGAAGACTCCTGGATTGTCTATTTGCTATAGTATTTGTTAGTACACTGGAGACGATTTCGGATGCAAATAATGCCGCCCTTCAGATGCAGATGGAATGATGAAGTTGACGTCACTGGATCCAGACGACGATCACATGTAGTTTAGTTTATCATGTATTTTTGTTTGTTTGAGTTCTCATTTATATATCTGATATGGAAATTTTCTCAAAAGCCACCGCTCAAAGGACAAACTGAGAATCATGTATCGAAATGTATCTACTTCACTGTAAGAAAATAAATATGTCATTAATCAAAATGACCATCACAAATTTGGGACATATTGATACTCAGAAACATATCCATGTATTTTTATGTTCATTATGTCAATATCCATTATATTGGCAATACATTGGAAGTTACTACTAATGTTTTAAATGATTTATTGAATTTCCCACAAAATCTCATTACTTTGATATCTAACTCTCTAGAAAATAGGAAACCCCTATTTTTCGTATTTTTTTTTTACTTTTAGAAACCCTCTAGAGGTGAAATAATTTAGGGATTTTGTCATGTCATTATTTACGGAAAAGGAAGACTTCGAGACGAAATCATAGACTCTGAGCCACCCGAGGCATCTAGAAGACCCCAGGGCGCAACCCACCGGACCGGTGACCGAACCGGTGAGGCTTTCGGTTTAGGTTTTTACCGGTCGGACCACTGTTTTACCGATTCATTGTCTGGTTTTTTAAGATATAGAGTAATCTATTTTTACTTACAAATACTACAGTTAAAAATAAATCATGTATACAAATATATTTTAGATTTGCAATATTGCATAATAATCCACAAAGTAGTCAACAACTTGGGAACTTTGCCGCGTCTAAGACAGCCAAGCACCTAACACACACTCTTGTATTTCATTTTTTGCATTCAGCAAAGCTGAAAGGCAGCAAATTCAGCGTATAGTAACATGCAGGTATGCCATGCAACGGGAAAAGGAAAGCCCTATCGTGTTAGTTATGTATAAAATAAACATTTGTATTCCTTAATCGTCAGGCAGCTGTAGCTCAGTTGGTGTAGGCGGTGGTCAGGTCTGATTGAGGTTGCTGGATCGAGTCCTATTTTCGGCACCTTATTTTTCCCGCGGACTAATGCTTCTACCGGTTGGACCGGCGATTCAACTGTCCCGGTTTTCTTCCAAAACCGCCGGTTGAGCCGCGGTTCGTCCGGTTTTCACCGGGTCAGGTGCGTGAGCGGTTTAGTGCGCCTAAAAGACCGGTAAAGGCCCTGGTTCCGGGTTTTTCCGGTTCAACCGCCGGTCCGGTCAGGTTTTTAAAACTATGCCAGACGCACCATGGAGGTGATCTGGAGCATCGAGTATCCGATCAACCTCCATCCAAGGTCCACGCATCTGTTTGACCAAACTATATAAACCTATGTTTCTATGACTATTCAAGAAATATGACGCCAAGAGAAAAACACATAAATCGAGACATATTTTTTTTGCCATCGACAAGGTTGGAGGGGTAAATGCCGCCGGAGCTTCTCCCGATTGCACCAATGACCTCTCCAACATCTTCCCTATCTCTCATCATGATGAGAATAGAGTAATACACTTCAGGACTAAGAGTTTGTGGACTACATTGATCATCTCTCCCTACTATCATGTTTAGAACTAGCATGATCATCTCTCTCCTACATGATTATGATCATATTTATATACCTTGTATGGTCAACTTTTTATATGACATGAGTTATGGGATGCATTTTTAGTATGTTTTTGTGTGTATTGGTAGATGCATGTTATTAACACGGGCTTGCAGAGGCGGACCCAGGAATTTCTTGAAGCCTGGGCGCACCGCAAGGCAACTAATTTTTTTTCAGACAAGAATAAGAGCAACTTTAACAAATTCTTTAAAATCCTCTTCCCTTTAAAATTCTTATGGTTTACAGTTTGTCGATGTTTTTTTAGGCCCGAACGGAGCCCTTATAACGGGCCGTCCCTTTTAAAAAATAAAACCACGAAAATCCCACCGGTCGATCGATATATTTAGGGGGACGGGGGATTTTACGGGGCACAAACTGCCAGTATCCCATTATCGATGTCGCCTCCAGCTGCCGATTCCGAGCGTCTCTGCCAAATCCATCAACGTCGTTTCTAGATTTGGCATCCCCGCCACCCAATGTGGCCGGTTAACTACTCAAGCGTGGTAGGGCGTGGCCATGGCGGTCGCTATGTGTTGGCACACGGACTCGGTACGCCGGAGCCCGCCCTCGTCGGCATCGAGAGAGACCTTTGCTCTGACGGGCCCCTCGCCCCCGGCGAGGATGTCACGCGTGGTATGCAGGCGCTGCACGGATTCGCAGTCGCAACGAAAACACGAACCACGGGGCTAGCCGCTTACTTCGTTTGCAGGTGCGAAGGGCTCCCCCAAGGCACCGCCGGTACACGAGGAGGAAAACAACGAGGCTGTCCCAACCGGGGACTTTGCCGAATATGAGAATGATGAATCATGAGATAAATATCATCATGCATAAAATTTTCTTATGAGGTGTATGGACATCTGCACCTAACTTTCTATTGTGGTAAAGCAATTGTCTGATCTTTTTTAAAAAAATTATTCGTTTTTGTGGGATGGAACCAGTTTTTTAGACGCATAACATTTTCTCATTGTAATTTCTACTTGCAATGTTAGCAGTGAAATAAATAAAAATAAATATTCTGTAGGTCTAATATGTTGTTAGTTGTTATTAAAAGACGTTGGATAAATATTCTAGCAGGACGTCGTACATACTACACAAATCTAAAAGAAAATCAAAAGCAAAGAACGAACAGGAATTGCATACGCGGAAAGGGAGGCGCGGATAAAGAAAGGAAAACAATGCCGCACCGCTGGCTTCCTGCGTGCGAGCAGAGCGGAGCCAGACCGAAATTAGAATTCCCAAAAAAAAATTTGAGACAACCTGCCAAGCTTTATTAATTTATAAGAACTAGCAAGGTTGCAAGGGCATCATATTCATTATTTATTTCTAAATGCTGACTATATTACAAAATACATGACATATTCGATATCGAGATATTTCGAAGATAAACTGTTGACAATTGTGTATATGATTATATTACTAAGAAGTAAACAATAAAATTACCAATCATTTGAACGTAAAAATCTTATGATATCGATTGCTCAAAAGAGAAAATCTCATGACATTCTTTATTTCTCATTGTTTTGATACTCTCAATGTCATAGTAGAGGTAAGCAGTGACCTCATGATCTTGCCATCCTTACTTTGATTTTTCCGATGGCAAAATTCTTAATGAAAGTACTTCGCCCATTCAAAAGTAGATGACGTTTAGATTTTGAACAATTGCAACCATACATATGAAAATAATTGTGACTTTTTGTAAAATTATTTTGAGTGATGGACCTAATGCATACTTTTTATTGAAGAAATGAGAAATCTTTGAATTAGTAGCCAAATAGATATGTCCGACATCACACTTTGGGGGATGTATTTTGGAACATAAGTAGAAATCAGAGTGTCTATGTATCTAGAGCTATATTCAATATTCAATCAGATTATTTCATACTCATGACCAAAGAAATTGAGGAGTAGTTAATTAAATATTCGGCGAACTTTTAGAACTGAAATATACATAAAAGATATAACCAAAAGACAATAAGAGGAAGCCAATTCAAACAAAATTTAAAGTATGATCAAAGAATCACTGAGGCATATAACTAACTGAGATACACTACCCAACGCGAAGGTCTCCTGTCGTAACTTCGAGGGGCTAAATTCCTGAACCTTGGAATCAAGATTTGTATTGAAATGCAATAAATGTATTTTTTTTCTTACACCTGGTCAGAAAAATGTGGCTTCAAATACCTAAGCATGGAAAATTAATTAACTTAGTATATCTATTTATTGCATCTATTTCAAACATGTACCTTAATATTTAATGAAAAACTTATATTCCCTATACGCACAAACTTCAGCTCTTCAAATGTAACCGTCCAGCCAAACATGTACCTTAATTTTCTCGCCATAATTTATAATTCCTAGATGTGCCGAACTTCAGCTCTTTATAACCATGTAATGTGTTGAGACATCAAATTTGCATGTAGGGTGAAAACGAACCCTATCAAAGTGCTGATTGCTTTGCCTCCTCACTACTATGATTACTGATTCGTCCGCCAATAGCTTAATCAAGCCATCACCTTTCAATTTCATTGGTAGTGGAGTCAATGGGAATAATGCCTTATGATTAGCATCCTCGACGGAAACCAATGAACTTCTGCCGCCGAGTCGAAGGTCAAAGCGCGCTTGGCTGATACAATGGATTGATCCCTCGCTCATGCGGTATTTTTTGTTTGGCTTATCTGCCCAAGACAGTGGGAGGAATACTAATGGATCGTTGCCTAGTTGATTTTCTTTGCTGATTTTCTGCCGGTGGCAGTGTGATTTGCCCATTCTAGCGGGAGGAATAATGATGGATAGTTGCCTGGCTGATTTTTCTCACGACAGTAGTCGCAATACAATGTGCTAAGGCTAGGCCAGACCGGATGTGCGCACGATGCTAAAAGGCATGTGATAGGCATAAATAGATTTAACCGATCAAAAGTCTAATAACACTTTTCAACAAAGTTATAAAAGTCTAGTGGTTGTAATATATTATTTTTTAAAAAAAGTGTCTTTCAAATCGACGGTCGGATGTTTTGCCTTTTTCTCTTTATAGAATGTTGTAATCAGCGTAGATCACATCGTTATTGCTTAATTACTTTTATGTACGTACAACGATTTCAGTCCGCTGTTATTACTGTTTGAAATAGGTTTTTGTTGATACAACATCGATGCTTTCGGTAAAAAGTTGCATTAATATATTTGTGTCGGTAGGCAAATATATAGCGACCAATTTTATTGATTAGCATGATCGGTATATATTTTACCGTGCGGCCCCTTTGCATGGAGTGGCGTGAGCGCATGTCTTTTTTCTTGGCATATCTCCGGCCAGGTGCACGATCCATGCGTGGACTCTCCTGTTGTAGCAAGTTTACACGTTTCTATTTATTTATTTGACACGCACGAAAGTCAGTCTGGGTGAACAAAAAATGTACGTAATTTCTCGTTAAATCCTAACCGTAAATTAGAGATTTAACAGTTAAAAATATTTATGACGATGTGGATTAACGTGGTGTCTCTATTTTCGGGCCAGCGACTTTTGAGAAATTTGTTGCACAGACCAGCGACTTAAAATTTTAGTTGCACATACCAGCAACTTCGGGAGCAGCTTGTTACAAATAGTCTCTAGTGACCACTTATTCACTTAACAAGGTATCCGATAGCATCTCGTAACAATTTTCTCACATGTAATCTGAAACTCCGGGAGCATACGAACCAGATCAAAAGTGGATTCCCGGTTTACCGGACAGTGCGTTTTGACACCTAGAAGCATCTGATCCTGGTTTTTAAAATGAGTTTTTAACTCGTTTTAAGTTGTCAAAAAAATATTCGACAAAAGGTGGCGCCAACGGTGAAGACATCAACGATGGCGCCGGAAGAAGCCGGTAGGAACCGCCGAGAGGAGGGCAACACTGGTGTTCTCAGATACCAATGGTGGCAGCGGGAGGCTATAGACCTCGCTGTCGATGACGGCAATGGTGTTGACCTCTCCAGCGATGACGCTCGAGTGGTGGCTCCCGCCGATTTAGTTTAGTTTGTATTTCAATTTAAATTTCATTCAAACTGATATAAGAAGCAAAAAACCGAAGTGATGTGAAGCAGCGCGATGGGGCTATCGCGACCGCGTCTGCGGCCATGTGCGCCGCCGCCGCACCGATCTCCTCCGTCCGACCTCCTCTAATGTTGCCACGGCCGGATCTGGAGCCCCTGCAGCGACCTCTCGTGAAGAGGTTGCAAGTCTCAAGCTGTTGTTGGCACGCGTTGGTATTTTTTTGGAGCCGACGGATGCATGTTCTTAGGTGGGCATGAGCTTTCGACCGTGCAGGCTTCCCTTCCGCTTGGCTCTGCTGAGCAGAAGTTATCCGGGCCTGCCAAGAGTTAAGCAAAAAAGTTTTTCATTAATATTGGCTGGCAAAAAAAACATCTTTATAGAGATGGTTAGAGCCGAGCTATCGTAAACTACGACAACCGTACGTACTCGCTAACCTAAACTATGACAGCCGTACATACTCGCCGTCGCGTGATCAGAGAGCTAACCTAAACAATGACAGCCGTACGTACTCGTTCGTCGCGCGGCCTACTGGCCGCCGGCGTACTCTGATGGCCAGACGCCGTCGTAGCTCATCCGACGGCGGCCAGCGCAGGCCTCCGAGCGGCAAATGGTGGCAGCCGCGTCCTCATGACAGTGGTGCGCCTGACGATGCTCTGGCCGCAGTTGCCTCTGCCGCTCTAGCCACATCCCTGTCGGCCTTGTAGCAAGCCATGTGCCCCGCCACGATGGCCTCCGTGGTACACACTAGTAGACTGCCTAGTGCGTATATTGCACACAGGAGACTCCAATATACTGAAATGATAAAATGTGTATATAAATTTTGTCTGATGAGTATGCCATCTTGGTGAGAAATTCAGCCAAAAAGTTCCACGTCCTCAATTCCAGACTGCATACAGCTATGAGCTATACCGTACATGCGAAGTGCACCCCGGCGTACGTATATGCATCTGCGTGCTCGGTGTCTCTTTGTTGAGTCGTCGTGTTGCTCCTCGTCTTTCTCGAGACAAAAAGAGGCATGCATACATGAATTAGAAGAGAGGGACAATTAGTTGGACTGGGTAGACCATCACTTAATTTCTTATCTGCACACAATAAACATGCATGCATGCATGCCGGCTCTACCTTCCATAATACTCTGAGTGCAGGACGCATGCATGACTATTGCATGCCAAAACAATCATGTGTGGCCTAGACATGGATTTTCATGTTCAAAGTTCATCACAAGAAAAAAACCAAGCCCAACAACCAAGGACGCGCGGCAACCAGAATGTTGGAGTAAATCACAACTACTCTACCAACAAGTTCGAGTGAATCATAATTATTCGAACCAACAGACCACTTCTGCTCCGGTGCTCCACCCCAAGTCGAAACTTAAGTCTGTGAAACACAAGGACGGCTAAGATCCTCCGATACCCCTTCGGACTGGAGGGCACGATGGTAAACTCGCACTCTGTATGGTGTACGTAGAACCCACAAGAAAGCCTTTACAGCCTGGTCACACAGTACGCGTATGCATACGCGACGTATACGTATGTGCTCGCTCCGTCTGCACCTGCACGTGTGCGCTGACGAGGGCGAGACCGAAACATCGCGGAGCTGGATACGATCGGGTATGGAAACCCTAGCAAGGAAGAGACCGAGAGCAGCCGGCGGCGATCGGATCCTGGCGGATCTGGAGCGGCGACGTGATCACCGAGGATCGCGACGAGTAGCGAGGAGCAGCCGTTGCGGAACCGATCCGTGCCGGCGGAGAGGCTGCGTACGGCGGCGTCCCGATGCGTGCCGGCGGAGCAGCTGCGTACGACAGCATCGATCGGATCCTGGCCGCCAAGGAGAAGAGATTCCTCCGTGGCTGTTCCAAAATTCGCGTATGCAAGACGTGGGTCGCGAATGACGGAACTGGGTCGTCAGGTAGGGGCGTGCAGTTTTTTTTTTGACGTAGAGTACACATACGGTATGCATACACATAGGTATACGGGGCTTGGATATGGATTTTGACGGGCCAAAGAAAAAAAACTGGCGGGGCAAAATTACCCCTTCAAACTTGGGGTTAGGGGGGAGCACTGAAGTAGGGCTCCCAACAGACATTGACTGCTGGCCTTGTTAAACCAGAGGAAGGTTGCTATTCACGTCAGAGGCGCAGAAAGCCACCTGCAACATATGCAAAACCTCCGTAAACAAGGGCATGTGGACAGCTAGCTGTATCAGGTGATTTGCGTGATTTGCAGAGATGTCAGTAGATTAAGTTTGGCCTCGCTAACAGGGCGTGAATCTACATGCTGCATCGGACGACACCGAGAGGGGGGCACTACCCCGGGGGGCAACACCATATTTCCCTTACAGGGATGGAATCAAAATTTGGTACATCAAGCCATAGCTGACCGAATGGCTTCGTCCGAGTGTGCAAGCAAACCGTATCTGCAAGCTCCGGCCCAACCGCCCGTGCCCATTACTTAGGGCATGTACAATGGTCTACACAGATGGTGTCTGTAATAGCACTCCATATCATATATACACAGTAGTATAGATAGTGTTTACAGTGGTCTGTCTGTAAGCTATCTATTTTTAGCCATAATCATGTGTGAGTATAAGTTATAGACACCCTTCATACAACAACAAAAATGCTGTCTGTAAGCTGTCTGTAAGAAGCCTACAGACTGTCTATAACATTACAGACAGCCTCCCTCTCTCTCTTCATTCTCTTTTCTCCACATCATCAAAATCACCTATAACTACTCCTTACAGATAGCTGAGTCATCACCATTGTACATGCCCTTAGAGAACTTTCGAAGCCCACCACGCTCAGCCAGCTCTGCGCCCAGAAACGTGACCACGCCGCACGATTTTTGCCCCAGCTTGATCGGAATTTGCTAACCAGTTGAGCTCTCGCGCATGAAGCCACATGCGACGAAGCCCAGGCAAGCGCCGGGTGATAGGGGCGCTGTGTCCGCCCTTGCGGGCCCTTTTTTTTGAACAGGGGTAGGTCCCAGAGTGACCTAGAAGCATTCATTAAATGGTGGAGCCACAATTACATGGAGGACTACAAAGAAAAAGGAAAATACAAACCAGTCCAAACATTTTGCACCAAGGACCCTAAAAGATGGAAAGCAAAAGCAATCGGGTCCACCTCCAGAGCCACCGTTTCTTCGCATAGCAGCGCAGTCGAGCTGCTCACCGCCGGGGATTATGCCACTTGGGGTGAGCCGCCGGGAGACTACATCGCTGATGCAGAGGGGCCTCCGTCTTGGCATGTAAGCCTGGAGGTAGTTGATGTCCTGCAAACGCCAGCTGGAAGGAACCGTCACCGACGAAGAGGGTGGGAGCGGTTGCCTTACAACCTTGTTGAGCGACGACCAAGCCGGGGTCGCCGTGGATGTGCTCCCGGGAGCTGCTTCGTCACTCCCCTGTTGCTTGCGAGGCAGCCCTCCGGCCGACGCAAGAAACTCCTCTTTTACCTCATCACCATGACGAGTGAAGAAGAGAAGCCTCCAGCTCCCACCTTGGGCACCCGAAGCCATGGATAATGGCCCTTTATTTGTGGAGGATCTAGCCGCCCACCTCCTGCACGCCTTCGGCTCCGACCACAAGAGCACCGCGTCGAGGAAGAAGACCACCAATCGGCTCCAGATCCCGGCCAAGAGATCTGGCCGCCTCCTCCCGGCATCACGCCAGCCTACGGCATCGCGCCAAACCACGACATCACGCCAGCACTTAGCATAGGACCTAATACTACTATGTACACCTACTCCGGCGTCTCTCCTTTGTCACCTCCGGCCAGCTAATCCGGCAGGAGAGGCTCGGGATCGACCCGGCCACTTGATGCGCGGTAGCAGAAGAGAGGGTGGAGGCGGAAGGGGAAAAGAAGAAGAAGAGGGGCTCTTCCAAACAGTTCCCCTTGCGGGCTTGTATGTGGCTCGATCAAACTAGTATGCTTGGACATGTGTGGGGAACCGTTGGTACGAGGGAAACGTATGGATAAATTTTAAATTATGTTATTATTTAACATATCATGAGTTACAACCATTGTTTTTTGTGAGATCTTCCACCGCCGTGTGGACTGGCCCGCATGCCATGTCATGAGGAGAGTGGCGTTTGTTCCATACAAGAAACCACTATGTTTTGTTGCGTGGCAGTTCGTTGTAGATACCAAAACTTGATGAAGCTGAATAAAACATGCCAACACGATATTAAAGCATGGAACTGGAACATAACAATTTCGAAAACACAAACATGCACGGGAGAAGGTCGAGCGACAACCACATTCGTGTCTAGCTTGAGATTTCACAGTACTACCACGTGTTATAAGGTACTAATAAGGACATGAAGGTCCCCTCTCGTGGTTGCTCTGCTGTCCCACCTTCGATATCTCCAAACATGTCTCCAAATTTCTCCCAAATTTATAGGACTAGCACCACATGTCCAAGCGACTCACCTTCGATTCAGTGCTATTCTTTTTGGACTGTTTGAGTGGGAAGAGTCGAGACCTGGACCGTTGGTTGTTTGTCTATTTCGTCGTCGGCCATATGGCAGCAGATCGATGGGAGAGGGACCTATGTAGCCGCGGCAAGCGATGTTAGGGCATCTTCAACGGGCCAATGCTTCGCGTCCGTTTGCGACCGCGCCATCGAAAAATGCGCCTGCACCTAGGCCCAACGGCCCGACGCATAGTGATCGGGCTGTCCGTGGAGACGCAAACGCGGCCTTTGGATGCGTCTCGGCGGACGCTGCGCGGTCGCACCGCGTGACCGCTCGCTTCTCCCAGGGCCCGCCTGGCAGCGTCCTAGGTCAATGCGTCTTCTTAGGCGCACCAGTACTGGCGTCGAGGCATCACTTCGGCAGTCTGTGTCATGTTAATGGCGATGCCTCGCCTGCCGAGTGGCCGCCGCCCACCTCTGCCAATGAAAATAATGCCGTTGCCAAGCGTGTCGCACCCCTCGGCTTCCTCTGGCGTATATAAAGAGGGGCGCGCTCGGCTGCCTCATCGTCGCCTCCGCACAAACCCTAGCCTCCACACAACCTCCACCGTAGCCCCCCCCCCACAAACTTGTGAGGGAATCCATGGCTGGTCCAAGTGCCCAGCGAGGCGATCGTGGCCACGAGCACGGGCGCCGCGGCCGGGGCCGCCGTGCTGGAGCAGCATCACCCCGCTGCTCGCCGTCGCATGCGCCGTCGTCATCTTCGCAGGAGGCGAGCTCCTTCGAGTTCATCCTCCGCATCGACGAGGACCCCCTTGCCATCAAACGGTTGTCGGACAAGTTCGCCGAGTTCGTCGACGGCGCCCAGCCGGCCGAGTTGCAGTTGCGGCAGGCCAGATGCGGCTTTTGCCGGTGGCCTGTCGAGGTTTTGTTCGACGGGCAGGGCAAGATGTACCAGCACACTGGGTGGGATAAGTTCGCCCGCGCCCACAACCTCGAGGTCGGGTGCCTGCTCACCTTCCTCTACGAAGGCGTCGGCGAGATGATCGTGAAGGTGTTGGACAAGACATCCTACCGCAGACACTACCACACGGACGAGTCCGACGAGGACACCGACAGCTAGTACTATCAGAGTGTTCTTTCTTTGCAGCGAAGATGGCCACCGGCCAATTGAAGCCACTAGTGTAGGTTTCTGTATATTCTTCCTGCGCATAAAAAAACATAAGGCACACAGAACCCAACTAGATTTTCTAGTTTGAACGACTGGGTGTCTGAGAGTGTTCTTTCTTCACAGCGAAAACACGAAACCCGCGAGGCCAACATTAGTTAGGTTTCCTTATTTTGCAATTTTTGAACCATGTTTCAAATAATATAGTAGTTTGTGTAATGTTTCTACCTATGGTTAAATGAAAAAATAATAAAAAAAGAAAAAAAATATTATGTGTCGGATCGCTGGGGCACCCCAAGCGCAAACGAACGCGCGGTAAAAAAATAACCATTTTCGTGTCCATGGACCGATGCAAACGGACGCGCGCGATCACTTTGGACGTTCAATTTGTGTCAGCCCCATTGGAGATGTCCTTAGGCGTTTTTTTTAAGGTTACCTGGAACAACAGAGAGCAGATGAGATCCCCGCAGCCTGATACGATGTAGGTCGGCCCGCTGAAGTACTATGTAGGTCGGCCCGGTGACGCGCGCTGGCTGGCAAGTTGCTCCTGCTGCTCAAATGGGACGCGTGGATGGATCCTTGTCAGTTGATCTTCCCAGACAGTACCACTCAACGTGGCTATCGCACGTCGTATCGTGTCTGCCTGAATTTGCCAGCAATAATTTTATTTTTCGCAGCTCAATGATTTTACTGTTAAGAAATAAATAAATAAACTAATTGAATGGAGTTACGTGAAAGGAACTAGTACAACTCTGAACCTTCCCAGAGCTGCCGACCTGCCGTAATGATCCATGACTCTCCGCGATAATACACTTCTAGTGATACAGTACATACAAACGAGATTACGACCTGATGTGAATCATGTTTGTTTGCTTGCTCAGCTAGGTATAGCGTAAACAACAAACAAGGAGCGACGGCGCCATGGTCGACGAAGATGCTGTGTTGCAGAGGGGCGTGCGTTGTTTTTTTCCATCTTTGTGCGGACCTCTTTGTAACTTTGCCGGATTAATATCAGCTTCTTTCTTTCGCAAGAAAACAAAGGTATAGCGTAAACAACAAACATGGTTTACAACACATTTGGTCCCACGAGATGCTCTGGACATAGAAAGATTGCCACGTTACCCTTGAGTATGCCGAGTTGTCGACACACGTAGTGGAAGAAGTTCTACTTGACATTGTATCTTATGAGGTCGGCTGCAAAAGGACAGTATCTTCTAACTCTGCATGTAGGAGACGATCTGTAATAAAGACTCCGTGGCGTCTAAATAATTTAGACGAATTTGATGTAAAAATGAGAATGTTCTCTAATGGCCTCCCAAATCTTGTCGTATCGTAGGAGCTCGTCTGCAGAAGGAGAATGCCTTCTATAGTTGTCCATGGATGGGACGCAGAGTTCGTATTGCATGATCTACTCCGTGTCTCTTTCTCCCTCCTGTCCTGTGTGCATATGTGCGTTTTTCTCATGTTGAGAAAATTCATGTAACATATTTTGGAAACCAAATCGAAAAATTAAACTGAGAAAAAACTGTAACAGTCTACATTTTGGACCTAGTATCTAGGAGATGCCGGTCTACACAACTTTGGACCACACATCTCTTTCTCCCTCCGTGTGTATGTGTCACTAGTAGAAAACTGCTCTTTTGCACCGGTTCATTAGGGGCATATGCACCGGATTGTGAACCGGTGCAAACAATCCGGTGCAAAAGGCCCCCCCTTTTGCACCGGTTCAGTTACGAACCGGTGCTAAAGGGGGCACCACGTGGCCCTCTGTGGAGCGCCCGGCGGAGGACCTTTTGCACCGGTTCGTAATACGAACCGGTGCAAAAGGGCCACGTGGCCCTCTGTGGAGCGCCCGGCGGAGGACCTTTTGCACCGGTTCGTAACCGGTGCAAAAGGGTTGTGCCACGGCAGGGTTTTGGTGCCCTTCCCTGCCGCGGCAGACTCTGCCGCGGCAGGGAATTGCACTAAAACGCTGCCGCGGCAACTTCTGCCGCGGCAGGAAATTTACACTAAAACGCTGCCGCGTGCTACGCCTCCATTCGAAACACGTTATAATATAATGCAGACACATATATATAGGAAACCATTATATTACATATATCGATCGAAGTGACACACGTTCATGCATATATATATATGTCTACATCAACTTTCAAAATAATTTCTATTCAATGTTGGATGTCGGGCACATAGTATTCTCCGTCTGGAGCTATAACTTGCTCAAGTAAGAATCCCGCCAGTTCTTCTTGAATTGCCCGTACACGCTCGGTTGCTAGAAGACCGTCCCGCAACCGTTGGATCTAATAATTTCAAGAAGGTACGGTGGTCAGTATATATATATGTGTATGTGAATGAAACACAAGGTGATAAAATAAAGTTATGAATGTTGTTTACGTACATCAAGTTGTTCCAAAATTTTGGTCATATGGTGGGTATTCTGGCGAATGAACTCGCAAACGTAGAACCCGCATAAATTATTCCCGTCCTCTTGCCTCAAGCACTTTACGAGAACAAAGTTCAATCAAAATAATAATCAAGGATGATAATAATGGTATTGAAACTAGAATCAAAGAGATGCGCGACCTAGCTAGTAGTACTTACCCGTACAGGTTTTATTCGAAGCTCTTTATTCCGTAAACCTGGAGACTTGTTCGCGAACCGTGTCCAAGCCTTCTGGAGGATATCAGCCATGTCCCCCCACGCCTCAAGGGGTTTACTCTTCGAGTCCATGACTTCTACTACTCCGGTGTCGGGTTCAATGACTAGCAGGATATAGTGAAACCTGCGGACACATATATATATATGCATAACTCATCAATTACACTTAACACATGGAGTAAGCGAAAAATATTTAATGTGTGAAGACAGTAACACTCACGCGAAGTTGTAAGCAAATAGTATTGCCCTTTTGTATGAGTTTTTCCTTAAGGCATATACCAAGTTATTCTCCGTGTCCTTGGGAGAGTTGTCGACAGTATACCCATTCACGGTATATGGGTCAATGAACCCAAGATCTTAGATTCGCCCCTTGCGGCATTCACGGATCTTCATTCTGCATAATATAGTGAGAGTATAGTTATATGCATGCAATGGACGAGCCGCGGTAGAGAATTAATTACATAAATAATACTTACGAGACAGGTAGGCAACGAGCGAGAGATTTGTCGAGGGCGTCTTGATTGAATAACTGAAATAATTCACAAAATTCGATGTTCATCACGTCAGTTCGCCCATAGTGCTCATCTTTGATTGCCACCATGATCCAGTTCTGACCGTCCTTACATGCATCCAAGTACCAATTATGCAGTCTTCGCAGTTGTGTCGATAGATTAGGCAACTCCTCAGCTCTGACCAGAGATTGCCCGTACTTGTACTGGTATGCTATTTGGACATCATCCGTCTGAATGAATTCGAGGCGGCTTAAGTACTCAGGAATACTCATATTGTTCGCATCTGCCTCGTCTTTGTATAGTGCTACCAGCGTCGGATCAAGGCAGTCTATGATATCGGGATACACATTGAGCGGGGGGCACGAGTTTTTCTGGGTTCCAAGCCGGGGAACTTGTTTCCCTTCTTCCTTACTTTTTTGCCACCGCTCTTTTGCTACCACATTTGACTTGCGAATAGACCGGTCATAGTTCGATGAAAGACTTGGCTCAGGTTGATGAAGGTTCTTCAGCAGTTTCAACTTCTTTTCCTTGGATATAGCTGGCTCGGGCTCAGGCTAGGGCTTTTTCTTGCCAAACATGGATTTCATGTGTTGTTCCTTTGCGATCTTGGCATTTTCCTCAACTGTATAGTCATAAGGTCTCTTGGGAGGAACCTTAGGCACTCTTGGGAGGGGCTCTTGTTTGCGTTTCGGTGATCGGTTACGACTCATTGCCGTAGCGGTCCGCTTTTTGCTCTTAGACTGAGTGGAGGCCTGCGGCGGCGGAGAAGGCTCACGCGGCGGCGGAGAAGGCTCACGCGGCGGCGGAGAAGGCTCACGCGCCGGCGGAGAAGGCCGACGACCGGAGACGGCTGCATCGGTGGAGAATGCGGCTCGGTGGAGACCTTGTTGGCGCCTTCCAACCCGGAATCACAATGAATTCCTTTCGCCATAGAACTGTAGTGTTCTTGGCTTCTCCCAGCTCTAGCAAATCCCCTTCACCGGCGGGGGTGGTCAAGCCTCGGCGGCCCATACCCATCCATAACTTGATCCACCCCGGCAACAGCGTAGCCATGTGGAACCGGTTTGAAGTGGTATCTTTGATCAGGTACTGGCGGTAAGACATAGCCGATCGCCGCCTTGAGCGTTAAGTAGCCCATCGTTTTGAAATGTAGCTCACAAGGTGTCGACTCTGTGATATAATCCACAGGGTAGCGAGGAGCCATCTGCGGATCCACAGGGGAGGGAGGAGCCATATGCGGATCCACATGGGAGGGAGGAGCCATATGTGGATCCACATCTGCATCATTACCCGGCAGCTCCGTGGAAGCCACGCTGCTTTTCCGCTGAGATCCCTGGCCGGTAGCATCGAATGCAACTTCTTCTATCTGCGGATTAGCTTGAGGTTGGGTGACTGAGCCGGACATTATCATCCTCACTTGCTACTCTAGCATAGCAACGCGTTCTTGAACCACATCCTTTTTCCTACGACGGCTTCTATCGGGATATTTCTTCGTTTCAGGAAACCCAATACACCACGGGTTGCCTCCTGTTTTGGTTCGTGTTCTTACTGGGTGTTGAGGATTCCCTTGGGCGCGTGTTAGGTGGTCCTTCTCTCTTCGGGACGGAACTTCCCATCTTCAACTTCCTTTGCAACATTTCTAAAGGCTTCGATGGGAAGTGGGTTTTCATGATGTCTTGGTGTATATATACAGTGCCCTTGTGCGTCCAACGTGCCCCCATGCGCGTAAAACCAATCCCTTGACCGCTGGTTCCATTTCAGTACCTCTGGCTGGATCCCCTTTTCAATTAGGTCGTTCTCCCATTTCTCCCACTTAGGCCTGCCAGCCTTGTAGCCTCCTCGCCCCATGGTATGGAAGTACATCTTATTAGCAGCATTTTGAGTGTTGGTGGCTGACCTTTTCTTTGCCCTCTCCGATGTCTTGTACTTCACAAATGCCTCCCAGTGGTCTTTTATCTTCTCATAGGGGCCATTGAAATCCGAAGTCTTATTTTTCTTGACAAAGAAGTTATCCAATTTCTTCTTGTAGTCGTTGAACTGTACTGCCATCTTCTTAAGAGCCCACTTCTTGACTCTTCGCTGTACGCTATTCAGCTCGGGATCCTCAGGGTCTGGCCTGTCATTCTCACTATCAGAGTCAGCTGGCTCCGGTAAGATGAAATTTACTAGGAGCTTCCTAAACATCAGATTTTTGGATCTCGTGTCGACATAAGTAACTCCTTCGTCCCCCTTTGCAGGTTTCTTCCATTCTTGAGTGGTGATCGGGATGGTGTCCCTAACAATAACTCCGCATTGACTTACAAACTTTTTTGCGTGAGCCTTGGGAGAAATCGGTTCGCCATCTACAGCGATTTCCGTGATGGTGCACCTTTCATGGTCTTCCATCTTTCTGGCCGCGCCTCGTTTAGTTCTGCCAGTAGAGTTTGTTGATCGGGAGGTCTAAAAGAAGAAACAACGTTAATATATGTATATGCACAAATCTGGAGGCTTGGTTAATTAATATATATACACCTCGGCGGCGTGAGCTTCTCCCTCGGAGTCGTCACCTTCTCCCTCACCGGAGCGATCTCCACGGTGGTCTTGCTCATCTCCCTCACCGGAGCCGTCTCCACGGGTTCGCTCGTCTCCCTCGCCAGATTGGTTTAGGTAAAGAGAGGTGATATCGTCATCATCACGGATAATCTCCTCGACGAGGTATTCTTTTTCTAGGTCTCGTTCCATAGTTTCTGCAAAGACTTACAAGTTATTCTAATGCTATAAACACAACGAACCAGTAATTAAGAATAATGCTCAATACATGATCAAATATTAGAGTTACACATATATATAGGTACTAATTAAGGATAATGCTCAATACATAATCAAAGATCTTAGTTACACATATAGCTCGATCGGTCCCTAATACATCACACTAGAACCTCTCAACGGCGCGGACCGGGTCCTGAGCCGCGCCGGCTGAACACCCAAAGCCACGGTACAATAACAGGATCATAGCTAATGTGAGATCCCTGCAAAACAGACCATCTGCCCGTATACCTGGTCTCTAACGCATACAGGTAACGGCGAACATGCTCGTCCTCCTCTCTAATACGCTGAGCTACCACCTCCGGCGGCGCCGGCTCCCTCTGAAACAACCGTGGCCCACGCGACCTCCACCAGAGAATATCCGGGTCGACGACGGGACCCGGATTCCGCACCAAGGTGCGCGTCCCGGAAGATAACACCTCCCAGTGCCACCCCGGCGGAGCCCAGTCTCGAACTTCCCCCATCTGCTGCATCTCCTCTAAAATTGTCCTAGCTCCAGGACGCGGAGGGCGCGGCATCGTATGCAAACTAACAAATATAATATTGAATTTGAATAAAGTACTTATGAATATGAATCAAAGTAATTAAATATTTTCTAACACATACTAATAAAGTACTTACATATTCCATCTAAATTTTTTCTAACACATCTAAATAAAGTACTTACATATTCCATCTAACACATACTAATCAAAGTACTTACATATTCCATCTAAATTTTTTCTAACACATCTAAATAAAGTACTTACATATTCCATCTAACACATACTAATCAAAGTAACTTTTTTCTAACACATACTATTTAAAATCTAACTAATTTTCTAACTAAAATTTCCTAACTAAAATTTCCTAACTAAAACCTACATATTCAAATTTCCTAACTAAAATTTCCTAACTAAAATTTCCAAATACAAATTTCTAACTAAAATTTCCTAACTAAAATTTCCAAATACAAATTTCTAACTAAAATTGCCTAACTAAATATAAACTAACTAAAACAAAACAAAAAAGCTAGGAGGCAGGGGCGGCGGGCGGCGCCTCACCTCTGGCTCGAGCGGCTGGCCGGGCGGGCGGGCGCGCGGCGCGGGCGGCCGGGCGGCGCGGCGGAGGGGGCGAGCGGCGCGGGCGGAGGGGCCGGCCGGGCGGCGCGGGCGGAGGTGGCCGGCGGCGGCGGCAGCGCGCGGACGAGAGGAGGAGGAGGCGGGCGCGCGCGGGCGGAGAGGGCGCGGGAGGAGGCGGCGGCGGACGGCGGCGGCGGTGAGGACGGGCGGCGCGCGGGAGGAGGCGGCGGCGGCGGACGGCGGAGGTGCGTGGAGAATTTTGGCAGCCTGCCGGCGTGTATTTTTCTCCTCGCGCGCGGTCGATCTGAGGAGGAAGAGGGGCGCGCGGGCAGTTTTAAGGGGAGACCCTTTTGCACCGGTTCGTGGCTGGAACCGGTGCAAAAGGGCGAAATTTCGGCTGAAATTTTTTGCTTTCTTCCCGCCTTTTTTATCTGTTTCGCGCGGGATCGAGTTCCCGCCACGACGCCGCGCGGGATATGTTCCCGCCACGACGCCGCGCGGGACATTTTCCCGCCACGACGCCGCGCGGGATATTTCCCACCACGACGCCGCGCGGGATATTTTCCCGCCACGACGCGCAGCGCGGAGATTTCCCGCCTAAACGCCCTCTATAAATAGTACGCCCCCGTGTCTCCCATTTCACTCATCACCGAACCCTAGCCCATTGCACAATGCCCCCAAAGCCGCACCCGCCGCCGGTGGAGGTGGACCCGCAGCTCGCGGAGATAGAGGAGTGGGAGGAGCTGCAGCAGCAGCTGCGGCAGGAGGCGGCAGGCAGGAGGGCAGCAGCGGATGAGGTGGACCCGCAGCTCGCAGAGATAGAGGAGTGGGAGGAGGCGGCGCTAGCGGCTACCATAGAAGCATTTGAGAGGCAGAGTCTCCAGGAGCTGCATAAGCGGCCGCGTGTGGCGGATCTGGATAGTGAGGAGATGCATAAGCGTCGTCGTGAGGAGGAGCTGCGGCAGGAGGCGGCAGCCAGGAGGGCAGCAGCGGATGCGCGGAAGAACTAGTAGAAGTTGTTATTTTAGTTTAAATTTAGTTAATGTTAAATTTCAATAAAGCCGTGTTGTCGTTGTTTTAGTTTAAGTTTAGTTAACGTATCTTGTTAAATTTCAATAAAGTCGTTGTCGTTAGTTTATATACCCCTTTTATCCCGGTTCCTGGCTTGAACTGGTGCTAAAGATGGTGATACCCCTTTTATCCCGATTCCTGGCTTGAACCGGTGCTAAAGATGGTGATACCCCTTTTATCCCGGTTCCTGGCTTGAACCGGTGCTAAAGATGGTGGATTAGTTTATATACCCATTTTATTCCGGTTCCTGGCTGGAACCGGTGCTAAAGATGGTGATACCCCTTTTATCCCGGTTCCTGGCTTGAACCGGTGCTAAAGATGGTGGATTAGTTTATATACCCCTTTTATTCCGGTTCCTGGCTGGAACCGGTGCTAAAGATGGTGGATTAGTTTATATACCCCTTTTATCCCGGTTCCTGGCTGGAACCGGTGCTAAAGATGGGGGGGCTAAATCTGGGGGAGGCTTATCTGGTGTTTGCCTTATCTGGGGTGGCCTCATCTGGGGGGGGGGATTATCTGGAGGCACATTGCTATATATAGCCCCTCCGGGGAGAGTCCCGCTCGGAAGCTGCTAGTATACACCCAACAACATCTCCTCTAACAGTATTGGGGAAAGGGTTGGAAAATCTCCCATGGCGCAGCTTCTCGAAGATGTCGTTGGTGCACACGCCCTACGGCATCTTCGGAAGTTGCGCCTCGGAAAAATTTCCCTGCAAGCCCATGAAGGACTACATCTCCTCTAACAGTATTGGGGAAAGGGTTGGGAAATCTCCCGTGGCGCAACTTCTCGAAGATGTCGTTGGTGCACACGCCCTACGACATCTTCGGAAGTTGCGCCTCGGAAAAATTTCCCTGCAAGCCCATGAAGGACTACATCTCCTCTAACAGTATTGGGGAAAGGGTTGGGAAATCTCCCGTGGCGCAACTTCTCGAAGATGTCGTTGGTGCACACGCCCTACGACATCTTCGGAAGTTGCGCCTCGGAAAAATTTCCCTGCAAGCCCGTGAACGACTCTATAAATATGGTACAAAAAGCCAACCCATCTCCACTCACAACATGCTATTTCAATGTTGCACACATGTGTATCTTGGGATGTCTTACAATGTTGCAGGAGGAAGTTTTCCTTTTCATCGCACGAAAAATCCATTTTCCATTTTCGAGGTGCCGAAAAGGGGGTGTTTTGTGAAGGAACCACAAAATTAAAGTTTCACATTGGTACCAACACATTTTTCAAAAATAGTAGACCACCTAAGATGGATAATTTCCCAACCATATGTATCTGGAACCTTTCCGTCCACCCCTCGTGAAAAAGACAAATTCCTGCCGAATCGGTAGGAGGCCGGCCAGATTTGAACTACATGCACATGATATAATGCTCAAGATTTTTTGTAAAAATATTTATTGGGTTCACAACATGCTATTTCATCAGAGATCCAGTGAAAGTTTAGTGAAACTCCGCCCCGAGCGAAGGATCTTCATGCCCGCCGTTTTGAATATAGTTTGAAACGAGCATAAAAAATTCAAAAATGATCCAAACAACGCGAAACCTTCGCGTGCCGTCATATTATGTGTCATACTTGCAAGGAAAAATAACAAACTTGGATAATTGCACACATCACAAAAAATCCTTCACAATATGGGCTATCGTGTTCGAGGTTTCATGGCATTTAGGGCAAACGACCAATGTTACTGATAGAATCGCCACAAATGCTTCACAGTACATGATAATAATACATTATGATCGCTTCGACCGTAACCATGGAGCATCTTCAGCATTTAACGCGATGGTTGGGTCAATGTTCACTATGAACGGCGGAATTTCAGCAAACTTATTATAATCTTCTGACATGTCTGTCTTGTCCTCGACTCCCACGATGGTTCTTTTACCTGAAAGAACTATGTGACGCTTTGGCTCATCGGATGAGCTCGTTTCCTTATGTTTTCTTTTCTTCGGTCTGGAGGACATGTCCTTCACATAGAAAACCTGAGCCACATCATTGGCTAGGACGAATGGTTCGTCTCTGTAACCAAGATTGTTGAGATCCACTGTTGTCATTCCGTACAGCTGGTCTACCTTTACCTCTTTTCCATCCAGCTTGAACTATTTGCACCGAAATAAAGGGACCTTAAAAGAAGGTCCATAGTCAAGTTCCCATATCTCCTCTATGTAACCATAATATGTGTCCTTTTCCCCACTGCTAGTGTTTGTTGCATCAATGCGGACACCACTATTTTGGTTGGTGCTCTTTTTATCTTGGGCGAACGTGTAGAAGATATTTCCATTTATCTCGTACCCCTGGAAAGTCAGTACAGTCGAAGATGGTGACCCGGCCAACAAGTACAACTGATCTCCAATATCGTTGTTATTAATGAGATGTGCTCGGAGCCAACCGCCGAATGTCTGCATATGTTTATGTGTAATCCAGTCTTCAGACTGCCCCGGATGTTGGGAGCGTACAATATTCTTGTGTTCACTGATATACGGGGCCACCAAGGTGGAACTTTGTAGAAGCTGTAGTGTGCTTGAGTGAAAGAAATCCCGTCCCTACATATCATTGATTTCCTTCCTAGCGTGCCTTTTCCACTTAGTCGACCCTCATGTCGCGATTCAGGAACACCAATCGACTTAAGGTCAGGAATAAAGTCAACACAGAACTCAATGACCTCCTCTGTTCCATAGCCCTTGGAGATGCTTCCTTCTGGCCTAGCACGGTTATGCACATATTTCTTTAAGACCCCCATGAACCTCTCGAAGGGGAACATATTGTGTAGAAAGACAGGACCGAGGATGGCAATCTCTTCGACCAGGTGAACCAGGAGATGCGTCATAATATTGAAGAAAGATGGTGGAAACACCAACTCAAAACTAACAAGACATTGCACCACATCCTTCTGTAACCTTGGAAGACTAGCTGGATCGATTACCTTCTGAGATATTGCATTAAGGAATGCACATAGCTTCACAATGGGTATTCGAACATTTTCCGGCAGAAGCCCCCTCAGTACAACCGGAAGCAACTGCGTCATAATAATGTGGCAGTCATGCGACTTCAGGTTTTGGAATTTTTTCTCCGCCATATTTACAATTCCCTTTATATTTGATGAGAATCCAGACGACACCTTGATACTGTAAAGGACTTCAAAAAAGATATCCTTCTCTTCTTTGGTAAGAGCGTAGCTGGCAGGACTTAAGCGACTCCTTGTATCCGTCTTGTAATTCTGTTCTTGCTTGTTTTTGGGACTTTCATACGATACTGGTCCTCCCGTGCTTCTGGTGTATCTTTTGTCTTCACATACACGCCTAAGAAGCCTAGCAGGTTCACGCAAAGATTCTTCGTCACGTGCATCACGTCGATTGAAGAGCGGACCTCTAGGACTTTCCAATAGGGTAGATCCCAAAATAGAGATTTTTTCTTCCACATGGGTGCGTGTCCGGTAACGACGTCATTCGGAACAGATTGACCGCCAGGACCCTTTCCAAAGATTACTTTTATGTCCTTGACCATATCAAGTAAAGCATCACCGGTACGGAGTTCAGGCTTCACCCGGTGATCTGCCTCACCTCCGAAATGATTGCCTTTCTTTCTGACGGGGTGCCTCTTTGGAAGAAATCGACGATGCCCCAGGTACACAACCTTCTTACATTTATTCAAATAGGCACCTTCGGTCTCATCTAAGCAGTGCGTGCATGCATTGTATCCCTTGTTTGTCTGTCCTGAAAGGTTAATAAGAGCAGGCCAATCATTGATGGTCACGAAAAGCAACGCTCGTAGGTTAAATGACTCCTGTTTGTACTCATCCCATGCATGTACACCTGGTTTGCTCCACAACTGTAAGAGTTCTTCAAATAATGGCCGTAGGTACACATCAATATCGTTGCCGGGTTGCTTTGGGCCTTGGATGAGCACTGTCATCATAATGAACTTCCGCTTCATGCACAACCAAGGCGGAAGGTTATAGATACATAGAGTTACAGGCCAGGTGCTATGACTGCAGCTCTGCTCCCCAAAAGGATTCATTCCATCTGTACTTAGGCCAAACCTTAAGTTCCTCGCGTCATCTGCAAAGTCCGGGAACTCTCTATCGATTGCCCTCCACTGCGACCCATCAGCGGGGTGTCTCAGCATCTCGTCTTTCTTACGGTCTTCTTTGTGCCATCGCAACAACCTGGCATGCTCTTTATTTCTGAACAGACGTTTCAACCGTGGTATTATAGGAGCATACCACATAACCTTGGCAGGAACCCTCTTCCTAGGGGGCTCGCCCTCAACATCACCAGGGTCATCTCGCCTGATTTTATACCGAAGTGCAGTGCATACCGGGTATTTTTCCAAATTTTCGTACTCAGCGCGGTAGAGGATGCAGTCATTAATGCATGCATGTATCTTCAGCACCTCTAATCCTAGAGGGCAGAGAACCTTCTTTGCTTCGTACGTACTGTCAGGCAATTCGTTATCCTTTGGAAACATCCTCTTCATTATTTTCAGTAACTTCTCAAATGGCTTGTCACATATACCAGCCTCTGCCTTCCATTGCAGCAACTCCAGGGTGGCACCGAGCTTTGTGTTGCCATCTTCGCAATTTGGGTATAACTTCTTTTTGTGATCATCTAACATGCCCTTTAACTTTCGCTTCTCGTTTTCTGTTTCTGCATCTCTGTGTGCATCAGCGATGGCCCGACGAAGATCATCATCAACGGGCTCATCTGATGCCTCTTCATCTTCACCTCCTCCTGCATCTTCATCTTCATCATGCCCTGTTGCAGTATCACCGTAGTTAGGGTACATATCATCATCCTCTTCTTCTTCGTCGTCGTCTTCCATCATAACCCCTCTTTCTCCATGCCTGGTCCAACAATTATAGCTGGGCATGAAACCTTTCCAAAGCAGGTGGGAGTAAATGACTTGCTATTCAGGGTATTGCTTCAAGTTCCGGCAATCAACACATGGACAACACATAAAACCATCCGCCTGTGGGTTTTCCTGAGCCACACGGATAAATTCTTTCAGGCCCGAAGTGAACTCGGGTAGACGTCGGTCAACGTACATCCATTGCCGCCGGTTCATCTACATCAAATAATTAATTAAGTTTATCAAAAAACTATTACAAAATATCATAATATTTATAAATAGTGGAAATTAGCACCGTACAAATGAAAGGGTAAAGTTGTAGCTTAACCTTGATCGAGGAGAAGAGGAGAAAGCTTAAGTGTCGCTCCGGCACCTCATATCATTTTTGTTTTGTGTAAAATCAAGCGGCATCATTCTCTCAGACATTTCATCGAGCACCTTATGTGCATGCCAAAGAGAAGCAAGGTAGCACTCAACACACACACCTTTCCCCTAGAAAAAATAAAGTGAGTTGGCTGGTTGGGGGTGAGCTGAATATATAGGGCAAAGGGTCCTTTTACACCGGTTCGTATTACGAACCGGTGCAAAAGATAGCTCATTTGCACCCGCGGCTGCCACGTGCCTGGCGACGAACCTTTAGCACCGGTTCGTGTTACGAACCGGTGCAAAAGATAGCTCATTTGCACCGGTTCGTAACACGAACCGGTGCTAAAGGTTCCTGTTACGTCCAAAGGGCACGAACCGGTGCTAATGACCCCCTTTAGCACCGGTTCGTGCCAAATCCGGTGCAAAAGCTCTTTGGAGCAAAAAACCAAAGCCCTTGTTTCTACTAGTGTGTGCACGCTTTCTTTGTTGAGAAAGTCCATGTGACATCTTTAAAAAAGATTTGGCAAAACAAATTTGGTAGAAAGAAGAATGTCACGGTCCGTGTTAACAGTTTGTCCCCTTAATTTCAAGAAAAATCGTGTCAAAACGGCCCAACTATTATTTTTCTGCTTCATGTTTGAAGAAGACTCCTAGATGAATAGCCCCTAAAGTCGTCTCCGGGTTGCTAAGTATATTGCACATTTAAGACTTGTCGCCATGTTCTGAACATTATTATTTCTATGACTACGAAAGACAATTTTACATGCAAATAATGTTGTCCTCGTATGGAAACTAAATGATGAAGTCAAGTCGCGTTTTCAGCATCTAAATTCGGTAACATGTAGGTTGGTTTTTGGCTTTTGATTTTAATAAATGATTTTTTCACCCCGCAAAAGGTACCGCCAAAAACCAAATTGGCAACCGGCCTTGGAATCACATTCAAGTGTTACCTTCTAGTCCGACGACAAACTAAATTAGAATACAGTTGGCAACTCAAATCTATTTTATTTGCAGAATTTTAAACGAAATACATTTTAAACAGAGGACCAACAACATAATCTGAAGTATCAGATTGGTCCTTAGATGTTAATAATAATGGTGACATAAATGAGGGTGCTTATGGGCATATGCCCGGACTAACAATTCGGTCTTTGTGAAATATTTATTAGGTCAATGATAACACGCCACAGAAATGTCAATGAGCTTGTCGGACCTCCTCAGTTGATAAGTTCTTGTAATAATTGTCAATTCCGGTGGAAGCCTGCTTTCATTTTACAGGTGACGACTTTCTTTATGTCAAAGGCACTTGGCTATCACATGAGTCGTGTTTTTTCTGAACTTACTGTACAACAATTTACTAGTATTTGTATATTTTTGTTAAATGATTGTCATTTGATCGTCATTTGCTACTATAGTCTATGTTGGTAATTAAGTTATCGTACTATAGTAGCAAATAGATGATCATTTTAAAAAAAAGTGCAACTGGAGCAAATGTACGGGGCTCGGAAATTGGATATACTTTACTGCAGCCAATATGATTCCTTCTCAATCAACAGAAAATGACTATCACAAATTTCGGGTATATTTCATCCATGTGGATTTTACATAAATGCTGAAAATGACTATCACAAAAAAAAGAGACCAAGAATTACATGAAGGTTGCACAGAACCGTTTCCAAAAACAAAAACAAAAAGGTTGCACAGTACTACCACGTGTTAGAAGGACATGAATGTTCCTCTCGTGGTTGCTCTGCTGTCCTGCTTCAGGGCGATTCAGTACTATTCCTTTGGACTTTGTGTGTGTGTGCGCGCGCGTGTGACCTAGACCTGGGCCGCTGGCTGTTCGTTTCTTTCCCGGAGGCCAATATCCAGCGGGTGCGGCAGATGGGACGCTGCTCGAGCGATGTGACGCGTTCTTATCCGGCGGGATGTAACGTGGAGATTCATCGCGTCGCGGATCAGATCGTCTCAGGCCGATGGCGAGGCTTCGGACTAGCTAAGGTTATTCCTATGGTCTCTGTGCCTCTGTGAAAGGTACCTGTAGCTTTGCCCAGATGACGCTTCTGTGGCTGTCCAGCTATGATCGATCTTGGTCAGCGTATGAATCCCTGTCTATCAAAGTTTATCTTCCTAGACAGTACTAACACCCCTGGCTATCACACGCTCCTGGCTATCTTGTCTGCCTGGACTTGACAGTAGTTGTAATTTTTGTTTTGGGAGCTCAATGATTTTGTTGTTTATTAGAAACAAACGGACACAGCGATATGGCACCCGAGCACATCTGCTCCCGCTTAGCCATTGGTCCACAAGCGCATTGGTTAGTGTGTCGTATGGGTAATACTTATGATAGAAAATCAGTTGTACGTAGGTGAATCGTACAGAATACAGTGGACCCATGATGGAGAGACGAGCAGAGTTCTGCTTCAGAAGCCTGTACCGTGAGTACATATTACCTTGTGAAATTGTGTTCCGATGGCACACAACACGAAGAGAGCTGAGATTTTTTCCGAAAACAAAGGGGGTTGAGATTTGAGAACGGTGTGTAGATTGTATAGTGCGGCTTCCTTATTTGCAGCCTTGACTGGCTTGACGACAGAAAACATGAACAACTGCCTCTCCTTTATCGAACAGTCACTAGTAGAAAAAGAGGCTTCCATACGCCCCCATTAGTCCCCAAAATGTCCGAATCGCGACTAATGGGTCTTTAGTCGCGGTTCGGGAGGCGACCCGCGACTAAAGGTTTGGGCCCAGCGGCGCTGGTGGACGGGCGGGGCTTTAGTCCCGGTTGGCCTGGCCAACCGCGACTAAAGGTTTTTCCGGGTTTTTCACTTCCCACGCACCCTGCACCCCCCCTCCCCCGTGGATCGTCTTTTTTTGCTTTGTAAAATACAAAAGAAAATGATAGAAAATTCAAAAAAAAATTGTTTTCAGATTCTTGTATGTTATGCAACCTACTATTCGGAGAAATTAAGATATTCGAATTTTCACTTTTTTTGCAAAAAAAATTTGAAAAATGGTAAAACCGCAATAACTTCTGCATACGACGTCGGAAAAAAACGTATAATATATCAAAAAAATCATGGGAAAAAGTTACATCCGAATTCACCCGGGTTTACCCGGTTAGCCAATTTTTAGATTCTCAAAATTCCAAATGAATATACGAAAGCAGGAAGATTTTAGTTTTTGCTATAAATTACGGATTTTATATTTTTTAAATTTTTCAAAAAAATAAAATTAATAATTGCATCCAGCATAAAGATTACTATTACTTTTACCCAATTTTTAGATTTTCAAATTTTTAGGTTTTAGGTTTGGCAAAAAAAAATATTTAAAAAATTAAAAAAAAATAAAAATAATAAAAATTAAAAAGTTAATGTTTATTTATTTATGCATGATTATTATTACATCATTATTTTTGTTTATGAAAATAATTATTTGAAATTCAAACAATAAAGAAATGTGACATCGAACATGTTAATAGGATTGATATGATACTAGTATCACATAGATGCGCGCGTAGCACTTGGATGCGGGACGGAATGAAACTTGGAAGTTAAGCGTGCTAGTGCTGGATTAGTGGGAGGATGGGTGACCGAGCGGGAAGTTTGACCACGAGTAAGTAATTTGACTAGCGATAAGTGCAGTTAGAAATAGAGACTAAACTATGCAAATAACTGAAATAATAGAAATTCTGAAAAAATAGAAGAAAAAAAAGGAGTGAAAAAAATTAGAAACCCAAATAAATTAAAAAAAATTAACGAAATAGCCTTTAGTCCCGGTTGGGGACACAAACCGGGACTAAAGGTTCTTCGCCCCGGCGCACGCTAGCCGCCCACGTGGCGGGGCCTTTAGTCTCGGTTCGTAAGCAACCGGGACTAAGGGGGGGGGGGCTTTAGTCGTGACCCTTTAGTCCCGGTTGCACAACCGGGACTAAAGCCCGTTGTGAACCGGGACTAAAGATCCTTTTTCTACTAGTGAGTGAAGTCCTTGTCAATCCGAGACACACGCAAATCTTCGAGAAGAATTAAGAGCAATCTTCAATTGCGTTCTCCAAAACATGCTACAAAAAATGGAAGCCACGTAGAACGTTTGATCATCTCCAACGGCACCGTCAAAGACTTTTTTCATATGGCGCACGATCCAACATGGTGTCCAACGCTCCGAGCACATCCCCACTACACAGTGGACGTGCGGGGCGCCAAACGCAACCAAAAGATGTGTCACGAGTGGTGGGCCTACCCTGTCAGCGACACAGAGCACTAGTAGAAAAATGGCCTTTACTCCCGGTTCATAACGGGCTTTAGTCCCGGTTGTGCAACCGGGACTAAATGGTCGAGACTAAAGGCCCCCCCTTTAGTCCCGGTTACACTCCATCCACGTGGGCGGCTGGCGTGCGCCGGGGCGAATGACCTTTAGTCCCGGTTTGTAACACGAACCGGAACTAAAGGCTATTTCGTTAATTTTTTTTAATTCATTTGGGTTTCTAATTATTTTTCACTCCCTCTTTTTTTTCTATTTTTTTAGAATTTCTATTATTTCAGTTATTTGCATAGTTTAGTGTCTAACTACAATTATCTCTAGTCAAATTACTTACTCGTGGTCAAACTTCCCGCTCGGTCACCCATCCTCCCACTACTCTAGCACTAGCACGCTTAACTTCCGAGTTCCATTCCGTCCCGCATCCAAGTGCTTCGCGCGCATGTATGTGATACTAGTATCATATCAATCCTATTAACATGTTGGTCGATGTCACATTTCTTTATTGTTTGAATTTCAAATAAATCTTTTAATAAACAAAAGTAATGATGTAATAATAATCTTGAATAAATAAATAAACATTAACTTTTTAATTTGTATTATTTTTAATTTTTTAAATTTTTTAATTTTTTAAATATTTATTTTTTTGCCAAACCCAAAACCTAAAAATTTGAAAATCTAAAAATTGGGTAAAAGTAATAGTAATCTTTATGCAGGATGCAATTATTAATTTTAATTTTTTTAAAAATTTAAACAATATAAAATCCATAATTTATAGCAAAAACTAAAATCTTCCTGCTTTCATATTTTCATTTGGAATTTTGAGAATCTAAAAATTGGCTAATTGGGTAAACCCCGGTGAATTCGGATGTAACTTTTTCCCACGATGATTTTGATATATTATACGTTTTTTTCCGACGTCGTATGCAAAAGTTAATGCGGTTTTACCATTTTTCAAACCTTTTTTGCAAAAAAAAGTGAAAATTCGAATTTCTTAATTTCACCGAATAGTAGGTTGCATAACATACAAGAATCTGAAAACATTTTATTTTTTGAATTTTCTATCATTTTATTTTGTATTTTACAAAGCAAAAAAAGGCGATCCACGGGCGGGGGGGGGGGGGGGGGTGTGAAGGGTGCGTGGGGGAGTAAAAAACCAGGGAAAACCTTTAATCCCTGCGCCGGCCGGCAGCCCACCATAGCCCTTTAGTCCCGGTTGGTGAGCATTAGTCGCGGATCGCCTCCCGAACCGCGACTAAGGACCCCTTTAGTCGCGGTTCGAATATTTTGGGGACTAAAGGGGCGTATGGAAGCCTCTTTTTCTACTAGTGGAGGTTTGGACGTGGGGTTTAAACCCATCACCTACCTCTGGTCCAACAGCGTAATGGCCGCGCAGTTTCCTAGCCAGACGCGCAATTTCTCCAGTTGGCGCAGCAAAGAGTCTCGTCGCGCATGGCTATGCATGCCGGCGTTATTCCGCCCTAGCACTCCCGCCTGCCGCTTCGCTTGCCACCGCTACATAAAAGGCAAACCGCTTTCTCGGCGATGCTACACCATTCGCGACCACCTCGAATCCTAGATCGCGCCCACCTCTCAGCCATGGCTAACCGTCGGAGCATTCTCGCCGCCAACGGGTTCGGGCGCGGTTCCCTCACCGTTGCGGAGGCATGGGCGTAGGGCGATGTATGAGGCGTGGTACCCTGTGCTGCCAAACATGCGCCTGCCAAGAAGCGGCGGTGGAAGATGGCCGTCAACGGGATCTGCATCCCGCCGGCGCCCACACCAGGGACGAATCGTTGTCGCAACGAGATCAGGGCCCATGCCGCCGCCTAAGCCCCGAAGAGCACGCCGATCCCACCTTGGCCGCCACCAACAACAACGTCCGGTGGGTCAATTTGTTCAAAGTGTGAAGTGACGAAGAGCTGCGTAGCACCGTCGGGTCGCTCACATCGTGGAACAAGGACGGGCGCGCCCATTTTTTGGGGCGTGTCAGGGCGCACGCTCTCCACCGTTGTCAACAGCCTCCGCAACGGTGCCCCAAAGGCTCGAGATGCTGCCATCCCTGCTGGTGTCGCCATCGGGTTGGCTTCCGAGGGGGTCGACCTTGCGCTCGCCCCCCTCCCATTCTTCGTCGTCAGGATAGGCGTGCTCGAAACCCTCCTCCCCCTCCCCTCCTACCATGTCTCCCCTTACCCCGTGCCCAAGCGCGAGAGGAAGGAGGAGTACGAGACGTCGGCGCAGCGGCGCAGGTGTGGCGGCGGCGGCATAACGATTCCCGAGCCGCGTACCCATGGTAGCGCCGGCCTCACTCGTCCCAAAACTGGAGGTGAAGGAGGAAGAGGACGACGAGGTGGCGGCGCTCCTCCACCGATAGCGCCTCGTTGCAAGCAGCGACGACCCCGACAACATGACGGGATTCAACACCGTGTTCATGCCGTCGTTGAACGACCACACCACCTTGACGGAGAACATCGAGGATGTGATCGCCATGTCCATCCGCAAGAGCGGCAGACCTCTCGTTGACCTCACGCGCGGCGGCGACGAAGCTGGACCTAGCAACGCGGTGCCCAGACAGAGCACAAGTGACCTTAATGTGTATATAGTCTATTGTTTATTTCCGTTTGCTCTTCCCGTACTTGGGCGCGCTATGTAGCCCTTCTTGTATTTGTGGGAAATGATGTACAACAACATTGAATTTCTGTTAGAATGAAAATAACGATGCGAGGTTTAATGTACATTGGTAATCATCACTTGTGATGTTTCCTTTGGTGTAATATTGTTTCGTGTTTATTCCGGTGACCCTCATGGGGTATATATAGAAGTAGAGGAGGGAGGAGACTTGGAGTACAAGATGTTATCTCTAGAGTCCTAGTCTATCTCTATATCCTATACGTATTCTAAAATTCCCCCTCAGTCGTAGTGGGAGTGAAGCGGACGATTGCGATTGAATTTGAAGTCATGCGCTTCCGTCCTCTTCTCCTCCTTGTCATCATCGGCGTTCCGTTCTGGTGCCTTCTCTTCCCTCCCACAGTCACAGCGGGAGTATCGTGGATGCAAGTGACGACGCGGATGCTGTCGACTGGAGTTGTTGCCGATGTGTAGTTGTAGACGATGTTGTGATGTCGTTGTCGAGGTAGCCAGAAATGATGTAGCCGTGGTCGAGGTAGTCATGGTCGATGATGTAGTCGTCGTAGGTGGTGTAGCCGCTTTCGCCGGAGGCGCAAAAAAAATGCACGGGTTTTTTTCTTCCTTTTTTTTGACGGTGCTTGAAAGTGCATGGAGCCCCCATGTGTGGTTTTGGTAATTAATGACAATCCCTATGGACTAATGTTTGCATTGAGTTATATTTGTAGGAATTGTCCATAGGCAATGCTTGAACCATATGTTGGCTTCAAGATTGCAATAAGAAGCAAATGAAGAAGATCAAGTCAAGTATGTCTTGAAGATAAAGATGAAGTGAGCTCTCAAAGTTAACTTCAAGACATCAACGAAATGAAGTGCAAGTTCAAGATGAGCCAACTCGAAGAGATCATATGCTTGAAGCTTGCCATGAAGAAATGAAGTGCAAGTTCAAGATGAGCCAACTCGAAGAGATCATATGCTTGAAGCTTGCCATGAAGAAATGAAGTGCAAGTTCAAGATGAGCCATCTCGAAGAGATCCTTTGCTTGACTCTTGCCATCCATATGGTGATCATGGATATGTGAAGATGCGACGAAGAAGAAGCTCTCCCATGATGGATTATGGGGGAGCAACCCACAAGACTTCGTCAAGCACGAAGCTCTCCCATCCATATGATGTTCATGGATATGTGAAGATGCGCCAAAGAAGAAGCTCTCCCATAGTGGAGTATGGGGGAGCAATTCGCATGACTTCTTCAAGCAAGCGCAATCAAGAAAGGCGTTCCATCTTGTTGCGGTCAAGATCGTCATCATCAAGCTCAAGTGGAACGCGCAAGGTTAAGGTTTGCTCTTGATAGGGTTTCTTTCTCACCGGTCTCATAGTGTAGTTGGAGACCGGTTTATATTTTAGTTGCCGTACTATCAAGAGGGCTCTCGAGTGAGTAACTCGATCGTATCGTTCGGAGAGAGCTCAAACCTTTGCATCCTTGCATCATCTTTCTTGGTTGTTATTTGGATCTTATCCATGTGATGTTTTAGAGCTTGTGCTTATTCTCATGACAAGCTCTAGTTCATCGAAAACGGATTTCGCACAGATCACTTGTTGCGTTTTCGAGTTTGGTGATTTTCTCGGTTTCTCATGTTGAGATGTTGCACCTCTAAATATTATAGAAAATAAACCCCACTGGTTTCCATATTTCCACTTTTTGTTGGGTAGCTCTTGTCGTCCTCTTTCCAACAAAATTGGTTTCACTCAATTCGGAGCTACCAATCTTTAGATATTGATTTTACAAGTTTCACCTGGCCGGATTTTCCGGGCCGGATATTTGCAAAATATCTATCCGGCCCCTGAAATTTGGCTAAGGACTTTTCGAAAAGCAAGTCTGGAACAGGGCGGGACATTTGCCCGGAATTTCCCAAAGGCCGGATTTTCCGGGGGGGGGGGGGCGGATTATCCGGCCCCTACTTAGGCCGGATTATCCGCCCCCAATCTGCTGCAACGGCTCGATTTTTTGGGGGGGTATAAATACCCCCCTTCTCCCTCCTTGGGCTGCAGCTCTCTCACACTCTCTCTCCTCCATTGCTTAAACTTGAGAAGCTTGCTCTATCTCTCAATCCCTCCATGATTCTTGCCCCCATTTGAGGGAAAAGAGAGAGGAGATCTAGATCTACATTTCTACCAATCAAATCCATCTCTTTGTGAGTGGAACCCTCTAGATCTTGATCTTGGTGTTCTTTGTGAATTCCTTTGTTCTTCCTCTCTTATTCCCCCAATAGCTTTTGTAGCTTTGGTGGAATTTGAGAGTAAGGGATTTGCCATTGCATTTGGTGCATCGGTTTGAGTTCTCCACGGTGATTCGTGGAAGTGAAAGCAAGAAGGTTGTTGCTCTTGGGTTCTTGGAACCCTAGACGGATTCTAGGCCTTTGTAGCGATTTCTTGGGAGCCTCCAATTAAGTTGTGGATGCGTGCCCCAAGCTTTGTGTAAGGCCCGGTTTCCGCCTCGAAGGAAATCCCTTAGTGGAACCGTGACCTAGGCCTTTGTGGCGAGGGTCACCGGAGAATAAGGTGAGGCGCCTTCGTGGCGTTCGGTGTGTGGTGTGAGTACTGCATCTTGGGGTGAGGCCTTTGTGGCGTTGGTGTGCATCGAGCAACCACACCTCAAGGTGAGCCTTTTGTGGCGTTCGGGAGCACTAAGCCACCGCACCTCTCCAACGGAGATTAGCACTCGCAAGAGTGTGAACTTCGGGTTAAATCATCGTCTCCCGCGTGCCTCGGTTATCTCTATACCCGAGCTCTTTACTTATGCACTTTACTCTGTGATAGCCATCGTGCTTGAAGTTATATATCTTGCTATCACCTAGTTGCTTATATTGCTTAGCATAAGTTGTTGGTGCACATAGGTGAACCATAGTATATAGGCTTTGGGCTTGACAAAGTAAACGCTAGTTTTATTCCGCATTTGTTAAGCCCATCTCGTAAAAGTTTTAAATCGCCTATTCACCCCCCCCCCCCTCTAGGCGACATCCGTGTCCTTTCAGCGCTGCTGTCATGGCCGACGTTTTGCACCTTAAAAGGTACCGTCGGGAGCGTCTTGCAGATGGCAGAGGACGCGGTCATAAGTGAGACCACCAGTTTTGCCAGGACTGGAGGATGCCCACCAAGCACACACGGTTTTGCCAGAACCATGTGTGCGGTTGTAGGGGCTATCACAATAGTGATGCCGGGTTATCGATGCAGTCTTAGCCGTCGAACGCGGTCAATGCCAGCGTCGTGCCTTGCAGTTGAACTGTCAGAGGGCGTCGTAGTTTTGTGTCCATCATGTGGACGATGTTGTACGGCGGTGGCGTATTGACGAATATGTCGATGAAGACCATGTTGATGTAGACCTTAGCGATGTTGTGTCGGCGATATCGGAGCAGCTAGCGTGATGTAGTGCGTAACCTCAAGGCGTCCCTAGCGGTGACGATGGTGTCGATGCCGTGCTACCAGAGAAGTCGGCGAGTCATGTTCCACACCGGCCTGTATGTGGTTGATGTCGCTTCTCCTAGAGGTTCTCGACGATGATATTTGCTTATAACTCGATGTGGTCATATAGCTCCATGTGTCGGTGCCGATTCTGGCTTGCTGGGTGCAGAGATGGCTCGGTGTTGCAGCTGCAGAAATCGATGTAGATCGGCATGCCTGCGCGAGCGTTGCAGGCTCGGAATCTCCGGTGCTAGTCCTGCACAAAAGAGTTGGGGATTGGCTCGTCTCCTAGTGCATGGTATCAGAGCCAAGAGGTCTCAAGTTCAAGACCCTGCTTACGCTAAGGACTAAAAAGAGCATAGACGTGAGGGGGATATATAGAAGTACAGGAGGGAGGAGACTTGAAGTACAAGATGTTATCTCTAGAGTCCTAGTCTATCTCTATGTCCTATACGTATTCTAACAATCACGACTGCCGCGCGCACATATTAATGTGTCCTGCTCGATCTGATGGTACATGGGTGTAGTTCTATGATAGATCGATGTTGGATCAGTTGGGGATATTATCTTCTTTTTTTCGATAAAGGATGCTTTATTACTTTGAAAAGCAATTACATCCAGCCTCTACATAACCAAGATGCACACAGCCGTTTAAAAGTCTCAAGTCAAAAGATGGAAAAAACTAGGCGAAATACATATCGCAACGATGAATCATATAACGCCTAAGGTGTGGGTGGGGCTTCAATCCGTAGACTATGCTGCCACCCATGTAGGGAAAAAGTATCCCTCACCGTAGTCTCCAACCGTGTACAGACCTCCATAAATAGGTCTCGGTTCTCCACTCGCTGAAGAGGTAACCACAAACGGAGAATACCTGTACATCTGTAGATGACCTGCAACAAAGAGCAATTTTTATTGTTAAAAATCTTGTCATTTCTACTTAGCCAAAGCGCCCAGATAACTGCTAGCGCCCCCACCATAAGAAGCAACTTGAACCTTGAATCGATACCGTGAAGCCAATTGCCAAAGACATTGGCCACACTAGTCGGAGGATACAGGGTAGACGCTACTTGGATGACTGACCATATAGATCTCGCAAATTGGCACTGGAAGAAAAGGTGTTTAATGGTTTCATCATGATGACAGAAAACACACCGTGTACTTCCGTGCCAATTTCGCTTAACAAGATTGTCTTTGGTGAGAATAACTACACGTAGATACCATCCAAAAAAAAAATATTTTTAATGGTATCTTCATCTTCCAAATTTTCTTATTATTATCAACTGGTATATCAGAATGAAGTATTGCACTGCATAATGATTTGACCGAGAAAGAGCCATCTACATGTAGATTCCATCTAAATTCGTCCGGTTCAGGTGATAGGTTAATATCCCCCAGCCGTTGAATTAGTGTATTCCATGCCAATAGCCTTTGTCCAAGCAAAACCCGTCTGAACGTCACATTCGGAGACGAGGTAGCCATTACTGTGGCAATGGTATCACCTTTGCGACGAACAATACTATACAATGCAGGATACTGTTCACTTAAGGGAGCATTGTCTAACCAAACATCTTCCCAGAACCGTATCTGTGCTCCATTCTTGATCGAGAAAGTACCTCGGTAACAAGCTTAAAAAGCCTCATCCTCGGTAAGAAGCTTAATATATTTTCTCCGAAGAATAGTTTGCCAAATCTCATCCTCGGTAAGAAGCTTAAAAAGCCATTTACCTAGCAGAGCTGAATTGTTGACCTCCAGGTCATGAACTCCAAGCCCGCCTTGATCTTTGGGACTACAAACTATACTCCATTTAACCAGTCGATATTTCTTTTTCTCGCTGTCCCCTTGACAAAGGAATCTGGATCGATAATAATTGAGTTTATGGAGAATTCCTTTCGGCAATAGGAAAAATGATAACATATACAGTACCATATTTGTCAGTACCGAATTAATGAGTACCAATCTTCCCCCCAGGGACAGCAATTTACCTTTCCAACTACTAAGGCACTTTTGTAATCTTTCTTCCACTATTTTCCATTCAGCGATTGTAAGTCTCCGATAATGAATCCGGATACCCAAATAGCGAATAGGAAATTGGCCTTGCCCACAACCAAACAACTCTGTATACAGAGTTGTATCATTTTGGGCATCACCGAAACAGAACAATTCACTTTTATGGAAATTGATTTTTAATCCCAACAACTGCCCGAAAGACGCCAAAATTAATTTCAGATTGCGAGCTTTTTCAAGATCGTGATCCATAAACAGAATTGTATCGTCGGCATATTGAAGGATAGATAAACCACCATCAACCAGATGTCGAATCACACCTTCAATCTGACCATCAGACTTGGCCCGCTCTATGAGTATAGCCAGCATATCCACTACAATGTTGAACAACATTGGTGATAACGGATCCCCTTGGTGTAACCCTTTTCGTGTTTGGAAATAGTGGCCGGTGTCATCATTAACCCGGATTGCCACACTACCTCCATACACAAAATCATTTATTAAAGCGCGTCATTCAGGAGAAAAACCTTTCATCCTGAGCGTCTGCTGTAAGAAAGACCACTTGACTTTATCATATGCCTTTTCAAAATCTAATTTTAAAATAACCCCATTTAATTTCTTAGTATGCATCTCATGTACCGTCTCATGCAAAACCGCCACTCCATCGAGGATATTTCTTCCTTGCATGAAAGCGGTCTGTGATGCTGAACGACATGATCTGCAACCGTATTAAGTCTAATGGTGGCCACTTTCGTGAAAATCTTGAAACTTACATTCAAGAGGTAAATAGGTCTATATTGTTGAATCCTTTCTGCCTCATTAACTTTCGGTAACAAAATTACTTCACCAAAATTTAGACAAAATAATTCTAGTTGTCCTATGTGCAGAGCACTGAACAAATCTAGAAGATCCGGTTTAATAGTATCCCAGAAAGTTTGATAAAACTCCGCGGGAAAACCATCCGGACCCGGTGCTTTGTTGCATTCCATTTGGAAAATTGCCTTCTGAACCTCTTCCTCAGAATAAGGTGCGGTTAATAAGCCATTTTCTTCCATAGAAACTTGGGGTATGTCAGCCGTTAAGTCCTCGTTTAAAGAAAAGGAACTTTCGTCCGGAGGACCAAACAGACCTTTATAATAATTAGTAATGTAAGATTTGAGTTGCTCATGGCCTTCAGTCAACCCTTCATCTTGAGTAAGAGAGTGAATACGTTTTTTCCGATGTCTCCTATTGGCTAAGCCATGGAAATATCACGTATTTGAGTCTCCTTCCAATATGAATTGGGCTTTGGAACGTTGATACCATTTGAGTTCCTCTTCGCGGAGGAGACTCGCCATCTGCGCATTGGACTGATTCTTAAGTTCAATCTCATGCGGGGACAGCGGTCTTACCTCAGCTACAGCCTGTAGCTCATCAATCACAGTTGATAAGCGAGCCTTCTCTTTTTTAAGGATACCAGCCATATGGGCAGCCCAACCAGAGAGATGTTTGCGCATTGCACGCATCTTATTATTCCATCTCAAAATTGGAGTGCTACCACCGACCGGTCTCTCCCAAACCGTCTTAACCATCTCATGGAACCCTTCTCGATGTAGCCAGCCAAGTTCAAATTTAAAAGGCCGTTTACAAACAGGTCGGGGATTCCCAGTAGTTAGGAGGATAGGAGCATGGTCAGACAATTTTTCAATACGTTCTAATGCTCGGACTGACACCATAGGGTATTTATCTTCCCATTCGGTATCCATCAACACGCGATCTAGCTTTTCGTATGTGGGTTCAGGTAAGCTGTTGGCCCAAGTAAACTATCGACCGGACATAAACACCTCTCTTAAGTCAAGGCTATCAATGACAGCATTAAACAAGAAAGGCCAATGTCCAACAAAAAGACCTTTACTTTTCTCATGAGGAAATCTTAGTAAATTGAAATCCCCTCCGATCAAAATCGGGTAGGGATTATCTTTAGTAAGATTTACCAACTCACGTAAAAAGTCAGCCTTAAAAACGTCTTGGGCGGCACCATACACAGCAACCAGACTCCAAATGAAACCGTCAGCTTTATTCTGAATGTCGAGCTTAATGTGGTACTCTCCATCAGAACTAGCTAAAACAGTCATGGTGTCTATGCGGACGCCAAGTAAAATGCCCTCGGACCTACCACGAGGCGGGCGAGAAAACCACTGAAAGTTAATCCCGCCTGATAAACGGTCGAGGAAACTCTATGAGAAATTCCGCCTACCCGTCTCTGATATAGCAATAAAATCTAAATCACAATCTCTACAACCATCGGCAATATGAGAATGCTTAGCCAAGTCACCAAGACCTCTGCTATTTCGAAACATGCCATTCATTGAGAAACTATTTTAGATTTAGTACTCTTGCCATATCGACGAGATTTCTTTCCAGCTGACGACCTAGAACCATGTGCAGAAGCTTTTAGATCATAAACTGAACTAAGCTCCGAGTGTTCTAAGTCGACTTCTGTAATATTACCAATGATAGCCGAGAGACATCCGTGTCCTTTCAATTGGTATCAGAGCAAGGTCTCTCATTCTTAGGCTTCACCGCCTTGAGAGTAAAGATGTCGGTTAGGGGATTAGTGCACAATAACTTGTTTATATTTGATGGCACAAATTATGATCTATAGAAAATTTATGTGCTTAATATTTTGCGGGGTATTTCCCCGGACATGGAGCAAATTCTTGACATGGGTTTTTCTTCTCCTAAGGATCCCCAAAATTTATCTTATGAGGAGAAGAAAAACTCTTGTCTCGATGCTCTTGCTTCTCATGTGTTTTCCATTGTTGTGAGCAATGTAGTCACTACTTCAATCATGCCTTTTGGGAGCGCTCATGAATTATGGACAAAGCTTCAAGATAAATATGATGCGTCCAATATTATTGAGGATGATTGTATTGCTTCCACTTCCGGCCGTGATGAGTTCTCATCTTCATCCACTTCACCAATGTGTGGCAAGACACAAGGTAATGATATGGTGAGTGGTGATGAAAATTGCAATGTTGATATTGAGCTTACTATTGATGATTCTTCATCTCTATCTCATTGCAATGCCTCATCTATGGACATGAACACATATAGCACTATAAATGATTTACATGCTTGTGGTGATAGTCCTTGCATATCATGTGTAAGTTGCTTGAATAAATCTAATGATGATATGCTTGCTTTGTCTTGTGGCCATCATAAAAATGCTTCTATTTCCTCTAGTTGTTGTGTGTCTAACAATGTAGAGGAAACCAAAGATTCTATTGGTCAAGACAAGATCTTGAATGGAGCCTCAAGAAACTCCTCATCTTTATCTCACGGTTCTCATATATGCCTTATGGCCAAGGGTTCCACGGTATCTCCTACCATGGAATCTAATATTTCTCGTGGTGACAAGGATGAGGATGAGTATGAAGAAGAGGATTGGGTTGTCTCTCTACGCGGTAAGGGTAATAGTGTATTCAAGGTTCTTTGCAAAGATAAAATTGCTAGCTCTCACTTCTTTGAAATATTGACTACCGCTATTGAGAGCCAAAAACTTATTTGGATGCATGAGAACACCATTGATGAAATGGGTGCTCTTGAACGAGAGTATGCCAATGATGTAGCATCCCTAAAAAATGATCTTGAAGAAGAACAAGATACCGTAGCCTCTCTTGAGGAGCAACTTGAAACCCTTGAGGTGTCTCAAAATGAAATATTTTCTAAACTCACTAAGGAAAGAGACCATGCTAAAGCTAAATTAAAAATTCTTAAAAATGAAAAGTCCAAAGTTGGTGTTGGTCATGATAAACTTGTTAAGGATCTAGATGATCTAGACAAGGCCCACAATGCCTTGGAGAGCGAACACTCTATCCTCACCAAGTCACATGAGCAACTACAAGCTTCATATTTAAAAGAGCATGCTATGTTACCCTCTCTTCTTGATATGACTTGTGATGATGCTTGTGCTACTAACTCTACTTCTTGTGAAGCATCTATCTTGAAGGAGAATGTTGAGCTAAGGGTTCAACTTGAATTGCTAACTAGCAATTATGGGAAATTGGAAGAAAATCATGGAAAGCTTTGTAGCTCCCATGAGGATCTTCTAGCCTCTCATGATAGGCTAAAGTTAGCTCATGAGGCTATCATATCAAAGGCAACACCTTGTGAGCCCCATGTGGATACTAGCACTACTACTCAAAATACTATATTGTCATGTGCTAGTCCTAGTAATTCATCCACTCATAGTATTGCTAAATCTTGTGATGAATTATCTTCCTTGCCTTGTTGCTCTAACAATGAAGGTTCTACTTCTTCTAGTATTTGTGTTGTTACTAACCATGTAGAGGAAATCAAAGAGCTCAAGGCCCAAGTCACTTCTTTGAAGAATGACTTGGTAAAGAGTCATGAAGGGAAATGCAAACTTGACACGATGTTGAGTATGCAACAATCCCCCAATGACAAGAGTGGACTTGGATTCAAATCCAACAACAAGAAAAGGTCCAAGAACAACAAGAAGAAGAAGGGCCAAGTACAAGTCAAAGACCCGGCCAAGATTGTTTGCTTCAAGTGCAAAATTGAAGGGCATCATGTTAGATCTTGCCCTTTGAAGAAGAAGCAAAAAGGGAAGCGGCCTCAAGCTCAAACTCATATTCAACCTCAAGTTGAAGAAATGCCACTTCTCAAGAAGTCTCAAGCAAATGCTCCCATTGTGGAGAAATCTAGTGAGAAGAAGGAGAAGAAAAGAACTTGCTACATATGCCGTGAGAAGGGCCACATCTCCTCCTTTTGCACTATTGGTACCTCATCCAACTGTATCACCATTGATGATGTTTATTCTCTTCGTAAGGATGAGGGTGGCAATGTGTTTGCCAAATATGTTGGTGCTCAAAGTGGTGTCAAGAAAAGAACCATTTGGGTGGCCAAGCCTATTGTGACTAACCTCTTAGGACCCAACTTAGTTGGGGACCAACAATCCAAAACTTGATCAATAGGTGCTTGTTGGAGGGCATTGGAGACTTGGCTACATCATGAAGAATTAAGGGATCTTCATCATTTATATTATATCAATCCAAGTCTTTTGATTATCTTGCTTCTATCATATATCCAATGTTCCTCCTTGCGGTAACATGTGCTCAACTCATTTATATTGAAAGTTACTCGCCCCTTTGCATGTGTTAGTTTTGTTCCTAGCATGTGTTTGTATATGTTGTGCTTCCTACTTGCTTATCTTGAGAAATCAAGTCTATGTATGTTGGGTTACACACCATGTATTTGTGTTTGTGTTGGAGCCTCTTTGCATCTTGTTGTATCTTATATGGCTCTTATGAGCGATTAATGGACAATCCCATTTTGGGGGAGTGATATTCCATTGGGAATTTCACAATCCTAACAATATGTGTACATGAGGAATATCACTTAGAATTGATATTGCAAGATTATCTAGTCTCTATGTGGTATGTTATCTTCATGAGAAATTCAAATTTTAATGTCCATTAATATCTCTAGTTGGATCTTATTTGCCTCTTGTGAAAATAATTTCTTTATCACATTATGGGGGAGTAATAAGCTTTGTGCATATTACAAGCCTAGAAAATGTGAACATTTGAGGTTGTGTAACATAGAATTGATATTATAAATTATCTCTCTCCTATGTGGCATGTTTGCTCAAACAAGTTCCAATTTGGTTAAATGTCTTCTTTGCTAATATCTTTGTGGATCTTATTAGTGAAAGTTTTTCTTGGCATGGTTTTACACAACGGTGTCCCTCAATACCCTTTTTGGAAAACCATGTGCTTCAAGTCATACTATTAATTGCTTTGCATGTTGGTATGAATACTATTAATTGCTTTGCATGTTGGTATGAATACTATTAATTGCTTTGCATGTTGGTATGACTAATTGAAGCTTTCAAGAAACTCCCTTTGCATGATGGTTAACTCTTATCTTTTACCATATGCCTTATTTGTTGTAAATATGATCTTATGTATACTTACAAACTACCACCGGGAAATATTTCCTAATACCTCTTGTCCTAGGACAATTGGCAATCTATTATGAGGTAGATATTTATTGATCATATTTACATTGGCTCTTGTGTTTAATTGCCTTATTCATTACCATGAATTTGTTGTGCGTTGACTCCCATGTGTCTTCCTTGCATCTTATGGATCTAATTTGTCTATTTAAACTTTCTTAGCATTTTTAGTAGATATAGGTAGCGTGATGATCATAGTTTTGTGCATTTTGTATTCATATGCAAAATCCTAGATAATGCACTAATCTTGGGGGAGCTCTCCTATATTTGTTAGAATGCGTTACATCACTTGATCATTATCAAGAATTTGGGTTTGGGAGACAAACCTTTTCTTGTTGGTACTTTGTGCCATCATAAAAAGTGTTGAGGGTTTGGTTTATTTGTGGGAACCTTGCTCTCTTGGGAGTTGGCTATCTCATTCCTTTGTCTTTGGATTTAATTAGCTTCTTACAATGAGATAAGTTTTTGGAGTCAACCTTGTGTTGATTTGGTTCTTTGATATAATTTGGACAACCATTGTTTCTTAATTTATTTTGTGTTTTGTCTAAATTGTATCTTCCTTTGGTTCTTGAAAGTATTGTGCATGCATATTTAATATATGTATATCTTATGGCATGTGTTACTTTCTTTGATCCAATATATAGGATAAACTCCATCAAATCCTATTTTGGCTAAGATGTGCATGAAATTCAATTTCTTATCTGTATGCACATAGTTTTGCGGAGTTTGTCCTATATGTTGTAGTGTATCTAACTACTTTGGACCCAATTAGTTTGGGAACCATTTTGTACTTAATTTTGTTTCAGGTACAAGGAGATGCATTGGATGCTTGTCTCACTCTTGGGAAGAAGTGGTGACTCAATGGTAATTTGAGGCAAGCTAGGATGGTCAACGAACACATATCTACTACATCCACACCAATGCTATCTCGGTAACAAGTATCTTCTCATGCATATTTTTCTAGCATCTAACCATGTGGTTGCATCTTGGCATGAATCTTTTGATTTACAAATGTTGTGCTTCTTGCAAAAGTCTTAATGAAACCTCTTTATTGTGAATGTGAGTAATTTGAGATGAGTGCATATGTTGGGAAGTGTATTAAATCATGCTCATGATTCATTCATCCCAACTATGTCTATCTAGCAATGTTATTGCATATCAATTCCTCAAGTCTCTCACATGTGCAATATCGATGAAAGTGCAAATTGAGTTATTTCTTTTGGTATCCTCGTTTGTGATACTTGTTGCCTTTCTCAATGCATCCCAACTATCTTCTATCCCTTGTTGATATTTGTGATGTATTTTAGATGTTTGTGGTTGAAGTTCATGAATGTACAATAAGATAAAATTGAGCCTTTGGCCATGCTATTAAGCAAAATTCTTATTGGTATATTGCATGACTTCGTCTTGGATATCATGCTATATTTCTTGTGTATCTATTCTGTGTGTGCATGTTTCTTTGTGGAGAAATATCTTTGTGATATTGCCCACTTAGAGAAACTTATACACATAAGAGATGATACATCTCCATTTGATATCTTATTTATTTGTTGCGTGTTGATTGGTCATGCTAAGCAATATAATTCATTGAAGACTATGATGATGCTTTTTGCTCATCCTTGTAATAGTCTTATAATATGCTTTATCATGCCTTTCACATATCCTTGGTTGAGCCTTTTATTATGGTGCCGCTTACTTCTTGCTCAACCATTTGTTTGTTGCAAGTGTTAAGCTTAATTTTCTATCTATGATTCATTACAAATGTTCGTGCTTTGAATTGGTAATGAGGGAGTGAGGATTCCATGTTATGCATATTGTATTCAAATGCAACATTTTAATTTATGCATGTACCTTGGGGAGCTTCCTCATTTTATTTAAAGCACAATTTTGTGGTGATCATTAGAGTTTAATTCACTTGGTATCTTTTGTTTTGAATGATATTATGGGAGTGATGATTCCATGTTTGTTCACTTTATACTCCAATGCAAATTATCTAGTTTTGTGCACAAACCTTGGGGAGCTTCCTCATATTATTTAGAGCAATCTTCTTGATCTTATCATAATATCAATCCTTCTTTTGGTATCTTCTTTGTGGTTCATTTGGTTGCTTGCTTCATTTGTTGAGGCTTCTTGACTTTGTTATCTTTTTGCAATCTTTGATCCTCTCTATAGTGTGATTCCTTCCGAATATTCGTCATTGGATACGTGCATTTGATTCCACTAAAATTGTGAGAAATGCACATGGTATGGAGGAACTCTAACTATATTGGCCTTCTAATTTTTTTCACCCATTTCGGCAATTGGTGCCAATGGGGGAGAAGTTTGGAGGGTTTAAGGGAATTTTGTTATGTCTTTGCTTTGTGCTTAAGCATGTGCCTTTATTGCATTGCATCTTGTTGCTTTGCATAGTTGAATATTTAGAGAAAACTCCACTAGGCTTTGAATGTCAATATATGCTCTTGCATATAGTATGGGGGAGTTTGCTCTATGTATTCAACTTGTTTGTTACTTAAATTCCTTATATAAACCCTCTCAAAGAGATTGTCATCAATTACCAAAATGGGGGAGATTGAAAGTGCATGGAGCCCCCATGTGTGGTTTTGGTAATTAATGACAATCCCTATGGACTAATGTTTGCATTGAGTTATATTTGTAGGAATTGTCCATAGGCAATGCTTGAACCATATGTTGACTTCAAGATTGCAATAAGAAGCAAATGAAGAAGATCAAGTGTCAAGTATGTCTTGAAGATAAAGATGAAGTGAGCTCTCAAAGTTAACTTCAAGACATCAACGAAATGAAGTGCAAGTTCAAGATGAGCCAACTCGAAGAGATCATATGCTTGAAGCTTGCCATGAAGAAATGAAGTGCAAGTTCAAGATGAGCCAACTCGAAGAGATCATATGCTTGAAGCTTGCCATGAAGAAATGAAGTGCAAGTTCAAGATGAGCCATCTCGAAGAGATCCTTTGCTTGACTCTTGCCATCCATATGGTGATCATGGATATGTGAAGATGCGACGAAGAAGAAGCTCTCCCATGATGGATTATGGGGGAGCAACCCACAAGACTTCGTCAAGCAAGGAGCTCTCCCATCCATATGATGTTCATGGATATGTGAAGATGCGCCAAAGAAGAAGCTCTCCCATAGTGGAGTATGGAGGAGCAATTCGCATGACTTCTTCAAGCAAGCGCAATCAAGAAAGGCGTTCCATCTTGTTGCGGTCAAAATCGTCATCATCAAGCTCAAGTGGAACGCGCAAGGTTAAGGTTTGCTCTTGATAGGGTTTCTTTCTCACCGGTCTCATAGTGTAGTTGGAGACCGGTTTATAGTTTAGTTGCCGTACTATCAAGAGGGCTCTCGAGTGAGTAACTCGATCGTATCATTCGGAGAGAGCTCAAACCTTTGCATCCTTGCATCATCTTTCTTGGTTGTTATTTGGATCTTATCCATGTGATGTTTTAGAGCTTGTGCTTATTCTCATGACAAGCTCTAGTTCATCGAAAACGGATTTCGCACAGATCACTTGTTGCGTTTTCGAGTTTGGTGATTTTCTCGGTTTCTCATGTTGAGGTGTTGCACCTCTAGATATTATAGAAAATAAACCTCCACTGGTTTCCATATTTCCACTTTTTGTTGGGTAGCTCTTGTCGTCCTCTTTCCAACAAAATTGGTTTCACTCAATTCGGAGCTACCAATCTTTAGATATTGATTTTACAAGTTTCATCTGGCCGGACATTTCGAAAAGCAAGTCTGGAACAGGGCCGGACATTTGCCCGGAATTTCCCAAAGGCCGGATTTTCTGGGGGGGCCGGATTATCCGGCCCCTACTTAGGCCGGATTATCCGCCCCCAATTTGCTGCAACGGCTCGATTTTTCTGGGGGGTATAAATACCCCCCGTCTTCCTCCTTGGGCTGCAGCTCTCTCACACTCTCTCTCCTCCATTGCTTAAACTTGAGAAGCTTGCTCTATCTCTCAATCCCTCCATGATTCTTGCCCCCATTTGAGGGAAAAGAGAGAGGAGATCTAGATCTACATTTCTACCAATCAAATCCATCTCTTTGTGAGTGGAACCCTCTAGATCTTGATCTTGGTGTTCTTTGTGAATTCCTTTGTTCGTCCTCTCTTATTCCCCCAATAGCTTTTGTAGCTTTGGTGGAATTTGAGAGTAAGCGATTTGCCATTGCATTTGGTGCATCGGTTTGAGTTCTCCACGGTGATTCGTGGAAGTGAAAGCAAGAAGGTAGTTACTCTTGGGTTCTTGGAACCCTAGACGGATTCTAGGCCTTTGTGGCGATTTCTTGGGAGCCTCCAATTAAGTTGTGGATGCGTGCCCCAAGCTTTGTGTAAGGCCCGGTTTCCGCCTCGAAGGAAATCCCTTAGTGGGACCGCGACCTAGGCCTTTGTGGCGAGGGTCACCGGAGAATAAGGTGAGGCGCCTTCGTGGCGTTCGGTGTGTGGTGTGAGTACCGCATCTTGGGGTGAGGCCTTTGTGGCGTTGGTGTGCATCGAGCAACCACACCTCAAGGTGAGCCTTTTGTGGCGTTCGGGAGCACTAAGCCACCGCACCTCTCCAACGGAGATTAGCACTCGCAAGAGCGTGAACTTCAGGTTAAATCATCGTCTCCCGCGTGTCTCAGTTATCTCTATACCCGAGCTCTTTACTTATGCACTTTACTCTGTGATAGCCATCGTGCTTGAAGTTATATATCTTGCTATCACCTAGTTGCTTATATTGCTTAGCATAAGTTGTTGGTGCACATAGGTGAACCATAGTATATAGGCTTTGGGCTTGACAAAGTAAACGCTAGTTTTATTCCGCATTTGTTAAGCCCATCTCGTAAAAGTTTTAAATTGCCTATTCACCCCCCCCTCTAGGCGACATCCGTGTCCTTTCAGTGCTGCTGTCATGGCCGACGTTTTGCACCTTAAAAGGTACCGTCGGGAGCGTCTTGCAGATGGCAGAGGACGCGGTCATAAGTGAGACCACCAGTTTTGCCAGGACTGGAGGATGCCCACCAAGCACACACGGTTTTGCCAGAACCATGTGTGCGGTTGTAGGGGCTATCACAATAGTGATGCCGGGTTATCGATGCAGTCTTAGCCGTCGGACGCGGTCAATGCCAGCGTCGTGCCTTGCAGTTGAACTGTCAGAGGGCGTCGTAGTTTTGTGTCCATCATGTGGACGATGTTGTACGGCGGTGGCGTATCGATGAATATGTCGATGAAGACCATGTTGATGTAGACCTTAGCGATGTTGTGTCGGCGATATCGGAGCAGCTAGCGTGATGTAGTGCGTCACCTCAAGGCGTCCCTAGAGGTGACGATGGTGTCGATGCCGTGCTACCAGAGAAGTCGGCGAGTCATGTTCCACACCGGCCTGTATGTGGTTGATGTCGCTTCTCCTAGAGGTTCTCGACGATGATATTTGCTTATAACCCGACGTGGTCATATAGCTCCATGTGTCGGTGCCAATTCTGGCTTGCTGGGTGCAGAGATGGCTCAGTGTTGCAGCTGCAGAAATCGATGTAGATCGGCATGCCTGCGCGAGCGTTGCAGGCTCGGAATCTCCGGTGCTAGTCCTGCACAAAAGAGTTGGGGATTGGCTCGTCTCCTAGTGCATGGTATCAGAGCCAAGAGGTCTCAAGTTCAAGACCCTGCTTACGCTAAGGACTAAAAAGAGCATAGACGTGAGGGGGATATATAGAAGTACAGGAGGGAGGAGACTTGAAGTACAAGATGTTATCTCTAGAGTCCTAGTCTATCTCTATGTCCTATACGTATTCTAACAATCACGACTGCCGCGCGCACATATTAATGTGTCCTGCTCAATCTGATGGTACATGGGTGTAGTTCTATGACAGATCGATGTTGGATCAGTTGGGGATATTATCTTCTTTTTTTCGATAAAGGATGCTTTATTACTTTGAAAAGCAATTACATCCAGCCTCTGCATAACCAAGATGCACACAGCCGTTTAAAAGTCTCAAGTCAAAAGATGGAAAAAACTAGGCGAAATACATATCGCAACGATGAATCATATAACGCCTAAGGTGTGGGTGGGGCTTCAATCCGTAGACTATGCTGCCACCCATGTAGGGAAAAAGTATCCCTCGCCGTAGTCTCCAACCGTGTACAGACCTCCGTAAATAGGTCTCGGTTCTCCACTCGCTGAAGAGGTAACCACAAACGGAGAATACATGTACATCTGTAGATGACCTGCAACAAAGAGCAATTTTTATTGTTAAAAATCTTGTCATTTCTACTTAGCCAAAGCGCCCAGATAACTGCTAGCGCCCCCACCCTAAGAAGCAACTTGAACCTTGAATCGATACCGTGAAGCCAATTGCCAAAGACATTGGCCACACTAGTCGGAGGATACATGGTAGACGCTACTTGGATGACTGACCATATAGATCTCGCAAATTGGCACTGGAAGAAAAGGTGTTTAATGGTTTCATCATGATGACAGAAAACACACCGTGTACTTCCGTGCCAATTTCGCTTAACAAGATTGTCTTTGGTGAGAATAACTCCACGTAGATACCATCCAATTTTTTTTATTTTTAATGGTATCTTCATCTTCCAAATTTTCTTATTATTATCAACTGGTATATCAGAATGAAGTATCGCACTGCATAATGATTTGACCGAGAAAGAGCCATCTACATGTAGATTCCATCTAAATTCGTCCGGTTCAGGTGATAGGTTAATATCCCCCAGCCGTTGAATTAGTGTATTCCATGCCAATAGCCTTTGTCCAAGCAAAACCCGTCTGAACGTCACATTCGGAGACGAGGTAGCCATTACTGTGGCAATGGTATCACCTTTGCGACGAACAATACTATACAATGCAGGATACTGTTCACTTAAGGGAGCATTGTCTAACCAAACATCTTCCCAGAACCGTATCTGTGCTCCATTCTTGATCGAGAAAGTACCACGGCGAAAAAAGATATTTTTTGTCGCCATGAGACCAGCCCAGAAGTGTGAATCCCCAGGTTTCCAAACCACTTGGGATAACGTCTTCGAGCCGATATATTTTCTCCGAAGAATAGTTTGCCAAATCTCATCCTCGGTAAGAAGCTTAAAAAGCCATTTACCTAGCAGAGCTGAATTGTTGACCTCGAGGTCATGAACTCCAAGCCCGCCTTGATCTTTGGGACTACAAACTATACTCCATTTAACCAGTCGATATTTCTTTTTCTCGCTGTCCCCTTGCCAAAAGAATCTGGATCGATAATAATCGAGTTTATGCAGAATTCCTTTCGGCAATAGGAAAAATGATAACATATACAGTACCATATTTGTCAGTACCGAATTAATGAGTACCAATCTTCCCCCCAGGGACAGCAATTTACCTTTCCAACTACTAAGGTGCTTTTTTAATCTTTCTTCCACTATTTTCCATTCAGCGATTGTAAGTCTCCGATAATGAATCGGGATACCCAAATAGCGAATAGGAAATTGGCCTTGCCCACAACCAAACAACTCTGTATACAGAGTTGTATCATTTTGGGCATCACCGAAACAGAACAATTCACTTTTATGGAAATTGATTTTTAATCCCGACAACTGCCCGAAAGACGCCAAAATTAATTTCAGATTGCGAGCTTTTTCAAGATCGTGATCCATAAACAGAATTGTATCGTCGGCATATTGAAGGATAGATAAACCACCATCAACCAGATGTGGAATCACACCTTCAATCTGACCATCAGACTTGGCCCGCTCTATGAGTATAGCCAGCATATCCACTACAATGTTGAACAACATTGGTGATAACGGATCCCCTTGGTGTAACCCTTTTCGTGTTTGGAAATAGTGGCCGGTGTCATCATTAACCCGGATTGCCACATTACCTCCATACACAAAATCATTTATTAAAGCGCGTCATTCAGGAGAAAAACCTTTCATCCTGAGCGTCTGCTGTAAGAAAGACCACTTGACTTTATCATATGCCTTTTCAAAATCTAATTTTAAAATAACCCCATTTAATTTCTTAGTATGCATCTCATGTACCGTCTCATGCAAAACCGCCACTCCATCGAGGATATTTCTTCCTTGCATGAAAGCGGTCTGTGATGCTGAACGACATGATCTGCAACCGTATTAAGTCTAATGGTGGCCACTTTCGTGAAAATCTTGAAACTTACGTTTAAGAGGCAAATAGGTCTATATTGTTGAATCCTTTCTGCCTCATTAACTTTCGGTAACAAAATTACTTCACCAAAATTTAGACAAAATAATTCTAGTTGTCCTATGTGCAGAGCACTGAACAAATCTAGAAGATCCGGTTTAATAGTATCCCAGAAAGTTTGATAAAACTCCGCGGAAAAACCATCCGGACCCGGTGCTTTGTTGCATTCCATTTGGAAAATTGCCTTCTGAACCTCTTCCTCAGAATAAGGTGCGGTTAATAAGCCATTTTCTTCCATAGAAACTTGGGGTATGTCAGCCGTTAAGTCCTCGTTTAGAGAAAAGGAACTTTCGTCCGGAGGACCAAACAGACCTTTATAATAATTAGTAATGTAAGATTTGAGTTGCTCATGGCCTTCAGTCAACCCTTCATCTTGAGTAAGAGAGTGAATACGTTTTTTCCGATGTCTCCTATTGGCTAAGCCATGGAAATATCGCGTATTTGAGTCTCCTTCCAATATGAATTGGGCTTTGGAACGTTGATACCATTTGAGTTCCTCTTCGCGGAGGAGACTCGCCATCTGCGCATTGGACTGATTCTTAAGTTCAATCTCATGCGGGGACAGCGGTCTTACCTCAGCTACAGCCTGTAGCTCATCAATCACAGTTGATAAGCGAGCCTTCTCTTTTTTAAGGATACCAGCCATATGGGCAGCCCAACCAGAGAGATGTTTGCGCATTGCACGCATCTTATTATTCCATCTCAAAATTGGAGTGCTACCACCGACCGGTCTCTCCCAAACCGTCTTAACCATCTCATGGAACCCTTCTCAATGTAGCCAGCCAAGTTCAAATTTAAAAGGCCATTTACAAACAGGTCGGGGATTCCCAGTAGTTAGGAGGATATGAGCATGGTCAGACAATTTTTCAATACGTTCTAGTGCACGGACTGACACCATAGGGTATTTATCTTCCCATTCGGTATCCATCAACATGCGATCTAGCTTTTCGTATGTGGGTTCAGGTAAGCTGTTGGCCCAAGTAAACTGTCGACCGGACATAAACACCTCTCTTAAGTCAAGGCTATCAATGACAGCATTAAACAAGAAAGGCCAATGTCCAACAAAAAGACCTTTACTTTTCTCATGAGGAAATCTTAGTAAATTGAAATCCCCTCCGATCAAAATCGGGTAGGGATTATCTTTAGTAAGATTTACCAACTCACGTAAAAAGTCAGCCTTAAAAACGTCTTGGGCGGCACCATACACAGCAACCAGACTCCAAATGAAACCGTCAGCTTTATTCTGAATGTCGAGCTTAATGTGGTACTCTCCATCAGAACTAGCTAAAACAGTCATGGTGTCTATGCGGACGCCAAGTAAAATGCCCCCGGACCTACCACGAGGCGGGCGAGAAAACCACTGAAAGTTAATCCCGCCTGATAAACGGTCGAGGAAACTCTATGAGAAATTCCGCCTACCCGTCTCTGATATAGCAATAAAATCTAAATCATAATCTCTACAACCATCGGCAATATGAGAATGCTTAGCCAAGTCACCAAGACCTCTGCTATTTCGAAACATGCCATTCATTGAGAAACTATTTTAGATTTAGTACTCTTGCCATATCGACGAGATTTCTTTCCAGCTGACGACCTAGAACCATGTGCAGAAGCTTTTAGATCATAAACTGAACTAAGCTCCGAGTGTTCTAAGTCGACTTCTGTAATATTACCAATGATAGCCGAGAGAAGCTGACCATCTAGGATGTCATCCTCTTCATCATCGTCTATCATGGTAGTTTCAAGCCCAGTGGAGTCATTCGGAACAACCGTTAAACGGTCAAGCTCTGTCTGTCTCAACACATTAGCCGAAACCGAAATCTCATCAGACCGACTACCCAATGAGACCCCTAGACTACTCAAATTCAAAGAAATACGAGAATCTGAAAAAGAAGTAAAAGACTTGGATGATTGTTTAGTACCAGTCGTGTCGAGGTTCTTCTCCGCCTTGCGTCGCATTGCTCTCTGCATGACGTCCTCATCCGTCGCCCCCGACCCATCCTCCGCAAGTGCGTACCTCCCACTCCGCGTCACCGTCGGCTGAACGATAGGAGGAGGGACAGCGGGAGGAGGCTGCTGCAAGGTGGAGACCGGTGATGGGGAAGTCGAACGCGGTGAAGAACCCGTCGAAGCAGGGGTAGAGGGCGGCGATACAGGGGTAGAAGGCGGTGTAGCCCCCTGTACCGAATCAGACCGTGGCGAACCCCCCTCCACGGGAGAAGACGGCGCCGGCGAAGGATCTCCAGCCACCCCATGGGGGGCGGGACAGCTCCCCGGCCCAGCATTCCCCTCCGCCCGTGGAGACGGCGCCGCTGACCGAAGTAGCCCGTCCGCCCATATAGGCGGAGCCTCCGGAGTCCGCTACACCTCGAAGACCGCGCCAGCCCGGCGCTGCTGTGCGTCCGGCGTGGGCGCCTCCTCCCGCCTCGCACCACTCCGGCTCGGTAGTGCATCAGCCGGCGTGTGTGCCTCCTCGACGACCGCGCGACACGGCTGTGCGTCAGCAGTCGTGGAAGCCGTCGACGAAGGCTGCGACAACGCCACCGTGGCCTGCTACAGGTGCGAGGGCACTATGGCCGGCTGCTCCGTGGCCGGCTGCTGCACGTGCAAGGTCCCCGTGCCCGGCTGGTGCGGGTGCAAGGACGCCGTGGCCGGCTGCTGCGTGGGCGTCGGGGCCGACTGCTGAAGCTGCGTGGTCGGCGACGACCCAACCGGATGCTCCTCGTGCCGAGTCGGAGACGTGGGGAGTGGCTGCGCCATCGGCTGCGGCGCGTCCCGTCCATACGCCAATCCCGTCTGTGTCGAAGTAGAAGACAGAATCGGTGCCCCCCGCGGAGTGCTCGGCGAAGTGGACCGAGGAGTAGTCGATGAAGCTGGTCGAGTGCGTCCCTGCATGAACGTCCGACCTCTAGACGGAGAGGAAGCCCGAGAAGACATCGGAGGCGAAGCGACCAGGTGAGGAGACTCCGCCCTAGCACGAGCCACGATCTCTCGTCCTCTGTCCGTCATCGGTGAGTGGTTGTAAGGAGTCAAAGCCACCTGCGCAACCGGCACCGCTGAAGCACCAGAAATATGTGTCGGAGGATGTCCATCAACATCCATATTCGCTGCCTCCGGCGCAGCGTCCGCTGTAGCATCATCAAACCTCTCCACCTCAAAACCGTGAGAGCCGTCATCATCACCTCCGTCCTTCCAGAAAAAAGGACGAAACCAAGGGTCCGGCTTAAACCCAGCTGCCTCTCGACGAAAACGAAACCTGTAACCATTAAGCTGTAACAGTGCAACCACCTCCATGCAGCCATTATCTTTCACCAAAGCTGTAGGGTCACGCATAGCCACAAGAATACGAATAATCCCCTGGCTCCGAAGGGAAAACAAATCAACATCAAGAGTGGTACCAATAAGATAACCCACAGCCCAAAGACCTAAGAAGTGTCGAACAGAGTCAGGTACGCCTTCGACATGCACCCAAACCGGCTCCATAACAAACTCCGGAATAATATCCTGATGCACCCAAGAAGAAACTAGAGCTTGTGCACTAATCTTGGGCACACTCATCTGCATACCATCTATCCTCGACAGATCTTCAGCTGTAGGGATACCAACAAGAAAAGCATTAACACCATGAGGCACCGCCTCCCACTTCCATGTAGGATTCCCGGGACACATACGGGCCATAAGACTCTGAATGTCTGCTGCTGTGACAACCCCCTCCCCTGACACCTGCACCAAAGCTGTAGGTGCTCCAGAAGTAATCAGCTGAGGCTTAAAAACTGAGTCCGGGAGCTGAAGATCAAGCGTGGCATCATTACCACAACCGACAAAAAAACTCGTAGGTCTCGGCAACTTCAGAATTGGACACCGAATGGTCGGGTGTGCCCCAGAATCACAAACCAAACAATAATGAATAACCTTACAGTCCTTTGTTGCATGAGTATTTACGGCGCATTTCCAGCAGCGCCCCACCTTATTTTGCTTCACCACTGGGGCATCAGGAACAGGGACAGCTATAGGCGCCTGCATGGGAACCAGAGAAGCATCAGAGTTTGCCACCAAAGGCGGCTGTCCCATGGGCCCCGACGCAGCTTGTCCCATAGGCGGCATAGGCTGCCCCATGGGCGGCACAGGCTGCCCCAGAGAAGACACCGGCTGCCCCACCATATTGGCAGTCTTCTTCTTCCTTCTCTTCTTCACCTGTCCAGGCTGCAACTGTGGCTGTTGATGCGAAGGTTGCTGCATATGAGGCTGCACCATATTCTGCTGTCCAGGCACCGGGTATTGGAAGTGCCCCTGGTACTGTTGGTACGGCTGCTGCGGCAAGAACGGCATCTACGGCACCGGGAAGCGAATTGGTGGGCGGTACCCCGCAGCCGGTCTCGGAGGTGGTGCTGCCGGTCGCGGAGTGATACGTCTCAAACGTATCTATAATTTCTTATGTTCCATGCTAGTTTTATGACAATACTCACATGTTTTATATACACTTTATATCATTTTTATGCATTTTCCGGGACTAACCTATTAACAAGATGCCGAAGTGCTAGTTCCTGTTTTCTGCTGTTTTTGGTTTCTGAAATCCTACACAGGAAATATTCTCGGAATTGGACGAAACAAAAGCCCACGGTCTTATTTTCCACGGAGTCTTCCAGAACACCGAAGAGGAGACGAAGAGGGGCCACGAGGCGGCCACACCATAGGGGGGCGCGACCCCACCCCTGGCCGCGCCGCCATATGGGGTGGGCCCCTCGGGCGTCCCCTGACTCTGCCCCTTCGCCTATATAATCCTTCCGTCGCGAAAACCCTAAAGAGATCGGTCTTCCGCCACGAAAAGTTACGTAGCCGCCGCCATCGCGAAGCCAAGTTCGGGGGACAGAAGTCTCTGTTCCGGCACACCGCCGGGACGGGGAAGTGCCCCCGGAATCCATCTTCATCGACTCCATCGCCATCTTCATCGCCGTTGCTGTCTCCCATGATGAGGAGGGAGTAGTTCTCCCCCGAGGCTGAGGGCTCTACCGGTAGCTATGTGGTTCATCTCTCTCTCTCCCATGGTGTGATCTTTATGTGATCATGAGCTTTGTAATCTAGTTGAATATGTAGATGTTACTCTTGTCTATTATGCACTCTAGTGGTTACTTTAATATGAACTCCGGATTCACTCTCCACGGTGTGATGGTGACAGTGTGCGCATCGTGTGTGATTCCTTTATGAAGTTGTGGAGCTTGTTTACTCCGGCTTGAGGTGTGCTTTGTAGCCCTACACAATGAATGGTGTTTGTTATCCAACAAGAGAGTGTTTAAGAGTAGCATTTATTTATTCAATTATGTGATCATTGTTGAGCGTGTCCACTAGTGAAAGTATGATCCCTAGGCCTTGTTTCTAAGCATTGAAACACCGTTTCCAACAAGTTCTGCTACATGTTTGCTTGCTGCCATTTTTATTTCAGATTGCAATTACTACTTACAATCATCCATATTACTTGTATTTCACTATCTCTTCGCCGAACTAGTGCACCTATACATCTGACAAGTGTATTAGGTGTGTTGGGGACACAAGAGACTTCTTGTATCTTAATTGCAGGGTTGCTTGAGAGGGATATCTTTGACCTCTACCTCCCTGAGTTCGATAAACCTTGGGTGATTCACTTAAGGGAAACTTGCTGCTGTTCTACAAACCTCTGCTCTTGGAGGCCCAACACTGTCTACAGGAATAGAAGCGTGCGTAGACATCAAGCTATTTTCTGGCGCCGTTGCCGGGGAGGTAAGGTAAAAGGTATTCACATCCTCCGACTACTAAGCTATTTCCTAGCACTGTTGCCGGTGTGTGAGTGCTCGAAGCTATTTCCTTTAGATCCTGCAATTGCATCTTTTTGTTTCTTGTTTTTATTTCACTAGTTAGGCTTAATGGAAAACAACAACAAAATTAGAGATCTTTATGAAATTTATATTGAATTAGGACATGAGGTGTTTGAAGAGAAAATTAAAAAACCTATGGAACTTTATATGCATGCTAATGGCAATGTTATTAGTATGAATGCTTTGAACACCATTGTTGCTAATGCTATGGAAAATTCTAAGCTTGGGGAAGCTGGTTTTGATGAGCATGATATTTTTAGTCCCCCAAGCATAGAGGAGAAAATTTACTTTGATGATACTTTACCTCCTATATATGATGATTACAATGATGACTATCATATTTTCAGTCCACCTACCATTGAGGAGAAAATTAATTATGATTACAATATGCCTCCTATATATGATGATTATGGTGATGAGAATAATAATGATAGCTATTTTATTGAATTTGCTTCCACTACAATTAATAGTAATGACTATGCTTATGTGGAGAGTAATAATTTTATGCATGTAGCTCATGATAAGAATGTTTCATATGATAGTTATATTGTTGAGTTTGTTCATGATGCTACTGAAAATCTTTATGAGAGAGGACAATATAGTTGTAGGGATTTTCATGTTACTAAAACACCTCACTTTTTGCTGAAAATCTTGAAGTTGCGCTTGTCTTGTTTTCCTATGCTTATTGCATTATGCTTACATGACTTGTTTATTTACAAGATTCCTTTTCATAGGAAGTGGGTTAGACTTAAAAGTGTTTCTTATTTGCTTTTGATGCTCTCTTTTGCTTCAACTCTTATTTCTTGCAAGAGCATCATTAAAATTACTGAGCCCATCTTAATGTCTATAAAGAAAGCACTTCTTGGGAGATAACCCATGTTTTTATTTTGCTACTGTTTTGTTGTGTCTTTGAAGTTGTTACTACTGTAGCAACCTCTCCTTATCATGTTTATTGCATTGTTGTGCCAAGTAAAGTCTTTGATAGAAGGTTGATACTAGAATTGGATTTCTGCGCAGAAACAGATATTTAGCTGTCACGAATTTGAGCTGTTCTCTCTGTAGGAGGATCTAAAAATTCTGTAAAAATTCATGAGTAATCCTCAGATATGTACGCAACTTTCATTCGACTGGAGCTTTTCCATCTGAGCATGTTAAGGTCCTCGAAAAAATTCGTCTTTACGAACTGTTCTGTTTTGACAGATTCTGCCTTTTATTTCGCATTGCCTCTTTTACTGTGTTTGAGTGGGTTTCTTTACTTCATTAAATTTCAGTAACCTTGGGTAATGTTCAGAAGTGTTGGGAATGATTGTGTCCTTGCTGAACATGTGAATTTTTGATTACGCACTAACCCTCTAATGAGATTGTTTTGAGTTTGGTGTGAAGGAAGTTTTCAAGGATCAAGAGAGGAGGATGATATAATATGATCAAGAAGAGTGAAAAGTCTAAGCTTGGGGATGCCCCCGTGGTTCATCCCTGCATATTTCAAGAAGACTCAAGCATCTAAGCTTGGGGATGCCCAAGGCATCCCCTTCTTCATCAACAACTTATCAGGTCACCTCTAGTGAAACTATATTTTTATTCCGTCACATCTTATGTGCTTTACTTGGAGCGTCTGTGTGCTTTTATTTTCGTTTTGTTATCTTAGTTCTCTGAATAAATTGGATCATAGCATTCCTTGTGTGGGAGAGAGACACGCTCCGCTTTTTCATATTGAACACTGGTGTTCTTAGTTTTACTTTTAATGTTCATGGCGAAAGTTGAAAGCCGCTGCATTTATTGCTATTTGGTTGGAAACAGAAAATGCTTCATGTGGTAATTGGTATATTGTCTTGAATAATTTGATACTTGGCAATTGTTTTGAGCTCTCAAGTAGATCATGTTTAAGCTCTTGCATCATGTAGTTTAAACCTATTAGTGGAGAACTACCGTAGAGCTTGTTGAAATTTGGTTCGCATGATTGGTCTCTCTAAAGTCTAGATATTTTCTGGTAAAAGTGTTTGAGCAACAAGGAAGACAGTGTAGAGTCTTATAATGCTTGCAATATGTTCTTATGTAAGTTTTGCTGTACCGGTTTATACTTGTGTTTGCTTCAAACAACCTTGCTAGCCAAAGCCTTGTACTGAGAGCGATATCTTTGACCTCTACCTCCCTGAGTTCGATAAACCTTGGGTGATTCACTTAAGGGAAACTTGCTGCTGTTCTACAAACCTCTGCTCTTGGAGGCCCAACACTGTCTACAGGAATAGAAGCATGCGTAGACATCACGGAGCCGACGCGGCTTGTGGCATCGGAGTACCTGCCGGCCATCCTTGGAACCCAGGGGGTCCCATATAGGGGCCGGTACTAGCAGCAGCTGCAGCCGCCGCAGGAGGAGCAGCCCCTGGCGCGACCGGTGCTGGTCCTGGCGCAGCCAAAGGCGCCCCTGGTGGCGCGGACGGGCGCGAAGGCCCCGCCATCCCCACCAGCGAGGGTATCCCGGCGACCACCTGCGCAAAAGAACGGTGCGGCGCAGATCCCGGCGAAGGCGTGGACGAGGAGGGCGACGGAGCAGTGCGGTCGACGTAGGGTTGAGGGAGAGCAGCGGCGGCGAAGGCGTTCCAGGGTCGTGACGCAGCTTCGTGTGCGATTGTACGTGATCGCATACGATCGGCTGCTGCATAACGGCGCGGGGCGCGTTGCAGGCCCATGACCGCCCGGCCAAACCAGGCCCACCTCGCTTGCGGCCCACCAGCGCGAACCGCAGATCCCGCCTCGGCCGCCTCGGTCGGTTCGAAGCGCGGCCGAATGGACGTCGCGGTCATCGTCGTCGACGCCGACGCCCTGGAGACGTGAGCCGGCTCCGCGAGCGGAACAGAACCTTGCCGCGGCGCGACGTAGCCATCCCCCACCTTAAACGCTGCCGATCTCACCATCGCGGCGTCGACAAAATCCGCGAAGACCGCCGCCGGCGTGATCCGTCTAGGAGGAAGGGGGCCTTTCCACGCCTTCAACTTCAACGGCGGCTTGGGCAGGCGAAAAAACGGTGGCGAAGAAGACGCTGCTCTTCCTCCCCCCGACGGTTTCGCAGTCCTAGTCGGAGACGAAGATCGCGCGCGTTGCACACTCGAAGAGGCCACCGCCGCCTTCCTCTCCCATGATCTAGACTCCGCCGTAGGGAACCCGATGTTGGACTAGAACCCCTTCAACCGCTCACTGTCACACTGGCCGTCGACGTTGCCGAGAGGCAGCACACGCGGCTCATCATCTAGACCGCGCCACGCGACGTCCTCAGCCACCGAGATCTCGTCTTCGTCGTCGGATGCCTCACCGAGGAGATCGAAACGCGACCCCGAGCTTGGGGAACCCACCACCGGCGTGAGCACCGGTCCGATCGGCGGTAAAACCAGCCGTCGCCGGCGCGTATTCGCCGGCGCGTCCGACGCCGTGACGGTCGCCTCCCGCATCCTTAGAAGTGAGAGAGCATATGTCCGCTCATTGGCGCCGTGGCCGCGCGTGAGGAGGGAAGCGGCGGAGCGCTGGAGGCGGCGGCGGCGGACCATCTTCTGGTGAAGGATATGGGTGTGTGTGTGGAACCGGTCCAACTTGGTTAAAAAACGTTCGACTACCCGGTCCATTTCGTCTACAGATCATGCAGCGATATGGAGTAACGGCAACTAGGTTCTTAAATGCGTGTGCAGACATGAGGCATGGTGCTGCCGTTCCTTCGGTATTAAATCGACGTACGAATCGAACTGCCCAATGTACCACAGATCTTGGCGCGATTGGGTGGCACTGATAAAGGGAGCATCTGTGCTCCAGATCAGAATTGCATTTTCGCAAACGAAATGCAATTTTGATCTCAGGTGCATATGCTCCTGCTACAGAGAAAAACATTTTAAAATATCACAAAAATTACGAACACAAATTTCACGCGTATATGTCAACAATCCATATGTGTATGCCAAGTTTCGCGCGAAACCGATAGGTTTTGTGTCCTGTGTAAAAATGACAAGCAAAATGCCTTGTGAAGAGCTTATTTTTAGCACCAAATTTTAACTTTTTTACACATGACACAAAAAGTATCGATTTTTCGTGAAACGACTTTGCAAACACATAGAACATCAAGATGTATCCGTAACATTTTTTGTCAGAATTTTTCGACATTATATAATATGTTGAAATTTAATTTTTAAAACCAGGAGCATGTGCTCCCGGGAGCAGAAATTTCATAGAGAGAGTTGCGTTTAAGGAAGGGAAACTCATATCCGCAACTAGTTGCGGGTGCACCCCATTTTTTCGTTAAGGAACTACTCTCAAGTTTCTTTCCGTTAAGCTGCCGGAACTGGGCATACCCTTGAATCTTCGTCTATGACTTCCGGTGATACACACCTCCAGTGATACAATACAAGTGAGATTACGGACCTGATGTGAATCATATTTGTTGTTTAGCGCTGCTGCGAGGTAGTAGCGCGCTAAGCAACACAGAGTTTTGGTCTTTAGGAGGTTCCGGAAGATGTGCTGGACAGAGCAAGATTGCCACGTGGTATCCTCGGTATGTCGACACGCAACTTAGCATAAGAAGTTGTACTTGGCATGTATCCTAGGAAAGTAGGAGGTCGGCTGCAAATGGAAGATGCTGTCTAATTGTCCATGGGACGATATCCTAAGATTAAGAGACCATGCATTTAACACGGTTTCTTCCTCCCTGTTCAAGTGTAGGCGTTTTTTCTCGTTCAGAAAATTCAGTCCACGTCCGTCCAGACCTTCTAGAGGAAAAAAAAAATGCCACGGTCCGTGGTACAGTTTGGGCACTTCATATATATAGAAAAAATCTGGGGCCTAACACTTGCATTGTGCAGACAAGCACAATTCGACTCCATGTCATTAACTTATTTTTGTCGGCGAAAATAATCTGACTTGACAGTCAGACTTGGCAGGTGTATACCACTTGGCAATCCCTTGCTAATTTTGTTTTGTCTTGGAAGCTCAATGATTTTATTCATTGGAAACTGATAACAGGGAGTTGCGTCAAAGGAACTACTCTGAGGTTTGTGAGAGCTGCCGGCTGCAAATGGAACTACTCTTTCAGCATGTCCATAAAAGTCACAATAACAAGCTCGATTTGGACCTATTAGGAGCTCGGCTGCTGAAGGAGAATTATTATTATTACCTATATATCAAAGCTGACCCCTTTTGCTAAAATCTTAGCAGTTTGGGAACTGTTGATGGAAACATTTTATCCAATCAGAACTTGACACGGCAGGGATTGTCACTGTAGATAGCCTTCTCAAACATTGTAGATCCATATGGATTGCCCTGCCTATCCCTCAGCTACCGGCTCGTTTTGGTTGCCTCCACGTGATTTGGTAATTTTTGGCCTTTTTATTTGGACCGATGGGCTTTGGGCTACCGGTTATTAGCCTTCCCCTCCTGTTCCTGTAGGCATTCTCCCCGGTTAGTTGATTTGGTCAAAGCGGCAGTAAAAGCGGTGCCCATCTTCAGGATAGATCGATTCCAGAGTTTTCTTTGCCCTCATCTTTCCCCTTCTCTCTCCCGTGCTCTCGATAGGGCCGACACCCTCTTCTTCCTCTCTCGCAGTCATCTCTCTTCCGAGGGCAGCTGATGGCCTGGAAGATGAGCTCATGACTCTCTTCTCCTTCTCCAGGATGCTGGTGGCGCAGTGGAGGACGGGGTATAAGTGGAGAGGAGATGCGCGTGGTGCAGCGGCCGTGTCTCACCGCCATGGTGTGACGCCCCAAAACCGGTACCGTGAGGATTCCAGCGATCCCGCCGAAATCCGCACGATATCGATTCAGAGACGCCCTCCGACATGACGTGCGCGACGAATCACACACGTGATGCCAGAGGAATTAACACGAGTGGTAACATTACAACAAGTTTACAATAGAGCCCACAAGAAACATATACTACAACAACGACTCCAACGAGTCAAGATACAAATATGCAATACAAAGATCCAAATCATACAGAAGATCGAATACATCCGAGTACGGACAAGATACAAATTGGACTAAGAGTCCTGAAGATAACCAGTGGCGTCCATAACCCTGCCCAGGCCAAGCCGGAAGGGTAACCTTGCTAACGTCGTCATCTTGTACCTGTCGAAGTCGGACCATCGGTTGCCGACAAAAGGGAGGGAACAGAAGAGAAAAAGAAAAGGCGAGAGTAAGTACCAAGGAACGAACTCCGGCACGTACTTAGCGAGACTAGAAATGGCTATGCTCGCCGGGCGAGTATAAATATATATCGCCTGGGGCTATATGGTAGGTTTAGCGGCAGCAAAACTATAACCAATAGAGACACGCTACAACATCCGTCTAATCAGAGAAGATGAGAGAGCGCATAACTAACAGTTCTATACTCTGCAAACATAACACTGCCGATGTGTTCCCCCCTCGCAAGGAAGTACTTACAAAGGCACTCACACGGTGGACAAGTTTTATTAGGTAGCCGTTGTAGTAATGCTATATTACTAGACAAGTTATTAGCCAGTTATTAACAGCAACATCAAAGGTGTAAGTTGTTCTATGATCGAGCTATACAATTCCAAGTCGTCCATAACCGCGGACACGGCTTATCGATAAGATGTACACCCTGCAGGGGTTGCCCAAATGTAACCATACGCATGCTCGAACCCGCGTAGCAAGTGCGGAGTCTCACAACAAGACCGTTCCCAGTTCAACAAGAAAGTCTAGGGGGGCCACCCAACTAAGCTACCCGTATCGAAGTCCGGCCGTACTCCGAAGCGGACTCAGGGTTTGCGACGGCGGCTAGGCGTGCGAACCACACGCTTTCGCTAAACGTCCCGCGGGGTACAATACATAATATAAACACCCGAAGGCAACAGGAAGTAAACACCCGAAGGCAACAGTAAGTAAAGCATGACATACATGGCATAGGCAAATAAAACCAAGGTTGTGGCCCCCTTTTCAACTGACTTGAGAAAAGGTAATGGGTGAGGGGGGGTCCCAATAAACGTCCCCACGTACGGGTAGAGCGCTCAATCTCGGAACAGATAACAGGAACTCGGGTCCTAGGGGACATTAGCGAGTCAAAGTTCCGATGCTTTCGCAAAGGGGCTCACAGATGCCTCTGCTTACAGTTTTAGTTAATAACAATAAAGTAAGGCATGTGTATCTCCGACAACTGATATAGCATGTGAAAACCTCCCAGCAACCCAACATATACCGATAACAGATCGAGATAAACAACAGAGCCTAAACACGCCTACGACTCGCAAGGCTCAAACATCAAGCAACGGCTATGGATAAGGAATGGTGCATATAGGATTAATATGGTAACAAGTGGAATAGGACACGTGACTCGATAAAGAAGCGCAACATAAGGATAGCAGTGCGAGGGAGAGCAAAAAGTAAAATAGGTGAAGGAGGTGGGCTCGCCTGTGAAAAGCTGCAGAAGAACTTGTCGGAGAACTCGTCGTATCTCACATCAACACTTCGTGATCCTATCCGAGAAGAAGCAAATGCTGGAAAAACGACGGATGCAAGTCTTACTACTACGAATAAAGAACCGGCATGATCAAGATGATATGCATGGCATGGCAACGATGATGCAATGCAACTATCCAATTTAAGCGGAGTCGGAACCCCGGACAAACCGATTATTAGGTTCAAGTTATTTATCTACCCCGCATATTAAATGTTGCTTAACATGGCATAAACATGGCATGGGTGCGCTACGCAAAATTAAATGGAACCGGGATAATATAACAATCCCGCACAATTCCATATTAGTTGTTAGGTGTTTCGCTATTTGCCCAAACCCACATATGTGGTGCGATGCAACATGGCGACATGCGATGCACACATGTATGTATGATGCAACAAGATCAAAATAGCATATTTATAAAATAGGGCTTATGGTCGGGGTCTCACGGTACCGGAACAAAAGTGGTCGCCGGGGCGGAGTGGAAGTGGCGGAAGTCGCCGACGTCGAGGAAGCAGTCGAAGCCGAGGTCATCGGATCCATGTCGTCGCCTCCGTGTCGAAGCGGAAGTAGCCGATGCGTCGAACGCCGGGAAGTAGACCTTGGCGGCGAGGCGTCGGCGGACCCGGCACGGTTGTCGATGTCGAACTTGAATCGGCGCCGAAGTCGGAGAGGCGGCGGCGGCGACGAAGGAGTGGTGGTTGCGCCGGTTGGAAACAAACGGACACGGTCGCCGGAAGAAACGGAGGCCAAAAGTCGGGCGGATATTTTGTCGAGCACATGGCGGGTGCCAAAACGCGGGACAAAAACCGGACCAAAAAGATGCGCCGGAAAAACTGCTGCTGTAGCTATTTGTTGTGCTGCTGCTGTTTCGCGGAAGTCAAGCGGCGGACGCGGCGCACGGAACGCGAGGCGAGCAGGAGCGTGCTGGGCGAGCTGCTGGCGGGGCCGGGCGAGCGTGCGCGGCGGGAGACAGCGCAGGCGGCGTACGGCGCGAGGCGAGCTGGGGCCGGCGTGGTGCGGCAATGCCGCAGCGCTCGAAGCGGAAGCTGGCGGGCGGGCAAGTGGCGTGGGGCCAGGCGGGGCATGCGGGCGGCGGCTGCTGGCGGGAGATGCGGGGAGGCCAGGCGCAGCGCGCGGGAAGAGCTGGGCGGGAGCGGGCGCGCGGTGCGAGGCGAGTGCGAGCGACGCGCATGCTGGGAGAAAAGGCGCGCGGCAGCGCGCGGTAGGTGGCCAGGCGTGGCGGTCGGCCCGAGGCGAGCGGCGGCCAAGGCGCGAGGTAGGTGGCGGGCGCTGCGGCGGCGGAACAAAATAGAACCCGATTTTTGGCAGAGATTTGGGGAAAAAAGGGGAGGATTTTGGGTGGGGATTTTTGGAGCAAAAGAGGGGATCTCAGATCTGATTTGGGGGCTAGGGTTTGGGAAGGAGGAAGAAGGGGAGGGGAGCTGCCTTTAAATAGGCCAAGGTGGTAGGTGGGCTTGGGCTAGTTTTGGGCCAAAACTTTGTCAGGCTTTCGCCCACTTTTATTTAGCAAACGATAACATAATTTTGGCACAACATTTCATTTAAAGTAACGGACCGGAAAATAAGTTTTGTTTTACTTTCGGAATTAGGAAAAGAGCGGGGTGGCTTTATAATTCGCCGGGGTAATTTAGCAAAACAAAAATAGGGATTTTAAGAAAATAATTTTCGCGGTTGAAAATATGCCAGAAAAATATGCATGATGACGTCACGATGACGCGAAAACCAAAACAACAAACAAATCTAATTTGGATAATTTTCCGGGACGTTACAAACGACACCACTAACAAGGGATCGCGCCCCGAGATCCCACGTCAACCTAAGGGGGAGAGAGGTGATCTACCGGATCTTCTGGCGCATCGTTGATCTTCACCCGACCTGGACGTGGGGCCTTCTTGTGGCGAAGTGTTGATATTCTCGACACCACTAACAAGAAGTGTTGCTCCATGCTGAACGGTCGACACCACCAACAAGAAGTCGTTGTTCCGCTGGTGATGATGTGCTTCTGTCGGGAGCCTCGGTCGCAGAGGATCAGGCACCGTACACAAAGATGGAAGGAGTAAGAATCACATTGATCCACCCATTCAAGTAACAAGAGCGAATCATAAGAGTAGTCGTTATGGTCGCGACTCCATCCCGCACTCAAAGTATTACTCTGTACATGAATAAGAGAATCGTGCAACCAACTCCAGGAATACAGATTGGCGTCCTTCACAAGCGTTGTCAACAAAGATTCGATGGGATCAAAGCACAAGATTTGAAGAAGGATCACATAAACAAAGATGATGTCAAACGGAGAAGACAAAGATTAGCCGGCGGTGATGTTCTTCTGTTGGAAAGGTCTTCAGAGATCGGTCCTATTAGGTTAAGGCAGAGATCGTCCAACCCACGTCGGAACCTAAGACTCGGAAAAACTCAGATAAGAAAGAGGACTCAAAACTCGCAAAGGTAAGAGGAGAAAGAATATAGGTAAGGAGAAAAATCAGAGCTAATCAGATCTATCCAACGATTTTTCAAAAATAGGTTTTGACACTCTAAACTCAACGACCATTGGCAAGGTTATCCTACAGGCTGGACTAGTGGGGTACCGTCAACCTGAGGCTCTGATACCAACTTGTGACGCCCCAAAACCGATACCGTGAGGATTCCAGCGATCCCGCCGAAATCCGCACGATATCGATTCAGAGACGCCCTCCGACACGACGTGCGCGACGAATCACACACGTGATGCCAGAGGAATTAACACGAGTGGTAACATTACAACAAGTTTACAATAGAGCCCACAAGAAACATATACTACAACAACGACTCCAACGAGTCAAGATACAAATATGCAATACAAAGATCCAAATCATACAGAAGATCGAATACATCCGAGTACGGACAAGATACAAATTGGACTAAGAGTCCTGAAGATAACCAGTGGCGTCCATAACCCTGCCCAGGCCAAGCCGGAAGGGTAACCTTGCTAACGTCGTCATCTTGTACCTGTCGAAGTCGGGCCATCGGTTGCCGACAAAAGGGAGGGAACAGAAGAGAAAAAGAAAAGGCGAGAGTAAGTACCAAGGAACGAACTCCGGCACGTACTTAGCGAGACTAGAAATGGCTATGCTCGCCGGGCGAGTATAAATATATATCGCCTGGGGCTATATGGTAGGTTTAGCGGCAGCAAAACTATAACCAATAGAGACACGCTACAACATCCGTCTAATCAGAGAAGATGAGAGAGCGCATAACTAACAGTTCTATACTCTGCAAACATAACACAGCCGATGTGTTCCCCCCTCGCAAGGAAGTACTTACAAAGGCACTCACACGGTGGACAAGTTTTATTAGGTAGCCGTTGTAGTAATGCTATATTACTAGACAAGTTATTAGCCAGTTATTAACAGCAACATCAAAGGTGTAAGTTGTTCTATGATCGAGCTATACAATTCCAAGTCGTCCATAACCGCGGACACGGATTATCGATAAGATGTACACCCTGCAGGGGTTGCCCAAATGTAACCATACGCATGCTCGAACCCGCGTAGCAAGTGCGGAGTCTCACAACAAGACCGTTCCCAGTTCAACAAGAAAGTCTAGGGGGGCCACCCAACTAAGCTACCCGTATCGAAGTCCGGCCGTACTCCGAAGCGGACTCAGGGTTTGCGACGGCGGCTAGGCGTGCGAACCACACGCTTTCGCTAAACGTCCCGCGGGGTACAATACATAATATAAACACCCGAAGGCAACAGGAAGTAAACACCCGAAGGCAACAGTAAGTAAAGCATGGCATACATGGCATAGGCAAATAAAACCAAGGTTGTGGCCCCCTTTTCAACTGACTTGAGAAAAGGTAATGGGTGAGGGGGGTCCCAATAAACGTCCCCACGTACGGGTAGAGCGCTCAATCTCGGAACAGATAACAGGAACTCGGGTCCTAGGGGACATTAGCGAGTCAAAGTTCCGATGCTTTCGCAAAGGGGCTCACAGATGCCTCTGCTTACAGTTTTAGTTAATAACAATAAAGTAAGGCATGTGTATCTCCGACAACTGATATAGCATGTGAAAACCTCCCAGCAACCCAACATATACCGATAACAGATCGAGATAAACAACAGAGCCTAAACACGCCTACGACTCGCAAGGCTCAAACATCAAGCAACGGCTATGGATAAGGAATGGTGCATATAGGATTAATATGGTAACAAGTGGAATAGGATACGTGACTCGATAAAGAAGCGCAACATAAGGATAGCAGTGCGAGGGAGAGCAAAAAGTAAAATAGGTGAAGGAGGTGGGCTCGCCTGTGAAAAGCTGCAGAAGAACTTGTCGGAGAACTCGTCGTATCTCACATCAACACTTCGTGATCCTATCCGAGAAGAAGCAAATGCTGGACAAACGACGGATGTGATATGGGGTGGCCCGATCTTCTCAGTAAGCAACGGTGGTGATGATGATCACGGGGTGATGGCAGCGGAGAAACACGACGATATAGTGGATGATAACTTGTATGACGCAACGAGATCTCTCGATTGGTCCCTGTCGCCAATGCAACAGCTCTCAACCCTGCAAGATATTCGCAACTCCACACACTTGCGCACGTAGCCGCCGACCACGAAGCGGTAAGTTGCAACCGTCTAATTCCCAATGGAACAGCAGATCACACAAGACTTTTTCAGGATCTACACAATATCAAGCAATATGGTGTAGGGATTCAATAGTTTTGCATAAGCAAACAACTAAGAACTAGGGTTTATCTTAAACTTGGTCTGAAGCAGCTAGGGGGGCGTCCTGGTGACTTATATAGGAGTTCAGGACGACCTCAGGTCGAAAAAGTACGAAAATAACCGACCCAGAATAGATCTGGTCGAGACAGACTCGGACTGGTCCGGTCTGGAATCCGGTCAACCGGACCAGGGACCGGATCGGCCGGTCTGGGGTCCGGTCAACCGGGCGGCAACCGGGTGGGCCGGTCTGTGGTCGATCAACGGCGACAACCGGATTTCTGCGAGGATTTCCGGTTTTAATCCGTGCGATAAATCGCGTCCGGTTTGGCGCCCGGCCGATCGGGTTCGTGGACCGGGTGGGCCGGTCTGGCGGCCGGTCGGACCGGTGCTGGACCGGCCCGGACGTCTTCTACTCCTCTCGAGCATGACTCCAGCTCATCCCTCGCGCCTCCATGACATAACTTAATGTACAGCTCCATGTCCAGACTTCACATCCATCTTGACGTCCGTCTTCGTGTCCAATTGCTCCTCTCCTCCTCGTGCGATGCTCGTCTCCTCTTGATACCTGATGATACATAAGTAATAGGACTTAGGCAGTATAAAGTTCTCATCAATCAAAGTACCGTTTAGAAACAAGTTCACCTGTTGTTTAAGTAGCTTCGCACGAGCCCTTGTAATAAGTCCAATCCGAACTTCATTGGACTTGAGCTTCACAGCAGGTTCATCTTCATCTATCAATGACGGAGGTAGTGTTGTAGTAGGGATGTCCTCATCATCTCCCCCCCCCCTTCAAAAGGCGTCGACCTCGACGCTCCAAGGTCTTCTCCGTCATATGGTGTCAAATCAGCAACATTGAAAGAATTACTGACACCAAACTCATCAACTGGAAGATCTATCGAGTATGCATTATCATTGATCTTAGCAAGCACTTTGTAAGGACCAGCACCACGAGGCTTCAACTTAGACTTCCGCAGCTTCGGGAACCTATCCTTGCGAAAATGTACCCAGACCATATCACCAGGCTTGAACAACATCTCTTTGCGCTTCTTGTTCATCCTTGCAGCATTGCTCTTGCCTTTCTTCTCTATCAACTCTTTAGTCTTCACATGGATCTTACGCACAAAATCTGCCCTCTTGGATGCCTCCATATTAACTCTCTCGTGTATGGGCAAAGGCAACAAGTCAAGTGGAGTAATGGGTTTAAAACCATACACCACCTCAAAAGGACACAGCTCCGTGGTAGAGTGTACCGCCCTGTTGTAAGCAAACTCCACATGTGGCAAACACTCTTCCCACTCCTTCAGGTTCTTCTTAATCATGGATCTCAACAATTGTGACAATGTTCTATTCACCACTTCAGTTTGACCGTCAGTTTGAGGATGACAAGTAGTGCTGAAAAGCAACTTTGTCCCCAGCTTCCTCCACAGCGTCTTCCAGAAGTAGCTCATAAACTTCACGTCACGATCAGAAACAATAGTCTTCGGGACTCCATGTAGTCGCACAACCTCCCTGAAAAACAGGTTAGCAATATGCGACGCATCGTCGCTTTTGTGGCAGGCAATAAAGTGTGACATCTTAGAAAATCTGTCCACTACCACAAATATAGAATCATGGCCTCTCTTAGTACGCGGCAAACCCAACACAAAATCCATACTAATATCCTCCCAAGGTGTAGTAGGTGCCGGTAACGGAGTATACAAACCGTGAGGCTTCAGCTTGGACTTGGACTTGTTGCAAGTAATGCACCTCTTCACATACCTGTCCACATCACGCCTCATCTTTGGCCAATAAAAGTGGTCAGCTAGCATGAGCAGCGTCTTCTCACGCCCAAAGTGACCCATCAAACCTCCAGCATGTGATTCCTGTAATAAGAGCAAACGCACAGACGATTCTGGAACACATAGTTTGTTAGCTCTAAACAAGAACCCATCATGTATGTGATATTTCTCCCATGCTTTACCAATAGCACACAAGCGATATGGTTCAGCAAAAACATGATCAGTAGCATACAAATCACATAGTACTTCTAATCCAGGAATTTTAACATCAAGTTGAGTTAATAGCATATTCTTCCTAGATAGAGCATCAGCAACAATATTATCTTTTCCCTTCTTATGCTTAATAATGTATGGAAAAGACTCAATGAACTCAACCCACTTAGCAAGACGCTTATGCAAAGTAGATTGGGCTTTCAGATATTTCAAAGCTTCATGATCAGAATGTATGATAAATTCTTTTGGCCACAAATAATGTTGCCAAACCTCAAGAACTCTAATTAAAGCATACAATTCTTTATCATAGATAGGATAGTTCAACTTAGCACCAGACAGTTTCTCAGAAAAATATGCAATTGGACGACCCTCTTGCATCAACACACCACCAATTCCAATACCACTAGCATCACATTCAATCTCAAATTGCTTATTGAAATCAGGAAGTGCAAGTAACGGTGCAGAAGTTAACAATCTCTTTAGTTCATCAAAAGCATGATCTTGGGCGACGCCCCACTCAAAAACAACACCCTTTTTAGTCAATTCATTCAAAGGTGCAGCAATAGTACTAAAATTGGGCACAAAACGTCTATAAAACCCAGCTAGACCATGAAAACTTCTTACTTGACTCACATTCATGGGAGTAGGCCAATTTTGAATAGCTTCAATCTTAGACACATCTACTTCTACTCCATGCTTAGAGACAACGTAACCCAGAAATATGACCTTATCTTTGCAAAATGTGCACTTCTCAAGATTACCATAGAGTTTATTATCACGCAACACTTGCAAAACATGTCTAATATGCATAGTATGATCAGATTCATTGCGGCTATAGATTAAGATGTCATCAAAGTACACAACCACAAATTTGCCAATAAAATCACGCAAAACATGGTTCATCAGTCTCATGAAAGTGCTAGGTGCATTAGTTAAACCAAAAGGCATTACTAACCACTCATATAAACCAAATTTTGTTTTAAAGGCTGTTTTCCATTCATCCCCTTCTTTCATCCTAATTTGATGATAACCACTACGCAAATCAATTTTAGAGAACACAGCAGCACCACTCAATTCATCTAGCATATCCTCTAAACGGGGAATAGGATGACGATATCGAATAGTAATGTTGTTTATAGCTCTACAATCTACGCACATACGCCATGTACCATCTTTCTTAGGAACTAGAATAACAGGAACAGCACAAGGACTAAGGCTTATGCGGATATAACCTTTGTCGAGTAGCGCTTGTACTTGCTTCTGTATCTCCTTCGTTTCTTCGGGGTTCGTTCTATATGGTGCCCGATTGGGTAGCGAAGCTCCGGGAATCAAGTCAATTTGATGCTCAATACCTCGCAACGGTGGAAGTCCTGCAGGTACCTCATCCGGAAACACGTCGCCAAATTCCTGCAAAACATTAGAAACACCAAGAGGAAGAGGGGTCATGTCGTTAGAAACCAAAACCGTACCCCTGTACAAAAGCACAAGAGGCTTGGCTGTAGGATCCTCACTAAATTCTCTCATGTCTTCATTGGTGGCTAATGAGACTAAGGAATTCACTCTCTCACTTTTCGTTATATCACTCACAACATTACAATTCTCTCGCCTATCTAAAGAAGCATCCTCCAAATTCACTTCAACTTTCTGACGAGATTCATTGACAATTTGTTGTGGTGTCATAGGCTGTAAGTTGATTTTCTTGCCCTTGAACTCCAAGTGATATGTATTGGCACGGCCATTGTGTTGCACAGAACGGTCATAGAGCCAAGGCCGACCCAATAAGAGGTGACACACCGTCATAGGAACGACATCAAAGTCAATGCAATCCTTATACGGTCCAATAGCAAATTCAACACGCACCATGTGGTTTACCTTCATCTCACCATTGTCGCTCAACCACTGAATATAGTATGGATGCGGGTGCGGTAGATACTTCAACTTCAGCTTGGTACACAACTCCTTGCTTGCTAAATTGCGGCAACTCCCGCCATCAATAATGACCTTGCAAGCCTTGTCAGGACCAACTAAAGCTTTTGTTTGGAACAAATTGCAGCGCTGAGTAGATGCACTAGGCAACACATTAAGAGCACGCTGCGACACAACAATGGTGCGAGCATCAGACGGGTATGCATCTTCACCATCAGTGTCATAGTCATCATCTTCTGGAGCATTAGGATCAACATCATCTCCAGTCTCATACTCATTGTCCTCATTGATAATCATAACTTTGCGGTTAGGACAATCTCTCTTGAAGTGACCTTTGCCACCACATGTATGACAAAGCATATCGCGATTGCGCGCAGTAGACACATTAGAGCCCCTCGTACTTGCAGCAGATTCGGACTTCTTTGTGTTAGACACATTGGAGACCGGCTTACTAGGCGTAGTAGAGTAAGGGGCGGAGCGCGTCGAAGGCGCCGGTGCCGTAGATGGGGCCGCGCGTGGTGTGAAACGCCCAGCTCCTGTAGCTCGTCCTTTGATCTTTGCTTCGTCAGCCAACTGTGATTCAGCTTCTCTTGCATGATGTAACAATTGATTCATATTGATGTAGCTGTAGTGACGAACAATGCCTTTGATATCATACTTCAAACCGTGCAGAAAACGTTGCATTGTCATCTCGAGAGACTCACGGACACGGCCACGCTGCATAAGCATCTCCATCTCCATGTAGTATTCATCGACAGTCTTCACACCTTGTCTCAATAGAGTCAGCTTATCATATATATTCCGTAAGTAATTTGTTGGCACAAAGCGAGAAGTCATTGCCTCCTTCATGGCACGCCATGTGCGTATAGGTTGCTCACCATCCTCATCACGATTACGAACAAAAGCATCCCACCAACGCAAAGCATAGCCATCAAATTCAGAAGAAGCAAGCTTGACCTTCCGATCGTCAGTATAATGTGGATGTAAGCTACACAACTTCTCAATCTTGAGCTCCCAAGTGAGGTATTCGTCAACATCAGCTCCTCCTTCAAACTTGGGTATAGAAAACTTAGGCTTACCCAATCCATCTTCCTCATCTTGTCCACGACCATTGCGGCCAAGTGGAGCCCAACCGCGAGGACGATTACCACGTGGCGCACCACGAGCATTGTGTGCGTCATCTTGAAGTTCAAGATCATCGTCATCATCGTGTTGTTGTTGCGCGGTCAAATTCTCAACAGCTAAGCGCAAATCAACAAGATTGCGTTGTACGTCCGTCATTTGATCTTGCATTGTAGTGACGGTCACATGAGTAGCATCCAACTTTTGGGAGATCGCTTGGACCGTCTCCTTAAGCTCATCATCCTGAGCGCGGAATTCACGTCGCATCTCATTACGAAGAGCCTCATACTCCCTCCATGTGATGAGATCTGCAGCACTCTTGTTTTCCTGGTTAACAATTTTTTGATCACTAGCAGACATCGTTAGTAGATTAGTGCACTAAACAAAAATCTTTGGTGGTACTCTCACAACTCACTCAACAACTGATAAGAAAAGGTAAATCTTACCGTTCCAAAGTGAATTAGAATTGCTTACCAACTTGGATAGACGGACTAGTGCACGGATGTAGCGAAGCGAATATCAAGGGTATAAGAACAATCACACGACAAAGCAGGGTATATGTGGGGCTGTAGGTGGGCTACCTATTTGCACCAATAACAAGCTCTAGCGCTGACCGTAGACAACCAATGATACTCACACAAGGCGATAAATGTGGCAAAGCAACTATATGTAGGAAAGGTTGCAATGCACTAGAGAGACACTAGCAAAGCTCAACGAGACAGGCACAAGATTGCTCAACTACGGGTGCAGTTAAAGAAACTTAGGCCTTCACTTGATTCTACTAGCACTTCACTTTTTTTTTTATTTTCTTTTGTATAACACACGCAGCTATGTAGCTCTTTTTGCTTCTTTTCTAGTTTTTTTTTTTTTGATATTGTTGACACAACTCCTTGATAACACGGCCAACAGAAATTGCAAAGCACCAAGACCTAACGAGCAGCCTGTCGAGCGGTAAAACTAGTCTCTTTTGGGAAAGTTCCTAGTCACGATATCGAAAGGCTGTGGCTATGGTTGGGAACAAGCAAACTGTAAGATATGTGTACTCGGAGCAACAAAAACTGACTCTAGATGATAGCGGAAACACAAACCCTAACAATACTAGATAGAAGAAAAAGATACGCAAAAACAACTACGAAAAGCAACTAAAACTCGAAATTAGTGCAATCTAAGGCTATGGCAAACCCTAACCCTAACTTTTTATGGCTTTTTCTGGATAGGAAACACGCACAACTCAACTATGGGGTGGATTGTGGATGGCTTACCGAGGAAACGCTGAAATCTGATACCAAGATGATATGGGGTGGCCCGATCTTCTCAGTAAGCAACGGTGGTGATGATGATCACGGGGTGATGGCAGCGGAGAAACACGACGATATAGTGGATGATAACTTGTATGACGCCACGAGTTCTCTCGAGTGGTCCCTGTCGGCAATGCAAATGGCCTCTCAACCCTGCAAGATATTCGCAACTCCACACACTTGCGCACGTAGCCGCCGACCACGAAGCGGTAAGTTGCAACCGTCTAATTCCCAATGGAACAGCAGATCACACAAGACTTTTTCAGGATCTACACAATATCAAGCAATATGGTGTAGGGATTCAATAGTTTTGCATAAGCAAACAACTAAGAACTAGGGTTTATCTTAAACTTGGTCTGAAGCAGCTAGGGGGGCGTCCTGGTGACTTATATAGGAGTTCAGGACGACCTCAGGTCGAAAAAGTACGAAAATAACCGACCCAGAATAGATCTGGTCGAGACAGACTCGGACTGGTCCGGTCTGGAATCCGGTCAACCGGACCAGGGACCGGATCGGCCGGTGCAGTCCGGTCAACCGGCGGCGACAGCCGGGTGGGCCGGTCTGTGGTCCGGTCAGCCGGGCGACAACCGGATTTCTGCGAGGATTTCCGGTTTTAATCCGGTACGATAAATCGCGTCCGGTTTGGCGCCTTGGCCGATCGGTTCAGGATCGGTGGGCCGGTCTGGCGGCCGGTCGGACCGGGTGCTGGACCGGCCTGGACGTCTTCTTCTCCTCTCGCGCATGCCTCCCGCTCCTCCCTCGCGCGTCCATGAGATATCTTCATGTCCAGCTCCATGTCCAGCTTCACATCCATCTTGACGTCCGTCTTCAGGTCCAGCTGCTCCTCTCCTCCTCGTGCGATGCTCGTCTCCTCTTGATACCTGATGATACATAAGTAATAGGACTTAGGCAGTATAAAGTTCTCATCAATCAAAGTACCGTTTAGAAACAAGTTCACCTGTTGTTTAAGTAGCTTCGCACGAGCCCTTGTAATAGGTCCAATCCGAACTTCATTGGACTTGAGCTTCACAGCAGGTTCATCTTCATCTATCAATGACGGAGGTAGTGTTGTAGTAGGGATGTCCTCATCAGGATGCAAGTCTTACTACTACGAATAAAGAACCGGCATGATCAAGATGATATGCATGGCATGGCAACGATGATGCAATGCAACTATCCAATTTAAGCGGAGTCGGAACCCCGGACAAACCGATTATTAGGTTCAAGTTATTTATCTACCCCGCATATTAAATGTTGCTTAACATGGCATAAACATGGCATGGGTGCGCTACGCAAAATTAAATGGAACCGGGATAAGATAACAATCCCGCACAATTCCATATTAGTTATTAGGTGTTTCGCTATTTGCCCAAACCCACATATGTGGTGCGATGCAACAGGGCGACATGCGATGCACACATGTATGTATGATGCAACAAGATCAAAATAGCATATTTATAAAATAGGGCTTATGGTCGGGGTCTCACGGTACCGGAACAAAAGTGGTCGCCGGGGCGGAGTGGAAGTGGCGGAAGTCGCCGACGTCGAGGAAGCAGTCGAAGCCGAGGTCATCGGATCCATGTCGTCGCCTCCGTGTCGAAGCGGAAGTAGCCGATGCGTCGAACGCCGGGAAGTAGACCTTGGCGGCGAGGCGTCGGCGGACCCGGCACGGTTGTCGATGTCGAACTTGAATCGGCGCCGAAGTCGGAGAGGCGGCGGCGGCGACGAAGGAGTGGTGGTTGCGCCGGTTGGAAACAAACGGACACGGTCGCCGGAAGAAACGGAGGCCAAAAGTCGGGCGGATATTTTGTCGAGCACATGGCGGGTGCCAAAACGCGGGACAAAAACCGGACCAAAAAGATGCGCCGGAAAAACTCGTCGTAGCTATTTGTCTTGTCTTTCGCTGCGAAGTCAAGCGCGGACGCGGCGCACGGAACGCGAGGCGAGCAGAGCGTCGGCGAGTCGCGGCGGCGAAGCGTGCGCGCGGGAGACAACAGCGGCGACGGCGCGAGGCGAGCGGGGCCGCGTGGTGCGATCTTCTGTGGCCGCGGGCGGAAGCGGCGGGCGGAGCAAGTGGCGTGGGCCAGCGGGGCATGCGGGCGGCGGTCGCTAGCGGGAGATGCGGGGGAGGCAGCGCAGCGCGCGGGAAGAGTCAAGGCGGGAGCGGCGCGGTGCGGCGGCAGTGCGGGAGCGAGCGCGCGCGCGCGGGAGAAAAGGCGGCGGCAGCCGCGGCGGTAGGTGGCCAGGCGTGGCGGTCGGCCCGAGGCGAGCGGCGGCCAAGGCGCGAGGTAGGTGGCGGGCGCTGCGGCGGCGGAACAAAATAGAACCCGATTTTTGGCAGAGATTTGGGGAAGAAAGGGGAGGATTTTGGGTGGGGATTTTTGGAGCAAAAGAGGGGATCTCAGATCTGATTTGGGGGCTAGGGTTTGGGAAGGAGGAAGAAGGGGAGGGGAGCTGCCTTTAAATAGGCCAAGGTGGTAGGTGGGCTTGGGCTAGTTTTGGGCCAAAACTTTGTCAGGCTTTCGCCCACTTTTATTTAGCAAACGATAAAATAATTTTGGCACAACATTTCATTTAAAGTAACGGACCGGAAAATAAGTTTTGTTTTACTTTCGGAATTAGGAAAAGAGCGGGGTGGCTTTATAATTCGCCGGGGTAATTTAGCAAAACAAAAATAGGGATTTTAAGAAAATAATTTTCGCGGTTGAAAATATGCCAGAAAAATATGCATGATGACGTCACGATGACGCGAAAACCAAAACAACAAACAAATCTAATTTGAAATATTTTCCGGGACGTTACACATGGTTCCCGCCTCGCTTCGGTCTCTTCGACGGTGTCGTGCTCGCCGTTCGGAGTTCTCCACGTGGCGCCGCCGGCAAGCTCCCACTCATGGACGGCGTCGTCCCTGTTCCTGTGACCCTGCTGGCAATGGCAGGGACGTTCCCGTCCCTATGGCTGCTACAGCGCCGAACGATGCGCACGGTGCCACCGGACGGCCACCTCGTGATGCCGACCGACGCCTTCATCCTCAGCTGCCGCCCCGACCGCCGCGCCCCACACGGCTGGTTGATAAGCTGAAGTGCCCTCCTCTGGTGTGTTGATGCTGGCTTAATGGCCTGCAAGGTCTGCGGCTGCATGTCGAGCTCGGCCAGCAGCATAGGCGGCAAGTCGCGGTGCAGACCCAGTCCTCCTCCGGCTATGGTGGTGCGGTGGTACTGGACACCTAACGGAAGCGATGGGGCTTAGCGGAGGAGCTCGCGCAGCCGGTCGAGGGAGACCCGGAGCAGAGGCACTTCTTCAGGCAGTCTATGATGTTCTTGCACTGAACGATGGTGTGCGGCGTGCAGCTTCTCATCTTTGTCTGTCCTGCTATCTGCTTTCTTCTTCCATTAGATTCCGATGCATCGGTGTGCGATGTCCTTTTTTTTTGTTCCATTATCCTGCCCTCTGTTTTGGTTTCATGTACCTAGAGGAAGTCAACAGCAGCTATAGGCAAATTTGTAAGGATTTTAACATTGATATTGATAGTAAAGATACACTGTTGGAGAAAATAAAATTGGAGTTGAAGGAGCTTCAGCAGCAAACATCGCCTGGTATGCAATTTTCTGCACTTATATTTTATTTCAGCTATTGCTAGCTTTTATTTCTGTGCCTTATCTTGCATTCATGTGTTTCAGGCCAAAGAAATTGACAGCGTCCTCTCCTGCAAGTTAGTAGCTTCCTCACAGTTAGACCGGCTTCTCCTGCATAATGTCATACTTAGGTTTGTATTGTTGCTTTCAATTTTATGAATTTGCATGTGCAATTGATTAAACATGATATTTGCTTCCTAAGATTCTAACTCTGTGAACCATGTTGTTATGTCTGCAGGTCAGAGTTTGAGTGATTTCAGGATAAGCAGGTTGACTTGGAAAATAAAAGCTTTGTTGTCATATTTCTTAGTTTTGTTTTTGGTTGGCTAGCCATAGCTAAATTGTCTAAAGGTAAGATATTCGATATTCCTGATTATGTGATTTTGAGACGTTCCATAGTAGGGTAAAATCCGGAGGGCTTGTGTTGCTTCTTAGACTGTTGTGCCACCTGTTGGTCGCCCTGATTTGCATCCTCCTCCAGGTCATGCACAAGGTCACGGTCGGTCATATGGTCGGTGGACTCTGTTGTCCCATCCTCGCCCGATCTACCTTCTCCTCCGTGTGGTTCTTCAGCTTCACCTGTAGTTTCAGCGGTAGCGTCTTGCTGGTGGCCGTGAATTTTTTGCCAACCGTGGTATATTTTATGGCTCTTTCAAGGAAGCTTGGCAAGTCCGTGAATTGGCTGGTGATGACAGTGAGTGGTTTCGCTTATTTGATGAAGCCATTCAGTGGGCTTCTTCTTTCCGGCTTAGACATCTATTTATGACAGTATTGTTACTATGTGGTTTTACCAATGAGTCAAGATTGCTTGATAAATATTGGCGGTATATGATCGATGATCTAGCTTCACAGATTGCAGTCTTTGGATGACAACCGCCAAGTTATTCCTTCTGAATATTTATATGGCCAGTTGCTGCAAAAACTTTCTATTATGTTTGGAAGAAATGGTTATTCCTTGACACCTTTTATAATATCTACAAATTCTATTTGTAGTGGAAGATTACTTAGTAATAGGATAATCTTAGAAGAGATGCAATATGAGATAATCTGAAAGATGTATCTTCTTCTATGCATCAAAAATTATGAAGAGCAACTTGTTATCTATTATCAATCCATGTCAGAGAGATTGCAAAGACAGACCAACGCCAGGTTTCCAGCGAAAACAGCCTATGCATTGCATGTTGTATTATCTAATTCTCATGTGTACTGGATTTTCTTTTTTACTGCTAATTTCAGAGTTCAGATGTAGTTGGAGTGGTCACCAGGATAATTGGTATTATCCCGTCAAAGATAAATCAGAAACCAAGGAGACATGTGTATTTAAAGGATGCAAGGTAAGGCTCATTGTATAGATAGCAGTGCTCAGAAAAGACATTATAAAAGTGCCTGCCTCTGTTAAGTGGTAAACTCACCATTATTACTCGATGGGAAGAACACATTGACAACTTTGATGCACAAGGCCTCCATCAAGGTGGCTTTTGCCCAGTTTTTAGGCATCCAAATTCCAGACATCTGCTAAGACAACAATAACTAATTAGGCCCATTACTCCCATCTGGCGCAAACATTTTTATTGTTACAGGGATTATAGCTTATAAGTGCCGTACATGTTCATATATACTAGACAAGCAAAGGTAATCTTATGTTATAAATTGTTTTTTCCATGAATATAGTCAACCGATATTTATGTGTTTATTGTTGAAAGGTCCACAATGTCTGCTGATAGGATTGCTCTTTCAGTATACCATCTGTTGAAACAGCTAGCTGCCATATTTTGTTTTGAACGGACTGCTGTCGTGTATAGATTATATCATATTTCAATATATGTGCATTTTAAATTTAATTTTGGTGTCACGCACATTATGGAAAAACTACACATTAAAATACGACAACTTGCATTGTTTACAAGAGATGATGTCATTCTTTTTATAAACATGGGTGCGACACCCATCATCATAACAACGTGTGCCCAAAAGTAAAACCACCAATGTCATATAGTTGTGATCAAGCCTATACATATGCCTAGCTTGTCCAAAACAAATACCATTGATTTTATACAGCTGATTTTAGTGATTCCTTCAACCATACTGTGACTAACATCAAATATATTTGGATTTTGAGGTGCCTATCTTTTATTACAGAGTGTCTACCTTTCAAAATGGGTTCATCAGAGAAGAGCAAGGAAGAGATGGTAGATTAATTTCCTCTCCTTTTGCCATGCTACAGCAATGCGGTGAGATATGATATGTTCTATTGTTACCGTTGATCAGACCAAGATGTACTACATGGTAACAACTAATTCCTATGTGAAATTACTCAATGGACAAAATGAAACAAGACCAGAACAATGGTTTTGTTCTAAACTCCGAGCGCTGGTTACAAAATAAAATAGTCTCCAACACTAACAGCTGGGCAAGAAACTCTTAGCTCTGATAACAAAATAAGACGCAGTGTCCAACGTTAACAGGTGGACAAGAAAAGGGGAACAGCAGTGTACCTGAAGATAGTGTTAGCCAAGGTGCCACTGCATGCGTTCATTGGAACAGAGAGGAAAGCCGATGGCCAAGACTCGCCGAACACGCCCGCTCCACTCGGCCGATGCAGCCATTGTCAAAGGAATGTTTACCTCCACAGACATGTAGCCTCTGGCCCCAGGTCGCCAGATCTGGAGGATGCGATAGCACAACCTATTTTCAGTGAGGGATATCATTGAAGCAATTGACATACAGTTTCTTCCTTCCCTCTTGCATGAGATGAAAATCAACTGAAGTTGTCAAAAAGAGAGTGGCAAAAAGGTACGGACACATGATCTTGGTATTTCGCAGGAATGATCTATTTATTCATTCTAATGTTACTCGTGCAAATGTATAAAGAAATTCAATCAAACCAGAAAAGGCGGACGCAGGCCAGTACACAAACCTCCTAATTAATAAAAAAACATGCACACATGAGCAAGCGTGCTCCATCAGGAAGCCGACATATTCTATTAATGTCAGAAGATACACTCATTGTAAACAATTGAACCGCTTTCTGATATGTGACCATCGACTAATAAAGAGTGAATCACAAATCAAGACAACCATCCCAATCGTTGAGAAAAATACGAAGTAATAATATATTGATGCCATGTTCCAATGGATATAATTTAGCAGCTCAGCCTTAAAAACAAATCAAGCATTTCATGATTTGTGGACCGGGAGTTTAGTCAGGGGGGTTCTTTGTCATGATTAACAAAGATAACGATTCAATTTGCAGCAGCATTCCAATCACTACATTCATAATCATGCATGCAAAATCAACAAGCAAACCAAATCGGAAGTCAGAACTCACTCACACTAGCTGCCTCAACCGGCCAGCCCTGCTAGCCCCGTGCCGCCATGAGCTCCTCACCGCCGGTAGGCGCCGTCGTCTAGCCGGCGCACAGACGGTCCCCGCCGTCCGGTCGTGCTATCTTCCATTGCCATGCCGCCTCGACCTCCTCGCCACCGATGGGAGCGCCGGCCCTGGTCTGGAGCCAAACCCTCAGCGCATACGGCTACCTCGCAGCCGTGCCGGTGACCGTAGGCCATAACTAGGGCTAACCACAGGGCCGCTTGCGTGGGCAGAACGACAAGCCGAAGTCAGTGGTAGGTAGCAGAGGTCGAAGAAGAGGTAGCTGGCGCAACAGAGTGCGAGACATGGTTGAAATCGAGCGCCAGCGGAAGGGGATCTGCACGGAGCACAAAGAGGAGAAAATGGGGATCGGAAGACAGTGTGCTAAGTTGCTGGCATGATGCCTTCTGGGTGGGTACGTGAGAGAGAAATGAGAAAATAGAAAGAGAAATGACTGGGCAGCTAGGCTATTGGTAAAAAAAAGGAGATGTGCGTGTGCCGGGTTTAAATAAAAAAAAAAGTTGTTTATTATTTCGTGAAGAAGCAGTCACTCAAAAGAACGGTTCAAAAAATATTTTAAAAAATACTCAACAGAAATATATAGAGGTAAACTCAAACTCATAAAATACGCATCTCAATTTAAGGCCTTGTGGTTAGTAACACTTCAACGGCGCGTAATCCGTAGCGATTTGTAGAATCCATTTTTACCAAACATAGTAACACTTCAGCGGCGCGTAAATCTTAGAATCATATTATTTCCCAGCCATATTTCTTTAATTGTGCGTGGACAATAATCTTCACCGGTAATTTTTTGACCCTAACTCTTCAACAGCAACTACCTCTTCCACGTTAGTTCCAGGGTTTTTCCTACAACTTTTTTTTATGCTTCACCACTTAAAAGTAGATAAACAAAGGTTCAAAACACACTTTAAAGAATTAAAATTTTCTACTCTTCACCACTTACAAGGTAGATACGTGTTCTCCTATGGTTACTTTAGAAAGACTTCTTTAAGCTCCACCACTTAAATGGTATATATGCAATGGATGAAAAACACACTTCAAAAAAGTAACCACTAATTACTTCTTCTACAAGATTAGCATCATGGGCGTGAAATTTTCATTTAAGGTTCACCACTTAAAACGTAGATATGCAATGGCTCAGAAAACACACACCTAAAAATTCCACGGTTCTCCTAAGTTAACTTGAGAAAGATTTTTGTTTTAAGCTTTAGCCCTTCAAAGATGATAACCAATGATTCAAACAACACACGCCAAAAAAATAACATCTAACTACTTACATAAATAATTATCACCACGGGCGCGGCGTGTCGCCGCGCTAAACTTCCTAGTTCCTTCTAATTGTCCATGGGTCTGACAATCTTATGTCCAAGACGCGGAATTTGTGTAATACCAGTCTCCTTGTGTCACTTTCTACCTCCCTGTGCATCTGTGCATTTTTTTTCTCATGTTGGGAAAATTCATGTCACATATGTTTCTAAATACAAATTGACGAATTAATTTTGACGAAAAAATATAACAGTCAATTTGTCAGCGGCATGTTCTCTTGTTGAGAAAATACATGTTACAACTTCTTAAAAATGATTTGGCAAATATAGTAGAAACACTCTCAAGGTCGGTATTACAATCTGTCCCTTTCATGTCGAGAAAAGGCATGTCTAAGCAGCCCAACATATTTTTCTTCCTGTTTCATGTTCGTAGAAGGCTCCTGAATTAATAGCCCCTCATGTCTTCTCTAGGTCAATAAGGTTAGTGCAAGTTTAAGACTTGCCACCACGATCTGTACATTAGTATTTACTAGCACAATACCCGTGCGTTGCAATAGGAAAAAATATATCTAGATAACTTTTCATATATAAAATTGTTGTAAGCACCATCGCCGATTGTGTGGACCTGCAAATGTATGTGAGGGCCGCCATCATGAAAAGAAGCTCATAGTCGTGACTCGTTGCGCCGCCAGCAACCACCTCCCCGATACCCTTTCGACCGCCATGGTTGTCAACTCGTGGTCGCTCCGGCAGCCTGCAAAAAAATTCGAAAACCAATTTATCAGTTCTCCAATTACATTGGGTCCGATCTATATACCTCGGTGGCGGAGATCAAACTTGACGACGGCATAGTCTGAAAAGGCAAAATCATCGAAGCTCATTTAGTAACATTAAATTAACCTTCAAGAATTAACATCCAAGCTAGCTAAGCAAGCAGGCTGATTGATCTGGACATGCACCGATGCATTATTGGTTAGCTAGGTTGACCTATAGATCGATTTGCTTCTCGTGACTTGCTTCTCGCCGAAACCCACACACCGCACCGGGCAGCTTGGTAAAGCAGCTGACCGAGCGTCTGCGACGCCGCCCAGGGCACCTTGAAGGTCGGTCCAGCGTCGCTGCATGCCGGCGGCCCGCGCCCGTGGCGTAGCAGCTCTAAAAGGCGTTCCGGTCGGCCAACTTCGGTTGCTGTCCGATGAACTGAGGTTGCTCTAGAACGATTCGGCCGGCTGCGCTGCGAGCCACATCGCCGTGAGTTTGCTGTGGATGTACCGCGGGTTTGTTTATAGTTTTCTTAGGGGTGTTTTGCTAAACGATCATAACGTACATTGCAATTTAATAGTAAAGATTAATAAGAGAGTCAGTTTGATATGCAAATAATTAGTATCGTCCCCGGATGGACACCGCATGACTGAGTCAAGTTTTTAGCATCTAGATTTCAATTAATCATTATTGGTTTGGTTTCTGGCTATGATTTTTATAAAATTCTGATAAGATTTTCTTCTTCTCAAAGGTTTTGCCCATGTGAAAAATCGGCAAACAGACATGGAATCACATGCACGCAAGTCATACCTTCTCGTCTGGCGACGGAATAAATTGATACATGGGTGGGAACTCAAATATTTTTTATTGGCTGAATTTTCAGGCATAAAGAATCATTCTAAACAGAAGATACGACAACATAGTTTGAAGTATCAAAGTTGTAATTACATGTGTTAATAATGGTGAAATATATGAGGGTGCTTCTCACTACTAGAAAAACCTCTACAGCTGCAAAATACGTTGCCGGCGCACCAAAAGAACCATGCGCCGGTGGCAAATACAGCCGACGCGCCAGGATGGCGCCGCGCCGGCGAAGATAGATTACTGTCGGCACACCTTGCCGGGGGTGCGCCGGTGCTAAAACTAGGCCGTGGCTCCGTCCGCTCCGAGCCTGGCTCAAGACTTACTACCGGCGCACCAGGCCAGGGGCGCACCGGCGCTAATTTACTATTGCCGGCGCGTCTCTGGTCAGGTGCGCCGGCAGTAATTGTTGGACCAGGCCCGGAGCAAATATACACACGGCTGCCCACCCTATTGCCGGCGCATCCATACCTTGGTGCGCCGACAGTAACCTGGGCACTATTCTCTGGTCTATTTACTGCCCACACACACCCCCTCATCTCTCTCTCCTCCCACACACTCAACCCGACCCTTCTCCGAACCCATCTCATTTTTTCCAATTTCTATCCCTAATTTAGCTAATTTGAACAAAGAAGTTGATATGTTTTGAGCAAATTTTCCCATCCTACATGCATCACACATCCTCTATGTAGATCTAGATCTATCACCGCTCAATCTAGATCTAGATCTAGATCTAGAAAATAAGAACCCATACGTCTTGGTCGGCGTGACGTCTCGGTCGGCGTGATGTCTCGATCTCATCTACTTATATATCAATTAAATAGGTGATTAATGAACAAATTGCGGATGAAATCGTCTATGCGTATATATTGGAACTTTGAAGCAAAGTGTGTGGCAATATATATTGTGTTTGTGTTTGTGTTTGCGACCGAATGATTTGATGAGATGAAAATGAGTTGCCAATGTTGCGCCGAAATGTTGATTCGTTAAGTTTTCATTTCGGCACATTTCTGGCGCTCCTAGGTCCTACTATCTAGGAAGGTCATGCCGAAATTTTCCGTGAAAATTAACGATGGATGCATGGTTCTAATCAATTATCTTGACGTGTAGGCGATAATGGTCATCAAGATGAGGGAAAGCTTCGTGATGAGATATCTCAAACACGTGATCGCTGACATGTATCGAAATAACCTCACAGAGATATTGTGTTCGTGTCGAAGATGCAAACTAGGGAAATGGCTTGACCCCTTTTCAGGCAAACTGCAAGGGCACCTGCTCTCGGATGGTTTCATGCAGGGACACACTCAATGGATGAGTGATGATGATGATGACGCGGAGGTCAATGGGGCGATGACAGCAGGTGGTAATGGCCGACAAGAAGGGCATCATGATATTGATGACGGCGGAGAGTTTGCCGCACACGACGATGCAGATCAGTATCATGATGAACAAAATGTTGAAGACGCGGACAATAACATTGATGACGACGAAAAGGTGCCGCTAGCTTTAGTCGTGCGGGACCCTCATCTTCAAGACCTGCTTCTCGAAAAGATGAAAAGCGCTAGGCAGAAATCAAAGATTGAGCAACTGGAGAAAGACTCGAATACTCCGTTGTACGACGTAGGTCGCGGGTTGGAGAAGCCCCGCTTGAGATTAGCGCTCGATGTTCTGCAGATGAAGGAAAAACACGGATGGACGGACACAAGCGTCGACGAAATTCTGCAATACTGGAAAGATCGCCTTCCTGCCGGCAACACGTGTCCTGGTAGTCTAGCCGAGGCCAAGAGAATCACGTGCCTTCTCGATTTATCGCACCAAAAATACCACACCTGCATCAACGACTGCATCATTTATCATAACGAGCACGCGGACAAGACCAAATGTCCGTTGTGTGACGCTGATCGATACAAGAAAGGGAAAAAGAAAGCTCCTCGGAAAGTTGTGTGGTACTTCCCGCTCGCCCCCCGGCTGCAACGGTTCTCCGCGGACCGCAAGGAAGAAAAGCTCATGCGCTGCCACGCTGAAAGAAAGGAGGCAGTGCTGAATGATCCAGAGTGGTTTGAACACCCAGTGCTGACACACCCTTCGGATGCAAGCCAGTGGAAAGCATTAGACATTGAATATGAAAGTTTTGGGCCAGATCCCAGAAACATCAGGTTGGGTGCCAGCACAGACGGATTCAATCCGTTCGGCAACCAGAGCAGCACACATAGCACCTGGCCCGTGTTCGTATGGATGTACAACCTCCCCCCTTGCTGTGCATGAAGAGGAAGTACATACAGATGAGTATGCTAATTCAATGGCCGACACAACCAGGAAACGATATCAACATGTATCTCCAACTATTAAAGGATGAGCTTGACACGTTGTGGGCCAAGGAAGGGGTAGATACATGGGACGCCGTCGCAGAAGAATATTTCCCTTTGAGAGCCGCGTTGATCACGACGGTGCAGGACTACCTCGGATACGGATATATTGCATGCCAGGTGTGCCATGGACACAATGCATGTGTCAGGTGCATGGAAGAGACGATGTTTTTGCATCTTGGTAAGGATCCCGGCTCTTCGAAAACCGTTTACATGGGGCATCGAAGGTGGCTACACAAGACTGACCCGTGGAGAAAGCGTGGAGATATGTTTGATGGTACAAATGAGCCTCGAGGAACTCCACGTAAGAAGAGCGGCAAAGAGATCGATACATTATTGAAAGGTTGGAAAGAGTGCCCTGTGCCGGGAAAGATTCATCAAAAGCCCGGAGAGAAGAAGAAAAAGGCAACAATGCCGCTCATGGGTGTATGGAAAAGGAGGTCCGTGTTTTGGGACTTGCCGTACTAAAAATTCTCGATACACCTCACTGCCTTGATGTCATGCATATCACAAAGAACGTGCGCGAGAGCTTGCTTGGCACTCTTCTCAACATGCCGGACCGGACCAAAGATGGGCCGAAAGCAAGACACGACCTGAAAGTTTTGGGCATCAGGGTAGAGCTTCAGATCCCGCCGACCCAAGATGGACAGTCGGAGGAGGAGACGGACGACGGTCAGAAGCGCAAAAGGGTTAAGCAACAAGACTATTACTGCCCCCCCCTCCTGCTTCACTTTTAGTCCGGATGAGCTCGATCAATGTTTCAATTGCCTTCTAGGAGTCAGAGTGCCCTTTGGGTTACTCAGGGCTAATAAGCAGATACATGGACCCCAAGAAACGAAACTTCAGCGGCATGAAGTCTCATGACTATCACGTGATGATGATGCAGATTCTTCCAGTTGCAATCCGAGGTATAATGGATGACCATGTCCGTGCAACGCTGACTGGCCTCTGTAACTTCTTCGACGTCATAACTCAAAAGTCGATAAGTGTGAAGAAACCCAGAAGGCTGCAGGAAGAGATCGTGGTGATCCTATGTGAGCTTGGGATGTACTTGCCGCCTGCATTCTTTGACGTGATGGTCCATCTGTTGGTCCATATCGTGGATGATATCACCAATCTAGGGCCAGCATTCCTACACAACATGATGCCGTTTGAAAGAATGAATGGGGTCATTAAAGGATACGTTCGTAACAGGTCGCATCTGGATGGAAGCATCGTCCAGGGCTGGCTCACCGAAGAGTGCATCTCTTTCTGCATGAATTATCTAGATGTCAAGGACCCTGTTGGTTTGCCTCGAAACAAGCACCTCCGCAGGTTCGAGGGAGTAGGCCACAAAAAATGGAAGGAGGGAATTGCACGTGCACATGTCTGGTCAGACTTCCGACTTTGATAGGGCCAACTTAGTAGCGCTACAACACATTAACTTGATCTATACTTGGTTGACAGAGCACAAAACCAGGATAGCGAACCGTGGCAAGCCGATGACGGAAGCAGAAATATTCAGAGAGCACAACTCCTCTTTCGCGCGCTGGTTCAAAAACCACATTGATGCTAATCCCCCACCAATGAATTGTGACGATGATAAACTAGTATTGGCCTTTTCACATTGCCCCGCGTCCAACATAATGACTTACCAAGCGTACGATATCAACGGGTACACATTCTACACAGAGGAAAAAGACAAGAACAACGATTACCAGAACTCAAGGGTAACGATGGAATCCTATACGGGTGACGTAAAGACTAGATACTACAGAAGGATCGAGGAAATCTGACAGCTTAGCTACGCTGGGGAGAAAGTTCCGATGTTCCATATCAGATGGACTAAGAGCGCCACAAAAGAAGACCGGTATTTCACCACCATGTTTCTATCCGAAGCCAACAAATCAAAGTCCACGAACACCACCACGCAAAATGAGCCATTGGTATTGGCTAAACACGTGGACCAATGCTTCTTCATAACCGACCCATCCAGGCCTAGCCGTGTTGTCGCGAGGAGAGGCAAGAGGACCATCGTCGGAATGGATGGAGTCGCCAACGAGAAAGACTTCGAAGGACATCTCGGAGACCCAATGATGGAAGAATCCGAGGACGAAGACGCAACATACACCACAAGAAGAAGCATGACCACGCTACCTAGGTCAGGTCGACCCTTCAAAAGAAGAAGTCACGACACGGGGCTAAATTATGCAACGACGAGCAAAAAAAAGCAAGAAGAAAGTGAAACACTCTTCTCGATGATGTAAAACTTTATTTGCAATGTATAACTCATATTTTTTGTAATACATAACGCATATTGTGTTGGTCAATATTTTATGTATAACTAATATTGTGTTGGTCAATATTTTATGTATAACTCATATTTTTTGTAATACATAACTCATATTGCTTTGTTATTATCTTAAAAAGATAAGAAAATAAATATAATAGAAAAGGCCAGAAAAATAAAGAAAAATAAAAGAAACATAAAAGAAAGAGAAAAGAAATAAAGAAAAAGAAAATAAAAAAGAATAAAAGAAAAGAAAACTGGCCAGGGGTGGGCATGCATCTGGGGACAAGTCCCAGGTATAGCTGCACCCATGTTACTGCCGGCGCACCATGGCTATGGTGCGCCGGGGATAATATTACCCCCGGCGCACCATAGCCCTGGTACGCCGACAGTAATGTGGGCACTAGGGACTTAGCCATTTCCCTTCTCTTCTTTCTCCCCATTTTCTTCCCGTGCAACCCTAACCGCCACCACTACCGCACCCGCCCGTGCCGTCCCCTGCCCTAGCCCCCGCGCCACCGCGTCGCCCTCGAGCCCCCGAGCCGCCGAGAGGAGGAGAACCGCCGCGAGGAGGAGCAGGGCGTTGCCGCCGAGAGGAGGAGCAGTCGTCGCCACCATCGTCAAGAGTAGGAGGAGAGCGTCACGCGCCGGCCACCGTCACGGAGAGGAGGAGCAGGGCGTCGCCACCGTCGCCGTTGGTATGAACCGGCCCCTCTCCCTTCTTCTCTACCTTCCCCTCTGCCTCCGATTGCAACCTAGCTCTCTGAAATTTGTTCATACATGTTCGCATCCAGTAGGATTTCAACTCCAAATTTCGTCTTAGGGTTCATATGAACAATGCAGTAGGTTTAAAAAATGGTAAAATGAACAAGGTTGCAAATTGGTAAAATGAACAAGGTTTAAAAAATTTGCTCTCTGGTTCTCTGGTTTGAACAAGGTTTGAACAATGCAAATTGGTAAAATGAACAAGGTTTGAACAATGCAGTAGGTTTTTTTAGTTGAAAATGAATGCAGTAGGTTTAAAAAATGGTAAAATGAACAAGGTTACAAATTGGTAAAATGAACAAGGTTTAAAAATTTGCTCTCTGGTTCTCTAGTTTGAACAAGGTGTGAACAATGCAAATTGGTAAAATGAACAAGGTTTGAACAATGCAGTAGGTTTAAAAAAATTGCAAATTGGTAAAATGAACAAGGTTTGAACAATGCAGTAGGTTTTTTTAGTTGAAAATGAAAGCAGTATGTGATGCTGATGTACATGGTGTTGCTGATGTACATGGTTGATGTACATGGTTCAAATTGGCTCCTGATGTACATGGTGCTGAAAAAAAATGCCGTAGGGTTCAAATTGGTGTTGCTGATGGTTATGGTGTTGCTGAAAATGAAAATGCTGATTATGGTGATGGTTATGGTGTTGCTGAAAATGAAGCTGCTATATATATGTTTGGATTTCTGTTACAGGGATTGAGTTGCCAGAATGTTGATTAACTTCTGTTCCGGCAAATCTAGCACTCCGCATGACCTTTTTTTAGCAAAGGTCATGCCAATTTTTTCCATGAATTTTAGGTTTGCTAATACCTTTCATCTTTGATTAGTGCTAGCCACCATGTCATCTTCCGGACACCCCAACGACGACGACGCCGGGTCTCATCAAGATTTGGAGTTGCACTACCATCACTATTTCTTGAAGTCGGTGTCGTAAACTAGGCAAGATAGTCCACCAGCTAGAAACGACGACCATGAGATGGAGGATGCCGCTGGGGGTAGTGGCGACGAGACAAGTGACGCCGCCGGGGTAGTGGCGCCGAGACAAGTGGTGACGAGACAAGTGGCGCCGTCGGGGGTAGGGGCGATGAGACAAGTGGCGCCGCCGGGACTGGGGGCGATGAGACAAGTGGCGCCGCCGGGAGTAGTGGCACCGGCACAAGTGGCGCCAAGTGTCCGCGGGAGGCAAGGCGCCCAAACACGGTCGCCACTTGCAGAGACACAGTAAGAGAGGTGGACCCCAAAAGTGGTTTGCCGATAGAGCCTAAGGACGTCGCGAGGGGGTACGGCAACCAACTAGCAGAAATCCACCGAGAGGTCGTCAATCTCAACGAAACGGACCTCCGAGGGAAGAACAAAAATCATTTGCGAGTCCAACTCATTGCGAGGTTGCACAAACTATACAAGTTCCTAGGCGACTACTCCTCCACTCATGAAAGCAAAAACATTGTGAACTTACAAGCCCTCCTCAAGTTCACCAAACACTTGAGCAGTTATAAGTACATGGTGAGGAAGATGATTGCTGATGGCAAAAGTTTCGAAGAGATCCACTATTCTTCCGAAGGTTACACAAGAGGACTTCGATACTTTCGTGGCCAATGAAGAGCTACAAGCGACCAAGAACCGCAAGACGTGGGGAAGGAGATGCGGGAGCTTAACATCGGCAACCACACCCTTGGGAGCCGTGGTTATGAGGGAAAGGAGCCCTATTAGGAGAAGGAGGACGAGGCCTATAGAAATGCCGGCATTGAGAACCCCTGGCACAAGTACAAGGACCCGCAGGAAAGAAAATTTATCAGGTCCCGGTACCATAAAAAGACCAAACGGGGAACTTGTCACGGATCCCAAGGTGGTAACCGATATAGTTTGGTTCATGACAGACCCGAAAGTCCTGGAGATTGAGAAACAACTGGTAAGCAATTTACCGGTTTAATTAGATCCTACGACTCATCAAGTATCATTTTTATAATAGTAGCAATATTTCTAAATGGTTCACGTTTCTTCTGCAGGAAGCAGAAAAACAAAGACTTGCCCAATGTGATGAAGGCTCCTCGTCCCAGGCGTCGATGGGCAAGGTAGACTGGGACAAGCCTCTCGTACGGGCGATAAACGTAGTTAATAATCATTCACCTACGAGAAGGCCGCATAGAGGAAGTGTGGCTGGCAAAGGTACAGGCCACAAGCATTCGCACTACGGCTTGGCGTCTGCGTGAGATAAAAATGCGCGCGATGATAGGATGCAGCGGGAGGCGGAGGAGATGAGGAAGTCAATCATAGCCGAAGTCAAAGCTGATTTGGTACCAGGAATCAAAGCTGAACTCGTACCTGAACTCAAAGCTTCACTCGTACCTGAACTCAAAGCTGAAGTCCAAGCAGATTTCCACGCTGTCGTCGCCTGGTATGAAGGTGGCAAACAAGGGCCCCGCCCGGTGGTTAGCTTAGCCGCCAGAAACTCCGTGATGGCGCCGCCGGGTGGAAATCGCGATGTTATAATGGACACTCCTCCTGCCGCCAGCAATGACGCAGCTGCTACGGATTCACCGGCCATGCCGGCTAGCAGCCCCTCCGTCACTTGCACGCCCGCCGCCGCAGGTGTCGGCCCGTCGACATTAGCCGAGCTCAACGCCCTCACGGTAATTAACTAAGCTAGTGTACAACAAGTTAATAATTACTTCATCCTTGCCCTCTCTCTAACGCCGTACACATGTTCTCGCAGGCGCTTGATAGCTCCAAATTTCGATGCATTTTACTACGGATTTTCCATCGCCTATCTATTGGTTTCGTTGGATTTTCATTGGATTTTGTGTTTCAACTAATGCTAATATCGCAATCCAAGAGGAACCTTGTTTTTTATTATGTATTTCAGGAAACCATCATATCTGGAGGATCCAAGGACATTTATGGGCTAATTGCAACGAAATAAAGACATTTCCTTTTGAGGCCAAACCCATCCTGGCGATACAGGAGCTTTAGCCCGTACCGTCCGCCCGTACTGGACGGCGCCGCCTTCGCCTCATCAAACCAAACCCTTTCTGTGAAGGAAGGGCAACAGACGAGAAACACAACACAACAGCCACCATTCGCACCAGAACAGAAGATATCAGATCTGAAGAAGGAGAAGACCAACCTCGACTCCACCGACGATCAATCTCATCAAGATCATCGCCTCATCCACTACATCCCACTTGTACTGAGAGAGAGAGAGAGATTCATACTTGTAAGATTAGGGATTGAAACCTCTATTCCATCCTAGCTTGTATTTGATTTGATCTTCAACTATTGTGTCTTGCTATGGTAATATCAAGAAGAACTCCATTTACTTTGCTATGATATCATTATGCTATTCTCCTCTCATGTGTGAGTAGATCCCATTGGCGTGGGAGATGTAGGGGATTGGTGAGATGTGATGTGCCAATTTTATTTCATTTATTTGTGAACTTATGTTTGAGATTATTACATATATGAGTATGAATGTTTATGTGCACCTAATGCTGTTATCTAATTTAAGGGCCCAGATAGCATGATCTCAAGAACTCATAAACAGGAACTTGTTTGCTAGTGAATCGGCGACCCCCAAGTGACACGGCCGATATCAAAGAGGATCTAGCAATACTCGAGGAATCACAAGGAACCACCGAGCTTAAAGCTTTACTCCGGTCTAACCACCTTAATAGATGCGCTGACCATGGCTTTGGTAACAGGCAGAAGGATTATTGGAGGAAGATGAAATCTACCAAGAGGATTGATGTGGACATTACCCTTCGGGTAACCGACATTAGTCTACCTCCCTTGGCCCAACTAGGGGCCCACGAAGATTGGCCAACGACCAAGGTGGGCCCATACGTCGGTGCCAACAAAGGGGGCTTACCAGAAGATGGATTCTTGGCGAACAAGGCAAGAAGACTTCATCAAAGGAAAGACTAGAATTAGATCTCATTGTAACCTAGTCGAGTTCGGATAGGACTCTCGGGACCTGGCCTGCTTTATAAGGGCCAGGAGAGGGCCTGCCGAACGGGAGAAGAACAACAATAGCGCATATAACCATCACAATCTAGAGCTCGAACCTTGCCTCTCAGCGAGTTAACCGCAGCAAGCCTATCGGCTACCCCATTGTAACTTGATATACTCAATAATCAAGATCAGACAAGCAGGAAGTAAGGGTTTTACCTCATCGAGGGCCCCGAACCTGGGTAAATCTCTCTTCCCGTTTGTTTGGTATCCGATGACTAGTGCTAACCTGCAGGATTCCGTCAATCCTAAGCCCCTCATGGTGGGCATTGCCGAGAATCACCCTCGTCAATTGGCGCCGTCTGTGGGAAGTCTGCGGGTGCAAGGTACTTCATCAGCTGCTCCGATCACACTGGCTACATCCTCGCCAGCATCATCGATACCATCGGCCCCATCGTTGCCAAGCTCGAGGAGTTCAGTTCGTTGCGGATCCCTCGAGTTCACTCCGCACGCCAACGCGTCGCGCTCGGCCTCTTCGGAGCTGCGCGGCGGCATGGATGCGATGTTCGGCAGCGTTCACTTCATCATCGACTCTGGAGGTTTCCTTCGGCTTCCAGGATCGATCGCACCTGACACGAAAAAGACTTCGACTCCATCAACAGATACTGCTTCGACATCAAACGCAATAGATTTGCCGAGCAGCAACAACGAAGGCATCCAAAGGCATCCAAGTAGCATCGGGAGCAGGCAGGAGCGCCGGAAGAGGAGAAGGGACCTCTACTATGAGGCAATCGACCGTGCTGCCAGTCGTACCTGCCAATGCGGCGATCAGGATGATGAGCGATACGACGAGCGATCAACCAGGAGCCGCAGCCGACAAATACGTCTCCCCCGCACGCCTCACCTGCCAGCCGCGGAGCAATTGGTCGCCCCATGTTACTTGGATGTATACATCGACCCAAAAGAAAACATCGAGAAAGCATCGCATCTGCTCAAGGATTGTCGACAATTCCTTGATATCCAGAAGTTATGCGAAGAATTGAGGTCCGACTCCAACGAACAGGTGCACCCGACGAAACAGGGTATAGTTGCGTCTACTCGATTACCCAAACCACAAGAATGTTCATACGCGCCAGCTGAAGTCTTCCCCGTATCGCGGGGACATGTGAACATGATCCACAAATCTGGCATCTCCAAAAGAGAATCCAAGAAATTTACACGGGAGATAAAACTTGCAGAGGTGGCCATGGCAAGTTTACCCGAATACATTGATTGGTCAGATCAGAGTATCCTATTTAGCTGGGCAGATCATCCGATAGCCGTACCTAGGCCCGGCCACGCCGCCCTAGTACTCGAAGCACGGATCGGTGGATTCAACATGAGTAAGGTGTTCATGGACGGGGGCAACGGCTTAAACCTCCTGTTCGCAAGCACAATGAAGGCAATGGGTATGACGGTCGATATGTTACAAGAATATGACATAGGTTTCCACGGTATTATCCCGGCCCTACCCGCATATCCTCTCGGCAAGATTTCGTTGGATGTTGTGTTTGGCACACCCGACAATTTCAGGAGGGAGAGACTCGAGTTCGAGGTGGTGGATTGGGAATCACAGTACCATGCTATTCTCGTCCGACCAGCGTTCACCAAATTCATGGCAGTACCTCATTACGCATATCTAAAACTCAAGATGCCAGGCAATAACGGGACAACGATAATTGTTCATGGAAGTTTTTCTCGTTCCGATAATTGCGACAAGGATTTTTAGAAGATCGCCTCCAAATTCGGAGTCAGAGAAGAGCTCAATGCACTAGACGTACTCACCGACCATAAGCAGCCACCTGCCGATAATCGGAACACAAAGTCTGACGAGTTTGACGCTGCCAAAGAAGCAAAGAAGCATCAGGTGCATCCCTCTGATCCGAAGAAAACAGTCAATGCATCGGTTGATCTTACTGTCGCATAGGAAGGCGCGCTCATCGAATTACTCCGTGAGCACTGGGAAATATTTGCATGGGAGCCATTCGACATGCCAGGTATTCCCAGGGAACTCGCTGAGCACGCCCTCAATGTTAACCCTAAAGCCAAACCTGTACAGCAGACGCTACGTCGTTTTTTGGAACCAAAAAGAAAAGCCATCGGAGAAGAAGTGAATCGGCTCCGGAAAGCTGGGTTTATTCGAGAGCTCAAAGAAGCCAAATGGGTAGCCAACCCAGTAATGGTGCCAAAGAAAGATACAACAAGTCTCCGTATGTGCATCGACTTTACAAGTCTCAACAAGCACTGCCCGAAGGATCATTTCCCATTGCCTCGTATCGATCAAATAGTCGATTCCACGGCAGGATGTGATCGGCTCTCCTTTCTAGATGCTTATTCTGGATACAATCAAATCAAACTCAAAGAAGAAGATCAGGAGTTAACGGCGTTCATTACACCGCATGGTGTTTATTGCTACAACGTCATGGCCTTTGGGCTAAAAAACATGGGCGCAACCTATCAACGGTGTATGCAAGCCTGCCTCGGGGAACAGGTCGGCCGGAATATCGAGGTCTACATCGACGACATCATCGTCAAGACCAGAAACGCCGCCAGATTAATCGATGACCTACGAGAAACCTTCGACAACCTCGATCGTTACAAAATCAAGTTAAACCCGAAGAAATGCTTTTTCGGGGTACCTGGAGGCCAAGTACTCGGGTACTTTATTTCCGCTAGAGGAATTGAAGCCAATCCCCTGAAGATCAAGGCCGTTCTCGATATGGAGCCGCCAAAGAATTTGCAATAGGTGCAGCAGCTGGCAGGGCGAGTGGCAGCTCTTAGCAGATTCATCGCCAAATTGGGAGAAAAGGCGCTGCCCTTCTATCAATTAATGAAGAAATCAGAAAAATTCGAGTGGACAGCAGAAGCACAGGACGCTTTTGACGATCTTAAGAAAGTTCTGTCGACTTCCCCGGTCCTTGTAACCCCTCACGACAGGGAGCCGATGCTACTCTACATCGCTGCAACAAGTCGAGTCGTCAGCACCGTGCTAATCGTCGAACGCACAGAAGCAGGAAAAGTCCACGGTGTGCAACGCCCCGTCTATTACCTCAGTGAAGTACTCACCCCAGCAAAGCAGCGGTACCCGCACTATCAGAAGCTGGCATACGCCGTATGGATGACAGCAAGAAAGCTACGACATTACTTCGCCGAGCATCCAATTGTCGTCGTTACCGAGGCTCCACTAAAGAACATACTCACCAATCCTGATGCCACAGGTCGAGTGTCTCAGTGGGCCATCAAATTAGCACCGCATGATATTTCTTACGTCAACCGAACGTCCATCAAATCCCAGGTCCTCCCAGACTTCTTTGTCGATTGGATTCAGTCGCAAACTCCGGCCGCACCCGATATGTCGGGGTCATGGACCATGTACTTCGATGGTTCAAAACGAAACACGGGCGCAGGAGCAGGAGTAGTGTTAATATCACCGCAAGGTGACAAGATGAAATACGTGCTAAGGATGAACTTCTCGCTGCCAACAAACAACGAAGCAGAGTATGAGGAGTTGCTGCATGGTATGCGTATGGCTAAAGCATGCGGTGCCACACGTTTGGATATATATGGAGATTCAAATATCGTTGTCCAGCAGTCGATGAATCTATGCGACACCATCAGTGACAACATGATTGCTTATCGCCAAATGTATCATTCGATGGAAGCCAAGTTCGAAGGTTGCGAGCTAAAACATATCGGCAGAGCCAGCAACGAAGAAGCAAATACCTTGGCAAATATCGGCTCCACGTGCTCCGCAATTCCAGATGGAGTTTTCTTCGAAGTGATCAATCAACGATCTATCAAAGTCAAAACATCGGCACCCCCCATACTGTCGGCTATCGACTCGGGGGCTACAGCTCAAGACGTTGCCGAAGATGTTGTTACTGGCCCAAGCCAGCAAGTTCTGCTCCTCGAACCCATATGGACTAAACCTTTCTTGGCATATTTACTTCGTTAGGAGCTACCAGATGACCCAGCGGAAGCACAGCGCATCATGTGTCGCTCCAAGGCATATGCAGTGGTAGCTGGCGAGTTATATAAAAGAAGTATATCTGGCATATTTCAACGGTGCATCGCCATCAACGATGGAAAGGCCCTGTTGCGAGAAATACATGAAGGCACCTGCGGGCATCATGCAAGTAGTCGAGCACTTGTTGCCAAGGCCTTTAGAGCTGGTTTCTATTGGCCAACAGCAGCAGCCGATGTAAGAGAATTGGTAAAGAAGTGTGACCCTTGTCAGCGTTTCGCACCAAAACTACACGCCCCCGCTACATACCTTATGACAATACCTCTTGCCTGGCCTTTCGCGCAATGGGGACTCGATCAAGTTGGACCAATGCCTATTGGTGGCAGTCGACAAATTCACCAAGTGGATCGAGGCCATTCCAGTCACCAATCAAACAGCATCGACGGCTGTCAAGTTCTTCAACGGAATCACCTGTCGCTTTGGCGTACCTCACAGTATTATCACTGATAACGGAAGCAACTTCACTTCCGATGAGTTTCATAAATTCTGTGAAAAGCTTGGCATCAAACTCAGCTTTGCCTCGGTTTCGCACCCTCAAACCAATGGACAAGTCAAGAAAATTAATGGATTGATTTGTGACGGCATCAAAAAACTCCTCACAAAAGCAGCTGGTGCCTGGGTCGAAGAGTTACCTTCGGTACTTTGGAGTTTACGGACTACACAAAACATGTCGACGCAATATACTCCCTTCTTTCTGGTACACGGAGCCGAAGCCGTTCTGCCTGCCGACGTTCGCTTTGAAGCACCTCGGGTTGTTGCATACAACGAGAACGCCTCTGTCCAAGCATTACAGGACGCTGTGGATCTAGTAGATGAAGCCCGAGATATCGCTTTGGCGAGAACAGCAGTATATCAGCAGGCGATACGAAACTACCACAGCCGAAGGGTGCGCACTCGCAGCTTTAACGTGGGCGACCTAGTGTTACGACTAAAGCAAAAAGGACATCTGAAGGTCGAATCTCCTTGGGAAGGACCCTACGTCATCACTGAAGTCATCCCAGGAGGAGCATACCGCATCAAGAATACTACAACAGGATTGGTGGAAGGCAACCCATGGAACATTGCACAATTGCGACGATTCTATGTTTAGGCCTCTTCTTTTTTACCTTCCTTTATTTCATTCAATAAGGCTACTTAGCCACCTTCAAGACAATGTATAGCTTAGTTGCATTTTATCAATAAACTTCTAGTTCGACTTATACAATTGTTATTTCACCCGAAAAACGTTCGGGAGCTCATCAAAATATTCGGCTATTACAAACTATTACTCCCATCGGGAGCTCTGGTTTACAAAGAAAAACATCGATCATACAATAGTCCTGTTCGAAATTTCTCGACACATCAATACAACAAGTGTACCCGGCAATACTCGGGGGCTGCAATGTTTTTCGTCAAAAGCCTCAGGGAACATGCGAGTGCTGCACTTGACGGAAATCTCTATATAAATAAAAATACGAACACTTCAGCAAAGCCTCAAGGAACATGCGAGTGCTGCAGTAAGCTGGAAACTATGGGAAGTGGAAGGCTCACGCCGGTGCACCGGGCTACGAAGCCGAATAGGCACATGGTTCCCTCGTTTACTCGGGGGCTGCTGCCAATACAAAAATACACACGGCCCAGCAAAACATACTTGCGATTACTACGGGGTCATCGAAAGAGCAAACTGACCTGATCACTCAGTTGTCTTCGACTTAATACAAACAGAATTATCGACTGGGTTTACGGTCCCTTCAAATAACTCGCGAAATCATCGGCTACAAACGATATTATAAAAGAATATCGTCGGCATATGATGTTAAAAAAGAACATCGCCATTGCATTACAAAGATTCTTGCAGCAATTACAAATCGCACTATGTGCGGGACTACTCGAATATTTCTATCAAGACGAGGTTCCCTGACCAGTCTGGCTCCGCAAATCTCTTTCAGTACTTGCCTCCATCCTAGAAACAACAATATGAGCAGGATGCCTGGCAACGGGGTAGTATTGATTGAGCTCTACATTGGCGTTGGCAATAGACTCTAAATCAAGGGTTGGATGACATGCCAGCACTGAAGCAAATGCAAGCTCGGCTCCAACGAGGAGTTCCTTGCGTATCAGAGACTGAATCCTGGCGGGGTTCTTGAACCGAGTCATTAAAGCCGACAAAGTTCCGGGTGCCGGATCAAATGGGAACATGGTCTTCCACACCATGTTCAGATGAGCGTGGCATTTATCGAAGTAATAATGCACCTTCTCTACCCGATATTCGAACTTCGCCACAATAACGGCTTTCGATCTGTTCGACCACAACGAGCACTTCGGGTGCGATAGATCGGTTATGGCCTCAATCTTATCATGAACCCGCTTATTTTCCTCTGGTACGTTGAAAGCAACGACTGTCGAAGATGGAGGAAAATCAAGACATAATAAGGTTTTTATCAAAAGAATGCAAGGGATGAGGAAACATTGATTGCTTACAACTTAAGCTGTCAGTGGCTGTGCGCAGACGATCTAGAGCGTGTTGTTCGACTTCTGCAGCGAGCTCGCCTTTCTTCTTCACCACCGCTGCCATAGCATGGCGTCCAGCTATGTCCTTCTCCAACTGAGATATTCGATTGCGCAGACGACGCACAAGCTCAGACTCGTTACCAGTTGTAGAACTCAAGGAACTTTAGGCGCGGGAAACAGTCGAAGGTATCTGCAGCAGGGTATTTAATATACATACTCAGAAAATTAACAAAGGGATTATCAAATTCAGACACTCCCATCGGGAGCCATCAGAAGCATTTCACTTAGAAGAGTAATAATAATAGAAAACGCTAACAACAAAGCCAGCATGATTCGTTACAAAACAATGGATGAAATAAGTGTGTTCAGATTACAATCAAAGAAGTCATAGCGCCTGAGTTTGCGCAGATGAGCTCGGGGCAGCTTCAGATGCAGTTTTCTTCTTCTCATCATCAACTAATTTAAGGAGCTGGCTTGCGCATACGCGCGCCGAATCGTTGAAGAGGCCAAGATCAACGAGTGAGCCATCCTCATTCTTCGGCAATGCCTTAGTCAAGCGTTCCAAATTGGACTCGAAGCCATACCCCATCAAAAGTTGAAAAGCAAGAACTGCTCCGTAAAGACGAGAGCGGTGCTTCAATACCTCGATAGCGCTGCCGGAGTCGACGAAGAAAGTATTCACAAGGTCTCCAAGGGTTCTGCTTTGGTCCAACTTCGGGAACATCAGCAGGAATAACTTCGACAAGGCTCCCTTGGTTTTCTTCAAGAGCTCCTGGATTTGCTCGCTGGAGTCCACGGCAAAAGAAAGGGCATCTAACATAGAATCTACTCGAAGCCTTTTGGTGCGGTCGATAGGCATGTCGGCAGCACCTAAGAGCATGACAAAGGATAAATTATTACAAAGTGAAGAAAGTTTGGTAAAAAAAAGAAGGAAAGATCGAGGAGTCGAAGGAATTTACCTAGCAGGCTCTCGATTGATTTGCGGAGAGCACCCTCTTTCTTGTCTGCTTGGGCGTGAGCCTCAAGTCTCAGTTGTTCCTCCTCCTTCATCCTTTCCTTTAGCAGATTTAGCTCTTTCTTCAAGCTTGCATCTTCTTTTTGAGCTTCGGCTGCCAGCCTATTTGCTTTATCAAGCTGTTCAGTCGAAGACTTCGCGGCCTCCCGAAGACGAGCATTCTTCGCCTCCATACGAACAAACTGATCAGCGAAATCCACCACAATGTCGACTGTGGCATGAATCGGCTGTGACGACAGAATCAAAGAGTTTGTCAGAATGTATCAGAAGATTATTAAAACCAACATTAGGCTTCAACCAGCCAATTTCGGCTCGGGGGCTGTCAGGTACGGATTATTAGAAGGAAATACTTACATGATCATTCGAAGATGGCGGAACGGGAGCGCTTGCTGAAGGAGCAATGGAAGAAGCTTTGACTTTCGCCACTACTTTCCTTGGAGGAGGTGGAACAATTGGCGCATCTTCAGAAGACAGGGGCATTGTTCTTTTTGTCGGCTCCGGTTTGTCGGAGCTAGCCTTAGCCTTCTTCGAGGGAGGAAGATCTACGTCTTCATCAGAACTGGAAGAAAAGCATTGATCGCGTTAGAAGAGGACTATTAAGGAACTCTAAAAAAGGAACGTAAGGAAAAGGAACTTACGAAATCGACATCAAGTCATCTTCATCAGCAAAAAAGCCGAATGATTTCCTTGGAGCTGCCGAAGCTTCAGGAACGGGAGCGTTAGGAGGAATTTCATCAGCATCATCGTCATTACGCCCGCTAGGGCTTGACTCCGCTGTTTCAATTAGATCATCGTCAACTCTCCTGCGGCGCCTGGCAGTAAGGAGCGCGTCATCATCATATTCTTCTTCCTCCGAGGCTTCACTATCTTCGACCCCATCGGGGTTTTCTTCGGTTTCTTCAGATATATCGTCGTCTTCGGGAGCCGCTCCGCTCTCAGGTTCTGAAGGGTAGCACCTTCCAATAGTAGAAGGCTGTCGAAATAAAGAAAAATCATCAATCTCGAATGCGAAATATGAAATCAAATACATCAAGTGGCAAGAATTACCACGGCGGGAAGATGGCGAGCATCATAAGGAAGCTGAGCTGATGTCAGGGCTATGGAGTCTTCTTGGCTAAAGCGAGTTAAGCGCCTCACTTCATCCCGAAGCTCGCTCTCTGTGGGTTCAGCCGAGTCGATCCGTGTCTTGTCATTGGCGCCAGTGTACATCCACAGCTGATGGCTTCTCGACATCACTGGTTGTACTCGACGCTTCAGAAACAAGGCGACAACTTTAGTTCCACACATTGTTGGCCCCCTGCACTCTTCAGATCTAAGATCCTCTCGTACAGCTTGTCGGCCACCTCGCTCTCTTTGGTAGTCAATGCATTTTGCCAAGATTTCTTCGACACTGCCTCGAGAACGTCTTCAAATGGTGGCAAGTTGGAGCGATGGCCTGTCGCCGGGCGGTCCCTGAGATAGAACCATTTTTGTCGCCAGTCCTGGACAGATTCCCTCATCGGGAAGTTGAAGTATTTGCCTTCCTTTCTGACGACGAAGCCAACACCGCCAACAATGTGAGGACCGTCGCCTCCGCTGTGATGCTTGACAAAGAAAATTTTCCTCCAAAGACCCTAGTGGGGGTCAATGCCGAGGTAAGCCTCGCAGACAGTAATAAAGATGGCCAGATGGAGGATGGAGTTTGGGGTCAGTTGCCAAAGCTGAATCCCATAAGAAAAGAGGAGGCAGCGAAGAAACTCGTGGGCTGGAAGAGATAGCCCACGGTGCAGGAAAGCCGAAAACATAATGGTAAAACCACTGGGAGGCTTTGGACGAGATACAGGACCTGGGTGGATGAAGTCTGATTCATCGGAAGAAATGAGCCCCAGCGTCCTCAACTTCTTCTCATCGCGCTTGGAGATGGAGGAGGCCGTCCAGTCAAGGTTCTTGGCGGTGGCGCCCGCCTTGCGCGACGCGGAGGGCGCCTTGGATCCGGCGGCACTTGCGGTGGCCCCGGAGCCAGCGGTCATCCTCTTTTTTCCCATGGTGATGAGGAAGCTCTTGGAAGCAGTAGTATTGGCAAGGTGGAGACAAGGAAGAAGATGAACAGTGCGGCGGGGGTAAAAAGTTAAAACTCAGCGCCCCCCCCCTTTTATAATAGAAAATTGCTGCGGATCATGGCCGCTGAATCCGCATCAAGGGGAAGTGGACGAAAGTCCAGCTGCACACGTGTCAAGAAAGGAGAGAAACCGGCGGCCCATTACCTCCACTACGCACGAGAATTGACGAAACGCCTCGGTCAACGCGCAAGGATCAGTCATTTCTTAACTGACCGCGCAGATATAGGGTGGGCCCGCTAGGTCACGTCTTGTCAATCGAGCTGCCACAGATGCTACGTCAATGATGACATCATCAAAGTTATCGGCTCCTCGGTAATGAAGCACTCGAAGTAATCTACCGCGTTTGATCATTCAACTTGAGTCTACGCACGGTTGCAAACATCCGTCCCTAGACTCGGGGGCTACTCCCATCGGGAGCGCTGGATGCGCACCCGATATCAAACGACAACAAACAACGACAGCAAAAATCTTTGAGTAGTACAACTTGAGTCTACGCACGGTTGCAAACATCCGTCCCTAGACTCGGGGGCTACTCCCATCGGGAGCGCTGGACCCGCACCCGATATCAAGCAATCACGACTTCAAGGCGAATGAGAAGGACCAATTCTTTTCGACAACTAAGGATATTCGGATGAAGACAATTATAGTCCCTACCCGAAGCTTTACTTCGGCCAGTCACTCGGGGGTTACTGATGTGGGCATTACCCTTCGGGTAACCGACATTAGTCTACCTCCCTTGGCCCAACTAGGGGCCCACGAAGATTGCCCAACGACCAAGGTGGGGCCATACGTCGGTTCCAACAAAGCGGACTTACCAGAAGATGGATTCTTGACGAACAAGGCAAGAAGACTTCATCAAAGGAAGGACTAGAATTAGATCTCATTGTAACCTAGTCGAGTTCGGACAGGACTCTCGGGACCTGGCCTGCTTTATAAGGGCCAGGAGAGGGCCTGCCGAATGGGAGAAGAACAACAGTAGCACATAGAACCATCGCAATCTAGAGCTCGAACCTTGCCTCTCAGCGAGTTAACCGCAGCAAGCCTATCGGCTACCCCATTGTAACCTGATATACTCGATAATCAAGATCCGACAAGCAGGAAGTAAGGGTTTTACCTCATCGAGGGCCCTGAACCTGGGTAAATCTCTCTCCCCGTTTGTTTGGTATCCGATGACTAGTGCTAACCCGCAGGATTCCGTCAACCCTAAGCCCCTCATGGTGGGCATTGCCGAGAATCACCCTCGTCAAAGAGTCTTTCTCTCTTATGGGTTGCTTGCCTTCTCAGATATAAATATGAAGAATCATATTCACTTATCACATTTATTCCACCAGGCACATTCACTATCGCCATGAACCGAATCACCCCGCGCCTACTTTTCCACCTGCAGAAACTCATTTATTTCTTATTAGCTGTTTACTTTTATGCACTTTACTTTATTGCATTATCAATACTCCAAACTCTTATTATTCATACTCACCACTTTCCATTTCAATTCTTGCAGTCAATTCACCTAAGTCTTGTGACACCTTGGGTGCGACAGAAACACCGCAGATAAACATCCTCCTATGCTCCTTGTTGGGATACGATATAAAAACCGGAAATAATACTTCCACGAAAATATGCACGAATGACCCTATGTTCTTGCAGGCCATCAAGCTATTTTCTGGCGCCGTTGCCGGGGAGCTAAGCGCAGGGTGTTTGTTTCTTGACACTTGTAAGTTTTGATGATCTCTGTCGAGGACAGAGGTTCCACACGCTCAGGTAGAGTTTATCTACCAAACTTCATTGATCGAGTACCAGACTCAAGACGTCTGGAAGTTATTCAAAATATAGCTAATTCGCGTGCTGTAGACGTAAACAGTTTAAGTACCATGATGGAAAACTTATCCATCATAGCTAAGGCAGTAGAGCCAAGCAAAGCTTTAGGGGAATATGGGACTCCTTCAACTTTAGTTGCAAAAAATCCTATCGTTTATCCTGATGTTAAGGGCATTGAATATGAAATGGATCCTGAGTTACTAATTATGATGCAAGATAATGCCTTTTTAGGAGAAGAACATGAAGATCCAGGCAGTCACTTAACTAGAGTGAATGATATATGTGAGGTAGTTGGACCTAAGAATTTGCCAAAAGATTTCTTACTTCTTAAATTATTTCGTTGGTCCTTGAAGGACAAGGCATTCCAATGGTTACAAGCCTTACCAAGAAATACTATTGCTAGCTGGAAAGATTGCATTAAAGAATTTATGAATAGATTTAATCCTTTCTATAAGACAATGCAGGTTAAGAGGGAGATTACTAATTTCTTTCAGCATATTGGAGAAAGCTTTGCTCAAGCTTGGGGAAGATTCTCCGCATTACTTATGAGGGTTCCCAACCACGGTTTCATGGACCATGTTATCTTACAATATTTTTATGGTGGTCTTAATGATGAATCTAAACAGATGGTTGATGCATGTGCAGGAGGAACTCTAAATTCATTAACCTATAAGGAGGCAGTGAAACTTTTCGCCGACAGAGCCTATACTGATGAGCAATATAATCCTTTAGGTGAGATTGAGTCAAAGAAAGGTATGCTCTTTATAACCCCTGAACTTATGCCTGCAGTTAAAAAGTCTATGGAAGAGAAAGGTATACCAACTAAGCTAGCTATTGAAAGTGAGACCAATGAGCTACATGCTATGGTAGTAGAGAATTATTTTGAACTAGAAATGAAAACTTGTTGGTATCAACAAACTGAGTTTAAAAATCTAATATTTAGACAACTAACGCTCCACAAGAGCGATATAAATGCTTTAGCAGAAACACTAGAAGATTTGAGTCACGCAACTAAGCACTTAAGTAAACATCTTGACATGGTTCAAGTGCAATGTGACAAAATAGCTAATGCTCAACCTTTGATTTTAAGTCAAAAAGATTTTAGTAAAGCTATTTCTACTAATGTTGTCACAAGACGAGGTACAGAAACGCAGGAACCTACAGGTCCATCTTGGTATCAAGAAGAACAAGCTCGTAAAGCTAAAGAACTAGAAAGAATGAGCCAAGAAGAGAAAGACCACGTTGATCCACAAGATGATATTGACTATGAAGAACAAAGGAAAAAGAAAGAAGCCTCGAGAGAGAATCCAGAAGAAGATACTGAAAACCAAGACGAGGTATATGATTCTGACGCTGAGACGGTAGACTCTAAAGAAGAAGAGGTTGTAAGCCGAGAAAAGGAAGAAGAAGAAATAATATCAAAGGAGAGGAAACTAGAAAAGCAGAAGGCCAAGAAGAAGCCAAAAACAAAGGAACTGGAGCCAGCGCCAAAGGTAAAACCAAAGGTACCAACTAAAGATCTTTCTTATCCTGATAGAATGAAGTTTGATAATAGTAAACACCTTTACGACCCCTTTGTTGATGCTCTTGGTATACTTCGTTTAGAACGTCCGTTAGCAGATGCTATATTACTTCCTACATACACTAAATTTCTTCGAGATATTCTTAATAGAAAAAAGAAAGTAACTACAACTATGGCCGTGATGACTAGTTATGGAGATAAACTCCCAGCTAAACTAGGTGATCCTGGCATACCTACCATTACTTGTGCAATAGGAAAGATTAGAATTCATAATGCTCTTTGCGACCTAGGTGCAGGTGTTAGTGTTATGCCACATGACCTTTATAAGAAACTAGGCCTAGGAGATTATTCTCAAACGTCTATTACTTTGCAAATGGCTGATAAAACAACTAAGAAGCCTGTGGGGATGATAGAAGATGTTTTACTTAGAATTGATAAACATGTCATACCCACTGACTTCATAATCCTAGATATGCCTCATGATGATAAATTATCCATTATATTGGGCAGACCATTTTGAGTACTGCAGGAGCGAATGTTGATTGCCATGGGGGAAAGATCGTCTTCAATATTTATGATGATCAGATTACTCGATACTCCCCTAAGAAACTAGAGGAGGAAAAGTATGTGCCACCCGGTAAGCGCACTTAAGAGGTAAATGTTTTTGATAGTGGACAACTTACAGTAGGTTCCACTTATCAAAAATATACTTAAAGCACGAGTGAGCCTTTAATAAAATGCTTGGTGGGAGTCAACCCATCTTTTTCTTTATTTGCAATTTAGTTATCTTATAGTGTTTTGATTATTTCTTTTTAGACATTAGGATTTCGCTAATAAATTCCACTTAGTTTTGATGATTTGCAGAAACTCTTGATGAAAAAGGCCCAAACGAGAGACCAGGAAGAAAAGAGAACAGGATTACTGAAAACAATAGCTTCGGTGGACAACGGTATGGCGGGGTACGACCGTACCACCCGCCCGTACCGAATAAGAAGCAACACTTACGATTTTCGTCAAAACTCTCTGTAACTTTAACGGGCATCGGTACGGGGGCATCCGCCCGTACCATCCGCCTGTACCAGTTCAGACGAAAAACTTCGCAGCTTCGTCGACAACTTACTGTAACTTTAACGGGCATCGGTATGGGGACATCCGCCCATACCGTCCGCCCGTACCAGATCCAGGTACGTGATCCTACGCGAACCGACACATCCAACGGTGGCGACCACCGGTACGGGCCGGTTTGCCCCGTACCGTCCGCCCATATAGCGTCGGTGGCGACGTCAAAGCGTCGGGCTGGCCGGGGGAAACCCCCAAACCAGCCATTCTTTCTCTCTTTTCTCTCTCTCTCTCTCTCTCTCTCTCTCTCTCTATCTCTCTATAACTCAAACCCTAATCCCCTAGAATCATCGATTCTTCGCCAATTTCGTCCGTTTGAGTTGGGGATTCTTCACATCGGTACGTTTCTCACCTGATCCATGTGTTATTTGCAGCAATGAACGGTTGAATCTCTCGTATTGGATACCTAGATGAGTTCATAGTTTTTGAAATTTTTGTTGATTCTACACGTTCGAATTCAAAGTTTGTGCCTGTAATCGTTGTACAATACCATAGAAACCTAATGCCTATACTTTTGCTATGAATTTTTTTGCAGCACAATGAGCTTTAGCAATTTATTCCGGAAGAGCTCGAGCGGTGGAGCGGATGGCTCAAGCAGACACCACGACTCGCGGAAGAAGGCGCGAAAAGGCAAGGAAGTGCTCGAGACCGACTTCAGCAAGGAGTACAACCGGCTATCCGCCCGCAAGGTACTCCCAACGAAGTGGGTCGATGAGGGTTTTCTCACCAGTCACGTCCTCGACAGTGATTTCGCCACGTTGGTGAGGAACGCCGGCATGGAGGTTTTCTCGGCACTCAACTGTGACACGTACAAGAATGCCACACTCGAGTTTCTCGCGACCTTCCATGACGACCTTGCCGTCCTTGGGAAAAATACCACTGTGAGTTTTTTGTTGAACAATACACCGCACTGTCTTACTTTCGAGGAGTTTTGTGGTTGCTTCGGGTTCTCCACCACTGGAGAGGTCGATATTACTGATAATGTTGTCCAGGAGGCAGGGAAAGCCTGGCAGCATATTTCTGTGCATAGGAACCAGCACTATCTGCGGAAGAAGTCCGCCACCATCCAGAACCCGACCATTCGCTACTTCGCCACCTTCTTGGCAAACTCCCTCTTCCGAGATGAGCGTCATCTGCAGCGCGCTCTACCACAACATGGAGAACTGGATGAACCTTGGTGACCTGCTCATTCAGCACTTCCGCCGCCAGAGGGCGGCAAACTCAGGTGATATCCGTTGTGGTGGGTTAGTCACCGAAATAGCTTATGTCAGCCGTTTCAGGATGCCTCCGGGCAACCAGGTCATGGGCAGTAAGTATTTGGATGTTAACCATATGGCTAGCACCAAATTTCTTGGAGTTTATAGGGAGAACAACCATCTTCGTGCATATCAGTTTTATTTTGAGGTTAACGGTGAAATAGTCCAGGAGTTGTTGCCTTTCTCCGGTGCTTTTGGTCTTCCAAGGAAGAACACTTGGGTGCTTTCACCGGAGGAGCTCCATGCTGTGAGGGTGGCGGCTGGACGAGCACCTGCCCCAGGAGGAGATGCTACTTGGGAGTAGCATAATGATCAAGCTGGAGACGATGACCAGCAGTGGGGAGGCCAGGGATGGGATGACTTCGGTCAAGCCCATCAATACCATCAGTACCAGTAGCCGCCGCAGCAGCCCTACGTGCAGCAACAACCGGGATACGACTACATCCTGAGGGAGGAGTACGACACCTTGGTGGGTCGTGTCGGCGACGTGGAGAGCACGTTGCATGACTTGAACGCCAATGTGATGTCTCTCACCCAGAGCTTCAGTGAGTTCTCCACTCACTTCCAGACCTACTCCCCGCCGCCGCAAGGTGGTGGTAGCGGGCAATGATCCAAGTTAGGCTAAACACCTAAGCTTGGGGAGGTTAAGTCCTCCACCTCTGCATTCATATTTTAGTTTGATCTTTTCATTGATTTTCTTTTCTAGTTATTTGCATGTTTAATTCTTGTTTTGCATCTACATCCAAAAACACAAAAAAATTAGTTATGATTTCTTGTTATACGTATGCTTACTTTTTGTTTCGCATTTGTATTTGAGAACATACACAAAAATTAGTTAACTTTCCTTGTTTTTATTTGTGTGAAGCTCTCTTCATATTTTTTTTGAGATTTCTTTGAAATATTCACTTCCAGTGACTTCGTGATGGGAATGAAAGGGAGGAAGACTTGGGCATGAGGCAAGCAAGCGAGATGAGGTATTATTTCTCATCTTCACTCTCATTGTAATTCCATTCGTGATCATATGATTATTTGCTTGGTTGCACTCTAGTCTCGCTCCCCACTTAGCTCGTCGTCATATAAATTCGTTCCCATGCTAATGTCACTATTTTGGTTTTGCTTCACAATCATTGAATGAGGTATGACAAACAACTGCGATTGGATTTAACTCCAATCATTTTTACAACAAGAACAAGCATCTCTTGATGACTTTGGTGCCATGTGTTTGTCTTAAGGCTTTAATCTTGGTAGTGCTCAACCACATATCTCGATGAATTGATTTGATATCACTCATGATAGGAATTGTTTGATTGAACTGAAATCTAATAGTGGCTGAGCTACATGACAAACTTTAATGTTGTGAATCAATGTGAGATATTGCTTTACGCGTGTCACCACTTGAATCAATGTTTGATATAGCTTTACGCGTATCATCATGCTGTTGTGCACACCCTTGGGACACTAGCACCACCACTAGCCCCATGGTTGGCGCAACTTTACCAAAGAGTCACTCATGGCCCTTGCTTGGAAACTCTCATCGGAATCCAATTTATCACTTCAAGGTCTTGTTATGAGTTCGTTACTATTAGGTGGATTTTCTTGAAAGACAAGGAGGGGATTGGGTGTTGGAGAGTCATGATTCTTGATGTGGAGGCCAATGATTTGCTCTAAGATTAATTCTCTTTTGACTTATACATGTGCACCCTTAATTTGATCAAAGCCTTCATTGCTTAAAATTCCAATTTTACTCTCAATAAGAAGAGAGGCACCGAAACAATGCATTGGCGATCCTAGTCAAACTCTTGACACTTTCTATGGGTTTGAAATTTATTTTGATTGATGAACTACATGTGGTTAGGACGCGACATTAGGTGCAACCAATTGAATATCTTATGATCATGTTTGAAGTTGCAAGGTTTTTGAAGATGAACTTAATATTGCTTCAAACTTGTGATCTCTTCTACTCAAGGTTTATTTCTCGCTATTATTCTTTTATCACTTTGTCACTCGAGGGCGAGTAACAGCTAAGCTTGGGGATGTTGATATCTCCAAATTTCGATGCATTTTACTACGGATTTTCCATCACCTATCTATTGGTTTCATTGGGTTTTCATTGGATTTTATGTTTCAACTAACGCTAATATCGCAATCCAAGCGGAACCTTGTTTTTTATTATGTATTTCAGGAAACCATCATATCTGGAGGATCCAAGGACATTTATGGGCTAATTGCAACGAAATAAAGACATTTCCTTTTGAGGCCAAACCCATCCTGGCGACATAGGACCTCTAACGGGCATCGGTACGGGTGGGGCTTGCCCGTACCGTCCGCCCGTACTGGACGGCGCCGCCTTCGCCTCATCAAACCAAACCCTTTTTGTGAAGGGCAACAGACGAGAAACACAACACAGCAGCCACCATTCGCACCAGAACAGAAGAGATTAGATCTGAAGAAGGAGAAGACCAACCTCGACTCCACCGACGATCAATCTCATTAAGATCATCGCCTCATCCACTACATCCCACTTGTACTGAGAGAGAGAGAGATTCATACTTGTAAGATTAGGGATTGAAACCTCTATTCCATCCTGGTTTGTATTTGATTTGATCTTCAACTATTGTGGCTTGCTACGGTAATATCAAGATGAACTCCATTTACTTTGCTATGATATCATGATGCTATTCTCCTCTCATGTGTGAGTAGATCCCATTGGCGTGGGAGATGTAGGGGATTGGTGAGATGTGATGTGCCAATTTTATTTCATCTATTTGTGAACTTATGTTTGAGATTATTACATATATGAGTATGAATGTTTATGTGCACCTAATGCTGTTATGTAATTTAAGGGCCCAGATAGCATGATCTCAAGAACTCATAAACAGGAACTTGTTTGCTAGTGAATCGGCGACCCCCGAGTGACACGGCCGATATCAAAGAGGATCTAGCAATACTCGAGGAATCACAAGGAACCACCGAGCTTAAAGCTTTACTCCGGTCTAACCACCTTAATAGATGCACTGACCATGGCTTTGGTAACAGGCAGAAGGATTATTGGAGGAAGATGAAATCTACCAAGAGGAGTCTTTCTCTCTTATGGGCTGCTTGCCTTCTCAGATATAAATATGAAGAATCATATTCACTTATCACATTTATTCCACCAGGCACATTCACTATCGCCATGAACCGAATCACCCCGCGCCTACTTTTCCACCTGCAGAAACTCATTTATTTCTTATTAGCTGTTAACTTTTATGCATTTTACTTTATTGCATTATCAATACTCCAAACTCTTATTATTCACACTCACCACTTTCCATTTCAATTCTTGTAGTCAATTCACTTAAGACTTATGAAACCTTGGGTGCGACAGAAACACCGCAGATAAACATCCTCCTACGCTCCTTGTTGGGATACAATATAAAAACCGGAAATAATACTTCCACGAAAATATGCACGAATGACCCTGTGTTCTTGAGGCCATCAGCGCTCTCTGTGCCATGTTGATAGCGGTTGACGGGCTTGATGAAGTGTCTTGATTATTCCCCAGCAACTACGCCAAAAAGATCTTGATACGTTGGGACTCCAAGTGCAGAGTGTTGTATCAAGGGAGTATCTTCCCCACAAGGGTGACTCGAGGGTTTATATCGAACTCTCGGGGAACTGGATCAAAGAGTGTACTCTTCTCTCTTCTTCAAGTAATCCTGCAGGTAAAGTAAATGCCTCGTGTCCCCAACTCCACCGTGTGGTTGTCAAGCACAAGGTTTCGCGTAAGTAAATAACACAAGTAGAAATAAAACAAGTAAAAAACTAAACTAGATAAGATTACTAAGTAAAAACTGTAAAGAGGTTGATTGTTTTTGGTGTTTTGGATGCAAATAAGAAAAGTAAATATTTTTGTATTTTCGGATTAAAATAGTGCAGCAAATAGAAAACAATGCAAAAGCAATATAAATGTGTTTCTTATGATAAAAAGTTAACCAGGGTTCATGGGTTCACTTGACTATTCTCTCGTAAAGTTGTGGTGGACAGAAAGCAATTCATCAATGAGATATGAAGGTGCAGATAATATTATATGTAAGATCAGAACTAATATGGGCATCACGTCCTAACATAGAGATGATGCAACACATCTCTCTTATACTCCACAAGAAAGAAACTTCATCAATCTTGTATTAAGAATTAACAGAGCATAGCAATAAGTACTTTGACATGAAGTTTGAATATGAAATATGCTACCTTGAACAAACAAGATCATCATTGCTGTCACATGATGAACATAGCACATGCATTCACTTTATCCCTAGTGAGGTAGCAAAAGAAAGGCAAAGCCATAATAGATCTTGAACATATTGTCACTATCCAATCACTAAAACCATGCTACTCCATCTAACACACACATCACCCCCACACACGCTCTTGCATAGATGTTGGATCAGAACATAAACTTAAGAACGGGGTACATAATATGCATCTATCAATACATCTCACCATATAATAAGATCAGATCTCATAAAACAATATTATAGAATAAGGATCCACCACATAGGTATTACAAATATGACCATAATCATGATAGACATCTCATATGGCACTAAAAACTATGAACAACATGAGAGAAATAGATCAAGCTACTGCCACAAACCCGTAGTACAGAGGTGGACTACTCCCTCTTGGTCATGATGATGATGAAGACGTTGGAGAAGGTGGAGATCCCTCCGGCGGTGATCCCGGCGGAGTTTCCCCCTCCAATCTTATCTGCAGCAGCCTCCGTTTTGGTGTTTCTGTCTTTCTGCGGCTCTCTCCTCCCGAGAACTCTTCGGGGCCATATATATAGTCATTTTTAGGGCAAAACACGTCGGTTCGAGAAAGAATCAGGGCAAACGGGCGATCGACGGCTGAAAGAGGTTGGGTGGCGCGGCCAGACTTCTTGGCCGCGCCACCTGGTCTCTTTTGGCCCTCGGGCCTCTCCAGGTGTGCTTCCAGGGCCCATGCTGCTAATCCCGATGAAAAAGTGACGCTCCAAAAATCCCAGGGCAATTTGACTCCGTATAGGTCTCTGAAAGTGAAAAATACACAAAACAGGGGTTTCCTGTTCTGCAGCGTTATAACCAAAATAAAGGGGATCATTGGTAAATCCCCATAAATTTGTGTAAAACATGGTATTATCATCATATATGTTGCAAATATGTGGGAATTCAATATGATAAAGGACAAAGTTCATGTATGCATTTTACATGCATCAACATCCCCAAGCTTAACCTATGCTCGTCCCGAGCATGAAGGTGATAAAACTAACATGAACTTCGGAGTTTATAATATATAGCTTCTAAATAATCATGCAAAGTATCACAAGGTTCAATCAATAAAGAATGACAATAAGTAACATGAACTAATAAAGTGATAACTCTTACATTCTACAAAGCATGCATAATAGTAAATAGCATTGTAAGTAATGATACCTTCGATCCGGATTACGGATTGTAGTATGATAAGCTTTTTCCCTAGAAGACGTAGGTTTAATCGAACCTTGGGAAGCACTACTAAATGGTGTGAAGGAAACATCTACAAGACTTGCTTGTGTACTTTATCTTCAGTTTACCGGACCTTTCTAGTTTACTTTTAAGGGTTGACAATGGAGCTTTGCTCACAACTGTCATTGGATGCTCTTGGAAGTAGTGCCTCAACTTCCGGCTACCTAGGAACACACCATAGGCTAGCTTCTGAAAGTGAGGGTAGCGCTGTTTGGATTCCGTCAGTACCTCGCTAATGTAATAGACTGGCCTCTAGACTCCATATTCAAGACCTTCTTCCTGTCGCTCCACCACGATAACAAGACTGATGACCTTATTAGTAGCTGCCAGGTAGAGGAGCATAGGCTCTGACTCAGCCGGAGCTGCCAAAATAGGTGGGGAAGTAAGTAAATCCTTCAACCCCTGAAGTGCTGCATCTGCGGCGTCGTCCCGGACAAATTTGTCTGTTTTCTTCAGTAGTTTGTAGAGAGGTAGTGCCTTCTCGCCAAGACGGCTAACAAACCTGCTGATTGCTGCAACACAACCAGTTAGTCGTTGCACATCTTTGAGACAAGTTGGCCTTTTGATGCAGAGGATTACCTTGATTTTTTCCGGGTTTACTTCGATGCCTCTATGAGAGACTATGAAGCCAAGGAGTTTTCCGGCTGGCACGCCAAAGACGCACTTTAGCGGATTCAACATCATCTTGTACCGTCGGAGATTTTCAAAGGTTTCTGTGAGGTCGCTGATCAGGTCGGATCCTTTCCGGGTCATGACCGCGATGTCGTCGACGTAAGCATGCACATTCCGGCCAATTTGGTCCTTCGGGCAGCGCTGCATCGTACGTTGGTAGGTGGCACCTGCATTTTTCAAACCAAAGGGCATGGTAACGTAGCAGTAAGTGCCAAAGGGTGTGATGAACGAGGTCGCCTTTTGGTCAGACTTCTTCATCCGGATCTGATGGTACCCGGAATATGCGTCAAGAAAACACAGAAGTTCCGCCCCAGCCGTCGAATCAATGACTTGGTCAATGCGCGGCAAGGAGAACGGATCCTTCGGACAATGCTTATTCAAGCCGGAGTAATCGATGCACATTCTTAGTATTTCAGAATTCTTTTTGGGTACAAGGACGGGATTTGCGACCCAATCAGTATGGATAACTTCTATTACAAAACCTACCTCTAGTAACTTTGCTAATTCCATCCCAATGGCGCGGCGCTTCTTGTCACCAAAGCGTCGCATAGCTTGCTTTACCGGTTTGGCACCCGGATTTATGTTGAGGTAGTGCTCGGCGAGTTCCCTTGGTACTCCGGACATGTCAGAAGGTTGCCATGCGAAGATATCCATGTTAACTCGGAGGAACTCGATGAGCGCGCTTTCCTATTTGGGGTCCATGTTGGCTCCGACTGACACCTGTTTGGAGCTGTCTCCTGCCTTGAGGTCGACCCTTTTGGTGTCTATCGCGGCCTTGAACGAGTTTTTCTGCTCGGAGATCTGTTTCTTGGTGGTATGCATCTCAGTCGGATCCACCGCGGCTCTGTAGCCTTGCAGCTCCTCGTCGGATAGCACAGATTCTGCAAAGGCGGCTTCGCCAATTTCGCACTCTTGAGCTTTCTTGTAGTCTCCGGATATGGTAATCATACCGTTAGGACCCGGAATCTTGAGCTTATTGTAGATGTAGCACGCTCTTGCGTGAAACTTGTGGTAGGTGGGCCTGCCGAAGATGACGTGGTAGGAGCTCTTGAAGGGGACGACTTCGAACGTGATCATTTCTTCGCGGAAATTATTAACATCGCCGAAGGCCACGGGGAGTCGGATGCTACCAAGAGAATTTGCTTTTTTACCCGGAACCACACCGTGAAACTCAGTGTTGCTGTGCTTAAGCTGTTCCTTGGTAAGCTGCATCTTCTCCAGAGTCTCCAGGTACATGATATTCAAGCTGGCTCCGCCATCCATAAGGCACTTGGAGAAATCAAACCCATCAATGCGGGGACTCACAACCAAGGCGTAACACTCTTTTGGAATGATGGTTGGATGATCCGCCCTGTCAAACGTGCAAGGATTTTCCGACCACCTGACATACTGCGGCACAGTCGGAACTGTGGCGTTCAGGATCCGGAGAGCTGATTTGCTTGCACGGACTGTGGGCGTTCCGAGGAAAGTGTGGTATGCGCCAGCACTCTTTTTGACGAAGGGGTTGGATTTGTTTGCTGCGGAAGCCTCTTTAGGATCCGGTGAAGCATCATCCTCATCCATCGCCTCGGAACTATCATCATCCTTTTCCTTGTTCTTGCCCTTGCCTCCTTTGCCGCGTGGGCGGTGCTTCCGGGCTCGCTTGTATCCTGCTTCCGGGTCGCCTTTTAGGTCATTGACCCACTTGCAGTTGCGGTTAGTGTGGGAGGACTTGCCAGTAGCCGGATCCATATGGGCCAGGCATGGCATGTCCCGATACTCCTCATACGTTTGGGGAGCGCGGAATCCAGCAGCTATGACTTCGTCAGTGCGCTGTTGACCCCTGCCGGCTCCGCCTCCACGTCCGCGGCCTCTTCTGCCTCCTTGACCTCTGCGTTGGAACGCCATGGCGACCATGTCGGATCCGCCGCTCTTCTGGTCGTCAGGGGGATTTTTCAGCTTGTTGTTGTTGTTGCCACCATTATCACGGTTTTTCTTCTGTTGGTGGAGGGGTATGGCTGTAGCAGCAAGTTCTCCTCCTGCGTCGTCATCGGCGGCGGAGTGAGTACTTGCAATGCCGATCATGTCATCCAACGTTAACTTGTTTTCATTGTTCAGGCAAGTAAGCTTGTGCCGGAGTAGTCCTCCTCTTTGCAGTCCACCGATGAAGGCGTGTATAGCTGTGCGATTATCCACATTCTCACACTCGTTCCTGGTTGCTAACCACCGTGTGAGGAAACTCCGTGATGTTTCGCCCTTCTTCTGGATACAGGCTTGCAAGTCGCTTGTTGTGGCAGGTCTTTTGTAGGTGCCCCTGAAGTGCTTCTCAAAGGCTATCTTCATGTCAAACCAACAAAAGATGGTGTTCTCCGGGAGGTCACCGAGCCAGGTACGAGCTGGACCAATAAGGTACAACTGGAGCATGCGGCAGGCGATTCTCTGGTTCCCTCCGGCGAAGCTTACTGCATTGAAGTAGTCTTCGATCCAGGTATCGGGCCTTTCGCTGCCGTCATAGTGCTTCAGATTTCCGGGTAACTTAAGGTTCAAGCCTTTTGGATATGGCTCCTCTCGGATCATCCTGCCAAAGCATTTTGGGCCAATGTATTCGGATCTGTACTTGTTGAGACGTTCCCTTGCATCGCGTGGGCCGGAGCGGGGGACTTCGAGCGAGAGCGAGATCTCCGGCCTCTGCCTCCGCCTCTGCCTCCTCCACTGGGTGGTGGGGAGGGAGATTTGCGAGGGGGCCTGTGGGACCTTTTGCTTCCGCCTTCGGATTCGCCACGCCCGTCGCGCTGCTGACTCTGGCTTCGGTGGCTACCTTCCCCATGATGGCGGTCGCCTCCGTCATTCCGGCTTCTGCGGGGCTCCGGCTCGCGTTCTTCATTCCGGCTCCGACGAGGTTCCGGCGCAGGCTCCGTGTTCCGATTCCTCTGAGGGACCACGTTGTCGCGGATATTGATTCCGCCAGGCCCATGGGGCCTGGTGTTTCTGACTGGACTACGACGACGAGGGGGCAGAGGAGGTGCCTGGTGTCGTGGCGGAGGTGATGGGTTCCGGTACTTGTCTCTTCCAGTGTACATCGGATCCTTTCCCTTTCTTGGGTCCATCGGTGGTGTTTTCGAAGGTACCGGGATCGGATTTGGATGTTCTCTGGTCCTCCTTCTGCGCTCCATGGATCCGGTGCGCGATTCATCGTCACGGTGAGGCCTTCCGGAGGCGTCCTTCTGCGCTGTGGACACGCAGTGTTCCGGGTTGGATTCCAACCGGCGCGAAGTATCTGCCTTGCTTTGCTGCTTCATTGCTGAAACTACCAGCGTGCGGAGGTGTGCGATGTCAATTTCCTCGTCTTTCTTGGCCAAGATCTCCGCAGCTTTCTTCATATTATCCTTTGGAGTGGCGAGTGGCTGCTGGTTTGAGGGGGTTGCAAAGTTGATCTTTCGGGGGCCAATGGCCTCCCGGCGGATTCTATCTGCTTCCTTATCAGCGTCTGCCATCATGGTTTCCCACTGTGCTCGGACTTTCTTAACTTCTGCCAAACATGTTGTGGCTTCGCGCTCTCTTTTGAGGAATTTTTCCATTAATTCGCCTGCTTCTTGCCTTTCCTCCAGCATTGCTGCTGCAGTGTTGGCAAATACCTTGGCAGTGGCCAGCATCTCCTTTCTTTGTGCTTCTAGAGCTTCAGGATCTACGGCATCGTCCGGAGTTATTGGTTTGTTGAGGATTTCCGAGTGTGCGATGGCACCCCGGCCAGCCTGTTCGACGAGCTCATCTGCGGACATGTAATCCATGTACCCGGAGATATGTCCTTCTCCAGTTTCTGGCATGACGTCACGTCGAGGACGTGTGGGCGGAGTCTCTGAAGTGGACGGCCCTAGGAGCCTGGCATCGGTTGGAGTTTCTTCCTCAGCTGCGTCCTGCTCTAGCCCGACTATGGTCGCCAGGACCTGCCTAGGCGGAACGGATTCCGCTTCGGCTGCCTCCTCATCTTCCAACTCCTTCATAGCTTTGTTGTATTCCTCCGTGTTCATGGTTGAAACATCGTCTGAGGCTGGGCTAAGATTGCCCAGGATTGATTCCTCTTTATCTCCGGCATCCTCTTGATGGTCCGGAGCGGCGCTATCTCCGGCAGCCTCCTGCTGATCCGGGGCGTCACTATCTCCGGTAGCCTCAACCTGCATGGGTACAGCTTCTTCCTGGGGAGGAGCGGTTCCTGCGGTATGTGCGAGGAAGTGCACGAAGTGGCACCTTTGCTTCTCTAACACCTGGGAGACCCAGGCGGATCTGCATTGGTCTTCCACCGTAATTTCCTGCTCAGGGGCGGATTGGGTGGGCTTTGAAATTTCCGGATCTAAGGCGGAACCTTCTTTGGGAAGCTCCTGCATCTCAGATCGGATCTTCGCGACAGCGTCCTGCTCAGCGGCGGTCGCGTCAGCGTGACTTACCAGAGCGTTTCCGTCGGAATCGACGGTCTCGCCGATGAAGATGTGTATCCCGCCAATCGGGACAATGGAGAGCTTGACGGGGTTTGTCCTAGCCGGAATCCAACACTCGTCTTGGGGGACGATCGGAAAATTGCCGGCGTACAAGACGCGCCCCACGGCGATGGTGTCGCCGATGCCTCCGAAGGTAGAACCCTCCCGGTTCCAGCCTCCAGACGTCGCTGGCCCCACGGTGGGCGCCAACTGTCGTTGCCTATTCAAAGGTACCTCGGAGGAGGGATCCTCACGAGGGGGAGAAGAAGTAGGGGCCATTGGGCGGAGAGTCCTCGGGACGGTGGTACGCGATTTACCCAGCTTCGGAACACCTGCTCGAGGATAGGGCCTACTGCTGCTTGTCTGGAATTATCTGGGCGCTTTCATGTTGTTACAATGAGTTGTGGTTCTGCCCCTTAGGGCCCCCAGGATCCGGCTTATAAAGACGTCCGGATCTAGGGTTTACACGGAGAGTCCTAGCCGGAATACAAGTTGCCTAACTACGGAATATTACATTGCCGTGCACGTCAAGGATCCGCCTTCCACCAATGTCGTACTGGATCCGGATACTTCATGGGCCATCACGGATCCGGCCTTCTTCGTAGGTCGGTTAAGATCCGACTCCTTGCTTCTGGGCTGGACTTCATCCTCTCTGATCTACAGCAACTGGGCCGCCCGATGGGCCACATGCCACACCACCATCCGTGGGCCACCCGGGCTTGCCGGATCTAGGCCATGCCATTGATATACCCATAAAGTATACCCACAACACCTGCAGATCATCAAGACGAGGCAAAGAGACAAGGATACAAGATCGCAAAACTCCTATTCAATCCTTACACATAACATAAGATTAGATGCAAATGAACACTGCGAGGATTCACCCCAACCCGCAGCCCGTGAGGACTACTCACACATAATATCAAGATCAAATACAAAGATAGAAATCATTGTGCAAAATACTTAGATTGAAATCATAATATTCTTACAATGGTCGCCAATTCTCAAGGAGATCTCTATTACAATGGTGATGGCTATGGCTATGGAGGAGATGGGAGATGGAATGGCTGAACTATGGTGATGGATCTCCTTCGGTGTGATGCAGATGGATCTGGTGGATGGCGGCTTTGTTTGGGGGCGAATGGCTCTCCTTTTATCGTCGGTCCCTTCACGACTTTTATAGGGTTTGACCTCGGGAATGCAGCTGCAGGTGGTACGGGCGGACGGTACGGGCGGGGCTTGCCCGTACCGATGCCTGTTAAAGCATCTCAAACTGCCTTTCCGAGCATAGTCAACTTTGCCATGCTCCTAACGTGATTTTCTTCAGTAATTGCAAGTCCATTTGCCATTATGACGTGATTTCCTGCACAACATCCAAAAATAGAAGAGATTGCACATCTTTGCATTGATTAGGCATTAGTGGCAAGTTGAGAGGTAAACTTAGTCAATTTATTGACTTAGTTAAGGGTTTAAACGCGAGAAAATATGGCGTATTTCATAGCCATCAACTTCCCCAAGCTTAAACTTGATCGTCCGCGAGCAAGAAACAAAGAACCATAAGGAACTTGGCGTTTAAACCAAAACAACGAGAAAAGAAAGTCACTTACAAGTGGTAGCCTTATGAGTCCAGCACTTCTTCCATTTGAAAGCTTAGCATAGTTAGAGAAGTGCCAAGAATATAATACAAGCATTGGTAACTCGAGACAATCACAATAAAGATTATAAGTATGAATAGCTAGTTGTAGAAACAATCACTCTAGTTTAAATAGTTAACTCTCAGTTTGCCAAGGAACATTGGAAGTTTATTATCATCAAATTAAGTATGAGCATTCATGTCTAAAGAGGTATAAGCAATGAAGTATCTTAATTACGCCCACATCAATCGATCAAGGCTATCAAAACACTTACTATCCATTCATTGCCTTTCAAGAATATAGTCATCTAATAGTAGCGAGTCTATGCCAAGACTTGAGAAGTGATATCTTTCGGATTCCTTTGACAGTTTCCAAGTAAAAGTCATGAATGACCTTGTAGGATTGTGACAATCATGGGGCCAGTGGTGCTAGTATCTCAAGAGTGTGCGCAACAGTCGTGTTGACACGCATAAAGAAATATCAGACACTAATGCATATGTTGACACGCGTAAAGCAATATCTCATATTTATATACAACCTTACATCTTGGCATGCATCTCAGCTACCACTAGACTTCAATTCCATCAAACAACTCCTATCAAGAGTGCTATCAAGTCTATCACAACATCTATGGAGTTAAGTATCTTCAAAGTTAAACCCTTAAGACAATTGGTCATCATACAAGCCATAATTTTAAGACTTCTTCTTGTTGTACTTGTTTGGCAATATTATTTTCAAGGCAAGACTCGGTTAACCAAATGAACTAGAGTAAGAACTTTCACAATTAACTAAGCATACAAATAAAGCTCACTCCAATTGTTTCAGATCACTCCCACTGGTACAATATCTTAACAAGTCTACTGACTAGCATAAACAATTCAAACTTCAAAAGTGGGATACATAAGACATACCTCTTGTAGGTGGCTTCAAATTTCTCTTCCTTATGATGTGTTCCTTCAAAACTCTTAGTAGATCTCTCTCAAAAATAATATCAAGCAAAGAGGCATTAGAAAATTCAGCTCTTCAAGAACAAGGATAAAAGGAAAAATCTTTTTTGTATTTTCGTGAATTGGGATAGAGAGGGAAAAAGAAACGAGAATGGCGACAAAGTAAGGAACTAAAACAAATGAAAAAGGAAAACGAACTAAAATGAAAAGCAAATAAAAAGCAGTGTTGGAACAAACCAACACGAGTGTTTCAAAGCTCTCTCAAAGAGCTGGAGTACAAACTTATTCAACACAAATAAAAATGCTTGAGGAACACATCCCCAAGCTTAGGCTTTTGCAACCCCTATTGGTGAGCTCATTGTGGTGGAGGATAATTCCCATCGTTCCATTGGCTGCTCCAATGAGTGAACTGGGAATGGAGTTCAGTGGTATGGTCTCGAAGGTTGATTGCGAGGTTGCTCAGGTTCTCAATGCTTCCTTCGAGCGCGTATATGTCCTGGTAGGTGGTGAAATCATGGAATGGATGCTGCTCCTATTCTGGTCCCTGAGGTTCTTGTTCAACCTCCTCTTCTTCTTCCGGTTCCTCTTTTGTGGGGGTAGATTTGCCTCAACCTGCGCATCATAATGCAAACGCCTTTCCTCGAGAGAGAATAGACCATTAGGTAGAGGGGCAGCGATCAAGTGATCAGCTCCCGGTATATTGAAGTAATATCTACCTTCTATTTTTCTAACCATACCACATGCATTCAGAGTAGTAAAACCATGGTGGCGAGGGCCTTCCAATGATCATAAAATACTTACATTGATATGAAGCCTTCTTGCCAAGACGGTGATGACTCCACCTCCGCATATGGGTACCCGGGCTTCACGTGCTTGGTGGTGCAGGTAGAAAATGAGAATGGCGCCCAAATTTGGGTGGATGTTGCTTTCTGGGAACACAACCTTTGCGAGGATCATCATGTCCTCTTCATTAACTTTTGTGAAATCACCTCGTGCCTGCAAGGTGTTAGCAATAACATAGTACAAATAGCGAATAGCAGGGCACTCAATAGAATTTCCCCGAGGGAGTGTGCTAGGTATTGTCATCCTAGAAAAATACATGTGAGGTGAGGGGTTCAAAGTAAAGCATGCATAGCGGTTGGCGGTGGTGCTGTTCTCAAAGCCAAAGTAGTTGCACCACTCATCTAATGTCAAATCATACTCACGGTTCATCAAACGGAAGGATATCCGGTCGACTCCGGGTTGATTCTCCTCAGTGTTGTGGAAACGTCCCACAGTGTGTTGCAGAGTGCTGAGGAACTCGAGTGTCAAGCGGCGATAAGTGGCAGCCTTCTGAAAACAAAAGTCAAGCAAACCAACATTGTTGCAAAGAGTATTGAAATCATTGCGTAGGCCTAGTTGGTTCAGAATATGGGGGCATGCCCATTTTGTCGACACCTCGCGGTCTTTGAGACGGTTGAAACGGTTGATATGAAGGCGGTCTTCAAACTCGATACCGAGCGAAGCGGATGAGTCATGAACCGGTAGTGCAGCCTGTGCAGCCACAGCGCGCGAGCGGCTCCTTGTGTTCATCTAAAAATTTATTAGCGGTTTAGTACCTTAAGCACATCTTAACAAAAATTTAACGAAAAATAAAAATCTGATCCGATAGAAATAGACATATGATCATCCTCTACACATCTTATAAAAGAATCTCCTCTAAAATTGCGATCTAGCATGCTCATTATGGTGATGAAGTTCATAATATGACCTAAGTCTAGATTGATAATGGCAAAAGCTAGAGCATGCATTCGCGAATAAAAAGTTGAGAAACGTACCATACTTCGATGGAGTGCGAGGAATCGAATCGAAAATGAACGAAATTGGAGATCCAATGGAGTAGGTTCTGAGTTTGGAGGAGAAAGAGAGAGAATATGAAAATTTGGGTTGCTTACCTCTTCCCTGCGTGTTTAAGTCGTCCGACACGCGGTACGAGCGCGCGGTACGGGCGCATCCCGCCTGTACCAGGTGCAACCGCCTCGGAACTAAGGCGGTCGACGCAGTACGGCCGGGCGGTACGGCCATATCCCCCCGTACCGATGGTCGTCAAACTTACAGTAAGTTTTCGAGAAGTTGATGTGTCCGTCGTCGAATCAGTACGGGCACATGGTACGGTCTGTTCTGACCGTACCAATGGTCGCCAAAGTTACAGATAGTTTCGACGAAATCTTCAACTTTTCTCTTTCGTGGTCGTGGTTGCGGTACGGGCGCGTGGTACGGTCTGGTACTACCGTACCGATGGTCGCCAAAGTTATATTAACCTGCGAACATCAAAAATTTCTGTGCAATCTTCACATGCCTTATGCATCAACATTACCTCGAAAATGGCTAAGGGAAAACAGCAGTATATCTAAAGAATGCGCAACCGTTAGCATCGAAAATCAAAAAGGCATTGTTGTTTAACTTCTTCTCCTCTTTTCCAAGGATCTCATGAACACTCTTTATTAAAAACAAAACGAAACAAACAAATAAAACTAAACATTAAACTTAAACAAGAACTATATAGAAAAACTTTATTGAACATGGGTTGCCTCCCATGAAGCGCTTCTAGTTAAGGTCAATTAGCTTGACCAAGATGGTGATCACTTAAGACTTGGAAGTGGAAGACCCACTCCAAAATAATTATCTTTCAAAGTAATGATCCCATCATCATCATTTTTGGCCTTCTTCTTTCTAGGGAAGTGTACTACAAATGGGTCTTTGGATAGTAGTCCAATTCTCACATTCCCTTCATGCAAATTGATCAAAGCTTTAATAGTTCTAAGAAATGGCCTTCCTAGGATTATAGGAGCTATAGGATCTTCAGGCATGTCCACAATAATAAGATCAATAAGAGCAGGACATCCTTTAATCTCTACTACAATATTACCTTTTATGCCTACATCTTGTCTATATGTTGAGTCAACTAAGTGCAGTCTTAGCTCAGTTGTTCTAAATGGCCCCATTCCTAACTTATCAAATAAGGTCTTTGGAATTGTGGAGACGCTTGCACCAAGATCACAAAGTGCAGCCACCTCGTTTGTTCCAAAATGAATTTTAATAGTGGGCTCAAATATATCATCAAGCTTAGCTGGAAGTTTTTCAGCTAGCTTCTTATATTGTTGTTCTAAATCACGGACTTTGCATGTTACCTCATGAATAAATTGATGGTACCTTTCACCATTACCTACATCAATTCCGGGGTGTCTTACTATGACCGCCTTTATGAGATCTTCTACGGAGTACTCAGGTGTTGGAGCATTGCTATAGTCCAGTTCTTCAAGTGCTTCTTCACTTCTTTCAATCCTCATCATCTTGAGGTCTTCAACGGGGTTTGGTTCTGGTTTACCTGCAAATCTTGCAAGTATAATAGTTTGGCTTTCAGCTATCTTCCCCAGTTGTGTCTCAACGGTCTTCGTCCTTTCCTGTAGAACTTGAACATCATTCTTAAGAGAAACGGTTTGGTTAGATAAATTCCCTAACATAGTGTTATGATTTTCAGTGAGTTTTGTAAGGTTACTATTTTGTTCAGCTTGAGCATGCATAAAATTCTTGAAAGTACTTTCAATTGAAGTATTACCATTGCTTGCTCCATTACCGTTGGTAAAGTTATTATTAGGAAATCCTGCATTACTATATTGTCTAGGAAAATTAGAGCCATAGTTTTGACTCTTCCATGCAGGGTTATAAGGATTTCTTGCTATGAAGTCTATTTCCTCAATTTTAGTATTGGTGATGGCATTAACTTGGGTAGTTTCTTTACCCTTGAGAATATTTAAAAGCTCATCTACCTTCAAAGTAAGTTCTTCATTGTTACCTTCGGTGATTGCATTCACCTTTCTTGAGGAGGATCTGTCTACATGCCATTGGGCATGGTTGCTTTGCATATCATCTAGAAGCCTCCTTGCCAGTTCAACTGGCTTGCTCATGAATGTTCCTCCTGCTGCAGTATCAAGCATAGACTTTGACATTGGGTTAAGGGCATTATAAAATAAATGTAAGATTAACCAATCCTCCATTCCATGACTTGGACAGTTCATGGTGGCTTCCTTCATCCTTTCCCATGCAAGCGCTAGTGGTTCGCGGTCTTCTTGTCTAAACCCTGTAATATTAGAATGCAGTTGCATAGTCTTCGCTGGTGGGAAAAACTTAGTCATAAATATATTAGTGCATTCATCCCATGAAGTTATACTGCCCTTAGGCAAAGCTAGCAACCAGTCCTTTGCTTTTCCTCTTAATGAAAAAGGAAACAAGCGCAATTTAATAGCATTTGGATCAACATCTTTAATGCGCATCATATCACATATTTCAGTGAATGTGTTTAAGTGCATACCTGAATCCTTAGCGGCTGAGCCTCCAAATTGGTTATGCTGAACCAAACTTAAAAGGTTAGGCTTAATTTCGTAGTTCTCCGCTTAATTTCAAATTGGTTATGCACGAATTAAATCATCATTGGGGATAGCATATTCCCCAAGCTTCTTTTCTACCATAGTGATTATCTTTTTGGTATTTGCTTCTATGATTAAAAAGAACAAGTAACTAAATTTTTTGGGTTTTCAAGTAAAGAGTAAAACAGTAAAATAATAACAGTAAATAAAAATTTAAAACTAAAAATAAGATAACTAACCAGGTCTCTAGTAACCTTACCGGAATAGCGAAATTGCTTCCCCGGCAACGGCGCCAGAAAAAGGGTTGATACCTTCGATCCGGATTACGGATTGTAGTATGATAAGCTTTTTCCCTAGAAGACCTAGGTTTAATCGAACATTGGGAAGCACTGCTAAATGGTGTGAAGGAAACATCTACAAGACTTGCTAGTGTACTTTATCTTCAGTTTACCGGACCTTTCTAGTTTACTTTTAAGGGGGTTGTGTTCAATGATGGAAATAGGCCAGGGTTAAGGTTTCACCTGCAGCTATGCATACATATATAATTGAAGCTCATATGTGTAACAAATAAAATAGAGATAAGAGATTTGTGAGTAGCACATCCGTAAATACCCTTGCCCCTAAAGCCAGAGGTGATAAGAGCCTAATGGTCCAACCATTGTCCTCACAGCCGCAAGAAACAACAGTTTTTAAGTGAATACAGACCAAAGCCTTAAGCTAGATGATTGTGCTATGATCCCGAATGAATCACTAAACATGTACTATTACTTTCCCCTTTCTGTCACTGAGGTTTCGCGGTAGCACGCCGTTCTCCACTCATCCCACCTCTTCCCTTGATTGACTCGAATGATATGGGTACCTGCAGATCATCAAGACGAGGCAAAGAGACAAGGATACAAGATCGCAAAACTCCTATTCAAACCTTACACATAACATAAGATTAGATGCACATGAACGCTGCGAGAATTCACCCCAACCCGTAGCCCGTGAGGACTACTCACACATAATATCAAGATCAAATACAAAGATAGAAATCATTGTGCAAAATACTTAGATTGAAATCACAATATTCTTACAATGGTCGCCAATTCTCAAGGAGATCTCTATTACAATGGTGATGGCTATGGCTATGGAGGAGATGGGAGATGGAATGGATGAACTATGGTGATGGATCTCCTTCGGTGTGGTGCAGATGGATCTGGTAGATGGCGGCTCTATTTGGCGACGAATGGCTCTCCTTTTAGCGTCGGTCCCTTCACGACTTTTATAGGGTTTGACATCGGGAATGCAGCCGCAGGTGGTACGGGCGGACGGTATGGGCGGGGCTTGCCCGTACCGATGCCCGTTAAAGAATCTGGAACTGCCTTTCCGAGCGTAGTCAACTTTGCCATGCTCCTGACGTGATTTTCTTCAGTAATTGCAGGTCCATTTGCCATTATGACGCGATTTCCTGCACAACATCCAAAAATAGAAGAGATTGCACATCTTTGCATTGATTAGGCATTAGTGGCAAGTTGAGAGGTAAACTTAGTCAATTTCTTGACTTAGCTAAGGGTTTAAACGCGAGAAAATATGGCGTATTTCACAGCCATCAAGAAACATGAATGATAAGTATTATGAATCATAAAGCATGCTTGGAAAGATCCTATGGAATTGTTGAAAGACTCTTTGTCCTCTCTTTTCAGTAATATTTCTTTTGGCTCTTGAACACAAGAAAGTAAGCAGCGAATGTATGTGCTAAACCTCCAACAAAATAAAAAGTAGAGAGCATAAATCATGGTTTTAAGCTATGCAATTCATGTCAACAATAATAATAAGGATGGGGTACCAAGTATCTCATGTATGAAGATATCTATGTGTCATGATTTTAACCTCTTATGAGTAAGTGTTGCCTCATTTTCTTGAATGCTAAGGACTACACCTCTTGTTACTCAACGCTGGGTTACCAAGATTTTTCGACATACATGTTTTAACCGAGTATCGCAATGGGGTACCTTCATGCCACCTGTACAAAGGACCAAAGGAGATGTGCATCTCAACTATAGGCCATCCATACCGGGACAACATGAACAACAGACGTTGAGCATCCTCTCTAACTCTCTCTCTCTCTCTCACTTTTTTCATACTCTTTTTGTTTCTTTTCTCACACTATTTTTTCACAACTCTTTTTTTTAACACAACTCTTTTTTCACTCTTCCTATTGAGGATGCTCGTTGCTAAAACTTCCACCATGATTAATCATGGCTTCGGTTAGCGGCCCATTGCTCTTCTCTAACAATGCATGCTTACTTGCTTAAATAACCTCTACTTATTTCACAAGAGATAGCCATCAACAAAACAAAATAAATGATGATCAACGAATGGTGCAATACCCAAAAGTGCAATGTCACTACAACAGGCACCCCCATATAGCAACGCACTCATGTGTTGCAGAATGTCCATATAAGCGTTGCAATGATCAATACCAACGGATTTTTATGCGTTGCCGTTGGTGGCATTGCAAAGGTCTACAACAACGCAAATACATGTGTTGGTAAATGAGGTGCTGAAGTGTTGTAAGATAGCAACGCATATAAGGAGTGCCTAACAGCACTTTGTATCCGTTGGTAGCATTCCGCATGAATGCATTTTGAAATTGAAAATGACATACCATTGCAGAATTTATTGCCCACAACCATTTCTAGGTCAATACAGATAGTACACAGAAACCACAATATAGTAAGTATAATGAGCAGAAATATCTCATATAATAAATCAACGTTGTTACATTACAAAGAAAGAAGGTTCAATAATACATGATGCAAAATTATTTGGTACTTGCACCATTCCAAATATACATGTTTTGTTACAAACATTGACCATGCATTTACATTCTAATACACTAATTTAGAACTATGTCGTAGTGGCATCATTCTCAAATTAATGTTTCGACCATGCATCCTCCATTTATCTTGGAAATCTACAACAACAAAAACTGAGATTTGGTTAATAAAGCAGTACTAACTCCACTCCAAATTATAAAATGTTTTAAGGTCATACAATAGTTAATACTCCTAGATGACTAATAATCTTGAGCCTTTTATGCGGCTGTATCAACCCATCGGATTTCAATAATGTAACATCAACATGCACTCCCATAATTCATTTCCAATTTAAACAACCTCAATTGTATATTCTGGTGCATACTTTAGAGTGTAGCAAGAGTACATTCTTACCTGGATTTTCCAAATTCATCAAGAATATTATAGTGCCAACCTTATACATACAAAAAGTACATTAGAAGAAAATCCAATGCAAGAAATTTGAAACCTGATAAGAATCACGAATAAAATTAAACTTAGTACACATAAATCTATCTGAGTTGGCACCCAACCAATTTTCGTACTACATTGTTGTTTCCGCAGGAGATACAGCTAAAGATCAGCATGCAATATAAATAAATCAGACAAAATAGGAGAAGAAAAAGATTTAGAAATTATGTACCACACATTAGAAAGCTTTGTTGCACTATCCCCTTTTGAGATCTTCATGTTCTAGCCACCATGCAAATGAGAAGATGCAGAATAATCATAATTATTAAAAGCAGAAAATTGAATATAAATGTATACATGATGTTTGAGAATGTACCTTGTGCAAAGGGAACTTAGAATATTGAAGTGTGTTCTTGTGTTGAGGGTCAATTTTCTGGTGCTAAAGTATGTTACAGTTCATCACATACATAATAAATGTATCAACGGCATCATCTATAAAATGTATTCAGTGCTACAAAGACACCATGGCAAAGAATAAATAAGCATAGACAAAGAGATAACTACAGTAGAACGGGGAAGTAACAGCTACATAAGAGATAAGTCAAAAAAAAAGAGTAAAAAAGTGCACTACCCTTTTTGCACTACAACTTTCCTTCCTTTGTTGGAAAATTTCATTGTGCACCATTGTTTCCTTGTTCCATCACAAAAGTATATACTGTAAGATTTGGCAAGCAGAACAACAGTGAACACTCATATTGCAAGAACTATGAGCAATAATAAAATTTCTGCTCAACCATGTTGGGTTCCAAACAATATATAAATGTATATACCTTATTTGTAGCAAGACGTTTGTCTGATGGTTTCATGTCCATATGCTTCAAAAAGATTTTCTTACTCTGTAGTGAAAGACAAGATATGAGTATAGTCTATATAAAATACAAGCAGGAATGTATTAATGCACCTGTACATTACGATCACACTGTTCTGTTGTCAAACGGAACCAAGTTGCTTACTTTGAAGATCACCATACCCAGTAGTGGAGCCAGAAGCCAAGAAAGAGGGGTGCTAACTTATGGAGGCGACCTTCACTTGCTGCTAGAGTGCATGGGGTAGGAAAATGCTCTGACAAACTCTTTACCACTAGTGCCTAAGTGGAAGGAGGAGCCACATGAGCGAGCGTAGACAGTTTGCAATTCAAGCTAATACATGTTCATTTTCTCTAGCAGTTAGGCCGGTGCTACATCGCTGTTAACACCGGCCACAGCTCCGCCCCTGACCATACCCTCTGCGATTGAAAACCAGATGAGAACAAGATCATATTTCTTTAAGTTACTTTAACTTTTTGGAGGATACATACTTCCGTTTTTCAGTTTGTCTTGGCAATACAAAAGGCATCTTGTGATGTAGATATCTAACCGATAGAACCCTAGCAATGGCAATTAATGTGAGTGCATACTGGTTCCAGCCTAATAGAAATGTGAGTAACTAATTAGAATATATTTTATGGAATAACATCTAAAAAAATATGAAATCTCATTGGAGGTCACCGTGATGCATGTTGTATATCAGAGAGCATGAGTTTATTATTTTAATAGCCCCCCAACTGAAACTGCTGTAATATGCTCATGCACAAATTACATTTGCCATGACTTCCAAATCAAACACATTGGCTTTCTATGCAAAAGTAACACACAGAAACTAGCAGGTTCCAGCTCGGCTAGCAACAACAACTGAACTATATGGATGCTGATCTGGAATACACCGGTGCATAGTTAATTTAAAAAAAAAATCTTTGGGTGGCTAGCGAAATGCTTGCAATCCCAGCTGAACCCAATTTCATGCAATCTGGACCAGATTGGCTCCTAATCCTCTTGGCCAACATTAACGATGATGAAGGGGGTTTTATTGTCTTCTAATCCTCTTGGCCAACATTAACGATGATGTTGTGCATGATAAGGGAGAGGGCAGCATCAAAAGAGATGTTAGATTCCTAAAGGGCAGCAAGAGAGGGACGAGGAAGCTGAGCGGCGATTACATCATGGCCTGACGGGGTCCCACGAGATGCGGCCGGCGGCGTAACGCGCGGTGAGCGAGACACGCAGGCTCGGTGGCCGGATGGATCAGACAGAAGGTGGTCGCATGCGAGATGAGGCCCAGGGGAGACGGGGAACTAACCTGCGATCGAAGAGAATGGCACAGGATCGCCCGCCGCCACCATCCGCGAGAGGTTTCTTGGAGGTGTCGTTGGGGACGAGAACCCAAGATTTGTGCTGCTAAGATAGGGAGGTGCGGAGATTATGATAGGCAGTTACCTTTTTTCCTTCTTTATCTTTACAATTTAAGTAACCTAGATTTACCGATTACAATGGTGGGGTCACTTAACTCATACCATTCCTATCGGAACTTCTTTGCTTAAAATAGGGGGGAAATGCACGGGTACTCAATATATGTAGACAAGAATTGGAGGGAAATAAAAACTGGATGGAGGAAACAGAGGGAAAATGGGAAAACAGAGGGAGCGTTTTCCACCTCCTGTTATTTCACCTGACTTTGCACCTTTATTCTTTTTTAATTTAATTGATTAAACAGACCGAAAAAAAAGAGGTGCATTCTTAGATAAAATGCATTTTACTTTTTCCAAAGTTTAAGGGAATAATTATGCATTAAAATTAAATTGACAAACAAAATAACTCTAACATGGATTGATCCAATGCTAGATCCATAAATATTTATACTTAGACATGTTTGTTGTAGAATAGTCCGTAAACTGTTTGTTTAGAATGAAAATGAAAATGGTATCTTAATTTTTTTTCCACGAACGACGGACTAGGCTACACAAAAGTAGCAATGTGTGAAGGGAAAAATAAGTTTTTATTTCCTATGATTAATTGGAACAAAAAAATCCAATTTATCATCTATGACAAGAAAAAAACATGACTTATACCAAATATCACTGAAAATTTTCCGAAATACTAATGAAGTTTGGTCCATAATATAGGAATCTGGTTGGTAGGATGGTCTGATTATGCATGTCGTGGCAACATCCACTTGTTGCAACGCATAAAATGAAACACCTGGCATTCGTTGTCATTTGTATAGCCGGCAACGGATGGACCTACCAATGCAAATATGCGTAGCTACGCCCATATTTTGCAACGCATTTTTAAAGCGCTGCAACTTATGCATTGCTAAATGGGGCAGTTTGTTGTAGTGTGTTGAAAGACTTCCCTAGTAAACACGGTTATGGTCTAGCTCATTACTCATAATCAGTCAAACCAACAACATGAATAGTGGTATTCCAACCAAACCTTACTTTCTTATGAGCTTTAAATTACACAAAAATGAAAATTTGAAAAGTTTGGAGGAAAAACACACACATTATACTTGGAATAGCAAGTGCTATGTAGGTAGATATGATAGCCATTGGATTTGAGTTGAGCTTGGAAACAAGTCTATGCTTGTGTAAGAATTCAAATCATGCTTGCTGCTATTTTATTCAAGAATAAAATTATATCTTCATGAACCAGAGAGCACATAATGTTCTACTCATCCTAGCATATCAAAAGATCCAAGTAAAAAATTAATTTGACACTCAAAAAAATGGATCTAACAAAGCAAGGCAGAATCTGTCCAGATTTTTTGCTGCAGAAAAACTGAATTTTTAACATGACTTAGACACCTCAAAAAAATAATCCAATTTACGTAAAAATAGAGTATGAAAAGTTTCAGCTACAGCATTAATATCAAGATTTTAGGAGCTACCAGTAAGGAGAAAAAAATCGTGCACTAAAACGTGCAGCGCAGAAATCAGCAACTCCATATCATGTTTGCAACTTTAAACATCCAAACGGGTAAAAACTTGAGACTTTATTTAAAAACCAGAGAGTTAACTAAAATAAAACTAACATGCTACAGCAAGCATGAAAAAAATAAAAACCACAAATAAATACATCTCGGGTTGCCTCCTGTAAAGCGCTTTCTTTATAGCCATATAGCTAGACTTACGTACTTGATTCAAGTGTCATGGAAATTATGTGGTAGCATAAATGCTACCTCCTTCTTCCTTGGAAAGTGTTCCATACAATTATTATGAGGGAAATGAAACTTAACATTCCCTTCATTCGAATCAATGATAGCACCTGTTGTTCTCAGAAAAGGTCTTCCAAGAATAATAGGAGTAGAGGTATTTCTCCCCATGTCCATAACAAGGAAATCAACAGGTACATATGTCATATGCAATTCAACCATTACATCTTTTACTTTCCCTATAGCCTTTTTGGTTGAATCATCAGCAAGTAATAAATCAATAGAGCATTTTTCCATATTTTTAAGATTGAGTAATTCATATAGCTCTTTTGATATGACAGAAACACTAGATCCTAGATCAAAAATGGCATGGTGTGTTTCTTTGTCAATAAATATTAAAATCTTGGGGATCCACACATCCCCAAGCTTAGGTGGTATCATGGCCTCATTATTATACCTCTGAATTTTTTCTTTAATAACATAGTTGGCAATATAAGAACCAAAACCAGCTTGATTAACATTGATAGTGGGATCTGTAGCAAATTTCTCAAGTATAGCAATCAATTCATTCAAGCTACAATTATCAAGATCCAAGAGTGGTTCCCTAGCTTCACTAAGCATTTTAAATTCTTCAATATGTTTATCATTAGCAAGCATAAGAGTTTCTTTTTCATCCATAGCATTCAAAATTCCCCAAGATTTATCTATAACTTCTTGCACATATTTAATTGTTTCTTAAGATATTTTTGAAAGATATAACTTCTTGTGTTAAGAGCTCAACTTTATCAATCAAAGCATCTTTCTTTTCAAATTTTTCTATGAATTCTTTATTCAACTCTTTTTGTGAAGCAATAAAAGATCTAATGGTGTTTTCTAATTCATTAGAGTTAGTACCACTAGCATATTTGTTGGGCACATAAGGGGGCCGGCCACTATTATAATTGTTCCCATACCCATTGTTGCAAAAGTTCCTTATAAAATTAACATCCACATTTTTATTGTTGTTACCAACTAAATCTTGTAAAGGGACATTTTGTTTAGCTATGTAAGCAAGTCTGGCATCAATTTTATTAGATAAGGGATTTTTTTCTTCAATTGAGTGCACTTTCTTTGTGGGACAGGTGCTCTTTCAGTATTCCATTGACTATGATTATGCAACATGCTTTCTAATATGACTTTAGCTTCAGGCACAGTTTTACCCATAAAAGCACGTCCTGCAGCAGAATCTATCATGCTTCTAGACATTATGTTTAACCCATTATAGAAAGAGTGTAAGGTAGTCCATTCATTAACTCCATGTGATGGGCAAGTTCTAAGCATGTTTTTAATTCTTTCCCACGCTGTTGCTACATGTTCATTATCATTTTGTCTAAAAGACAATATGCTATTTCTATTTTGTAGGATTTTAACAGGTGGATAGTACTTTTTAATGAAAGCCTCTTTAAGATCATCCCAAAAAAAAGAAAAATTGATTTTTCTTTGAAATTAAAAATTTCTTTTGTTGATTATTTCAGTTTTTAATTATTTTGAATGTTTCACATTATTTTGGAATTTTGGAATTTTTTTGAATTTTTTCGAGTTTTTAATTAATAATTGAATTATGCATAAAGATTATTTGAAATTCATTTTTTGCTTATTATTACTTAATCATTGTTGCTCATTTTTAAAATTATTTGGAATTCAAAAAATAAAATCATGTGTTATCTAAGTTTAAGGGTTAATACAATTCATAGCATACTATTATTAAGGAGTTTTTTTTTGAAACCTTATACTGTAGGGCAAAAAGCCCCACAACTCCCCACTTTTATTATTGAAGCAAAGTTACAACTAAGTAAGAACAAAAGAAAAAGAGAGAACTTAAAAAACTATACAGGAGAGAAGAACTAAAAAACCCCAAACATTAAACAAGGAGCTTAATGAAGGGAAGCTATTCAGGCTAAGAGCTTAATCTTTCTATTAGGTTTAAACCGATGAGCATGCAATGATATATCATGAACAAAATTGCTTCTCCAGGCCGCAAATCTTGGTTGAACTTGCTCAAAAACTTTGGCATTCCAATTTTTCCAAATATGCCAACATGCTAAGGCTGCAACCTCAGTAAAGAAAATGTGATTGAAGCTTTTCCTGGCATGATCAGCTGACTGCGCCATGCAACACCCTGTACCCCAGGTGATCTGCAAATAATTCCAAATCCGAATGCTGAAGTTACAATTAAAGAATAGATGATCTCTATCTTCTCGAGCCCCAGCAGAACAAAGCACACAGTCATAATTATCAGTGACCTGCCAATGCCTACGCTGCAACATATCTTTTGTGGTCAATCTATCACTTAGCAGCAACCAAGCAAAAAATTTAATCTTCATAGTGCACCGGCTTTTCCAAATCCATAAATATTGTGGTTGCACCTGGATGTGATCAAATAAAGAGAGGTAATATTTGTGTGGCTTGTAATCCCTATAAGAGCATTTCCATTCATCACATCCTACCTGTGCTAATTCCATATCCCCCATCCATTGCTGAATGATCAAAAATTCATCATATGCCTGACTAGACAGAGGGAGATGAAATTCTTCGGATCTATCTAGCAGCTTGACCATATCCCTGACCGAAATCTTTTCATCCTTAGCATAAGAAAAAAGGTGTGGGAATCTCTGCTGCAAAGGAATTCTGGAGTTGTCTACTTCCCATTCATCAGCCCAAATCAGAATTGTCTCCCCACTTTTAACATCAGGTTTAGCAACAGCACGATAATTATCCATCAGTTTTGCAACATCTCTCCACCAATATGATCCACATAACTTAGCTGCATGAGGGACATCCAAAGAATAGTAACTATCCCATATCAATTTCACCCAAGGAATATCCATCCTCTTGTTATAAAACTTATGCACAAACTTTAGCAACAATGCATCATTCTTTTTCTGAAAATCAATGATCCCCAAGCCCCCCTTCATTCTCGGCTTACAGATCATGTCCCAGGCTGCCAAGGACTACTTAGGAGTTTCATGATTATCCCTCCAAAAACATTGCCTCATTATTCTATTAAGTTGCTTTATGATACCAGGGGGTATGTGGACAGTGCATAGCATATGTAGAGGAATGGAGGAAAAAGCTGAAACAACCAGTTGGTGCCTAGCTCCTTGTGACAAAAAACAGGAAGTAGCAGTCAGCCTTCTCTCAAGTCTGTGCACAATTGGTGATAATTCTTGGATAGATGGTTTGGTAGTCTCCACAGCCAAACCAAGATATGTGAAGGGCAAAGTCCCTACTTGGCATCCAAAACCCTGGGCTAGTTGTTGCACAACACTATCTTCTATATTTATAGCCATCATTGAAGATTTATGGTAATTTATATGCAGACCAGTGGACTCTGAGTATTTTTTAAGCACCTCCTTTAAAGCAAGAACTTGTACCAAATCTGCTTGCATGATCAACAATGTGTCATCTGCATATTGGATGATTGAAAAATCTGGATCAGCAGTAACAATTGGTAATTTAATTTCCCCTGCTGCAAGCAAATCATTTACTGCAGATTGTAGAAGGTCACCCCCAAGACATATAGGAGGGGAGACAAAGGATCTCCCTGCCTCACTCCCCTTTTACAATAGAATTGCTTCCCTGGGACTCCATTCAATAGAACTGAAGAAACACCTGAGGCCAAGAAATCACTGACCCACCGAATCCATGGCTCGCCAAAACCTTTCTGCCTCATAATCATGAACAAAGCTTCATGCTCCAGAGAATCAAAGGCATTCTCAAAATCTAGCTTTAGGATAATAATAGGTTTTTTTGAAAGTTGACACTGATACAAATACTCCAAAGTCCATGCCAGACAGTCCTGTATTGTTCTGGATCTGATGAAGCCATATTGGTTTTTATGAATACATCTCATAATCTGTTCTTGTAACCTATTTGCAGCCATTTTTGTCAAGAATTTCAAACAAACATTGGTCAGAGATATATGCCTATAATCATTTACTGTTTCAGGGGAGTTGGTTTTGGGGATTAGAGTGATAAAAGAGGAATTGAGACTCTCAAGAGAAATTTGTTCAGGATGAAACTCATTGGCTAGCTTGTAGAAATCTTCTGCAATAATGTGCCAACGCTTCTTGAGAAACAAACCATTGAAACCATCAGGCCTAGGAGCTTTATCAGCAGGCATATATTCAATGATTTTGTCCATTTCTTCCTTCTCAAAAGGCCTTCTCAAATTTTCCAGCCCATCCACATAAGGAAGGAAGCCAGCAATATCCAGAGACATATTTATTCCTTTAGACACACCCATTCTTTCTTTGTATTTATTAAAAACAATTCCAGCCATTTGCTGGTGGTCAGAGATCACCTCACCAGAGTCAACTTTTAAACCAGAAATTGTATTCCTGCGATACCTTTGAGTAGCCATTGCATGAAAGAATTTTGTGTTTTCCTCCCCCACTTTTATCCATCTGATGGAACACCTATTTTTCCAGTACTTGCACTGTGCTGACAGTAACTTCTCCAGATGAAGCTTAACCAGTTTCTTGAAATTGAATTCTGGCCTTGTGAGAGGCCTTTGCTCTTCAAGATTATCAAGAAGAAGAATAACTTTCAGGTTTTTAAACTTATGAGCAAGAATGGCAGCAGCATTTGTTTTGTGTGAAGGCCTGTCCCAAGAATCTTGCACACATTTCAGGAAAGTAGGATTATCCACCCAGTAACTCTCAAATCTGAACAACTTTGCCTTGGGGATAACAGTGTCAATAGTAACCACACATGGGACATGATCTGATGATGACTTAGCCATTGGAAGCACCAAAGTGTTTGGAAACTTGGAAGTCCATTCAGTGGTAGTGAAAAACCAGTCAAGCTACTCAAGTAATGGTTGTTGTTGCATATTTGACCAAGTGTACATTCTGCCTTTTAGTGGAAGTTCAACCAAACCCAGGTGACCAATAATATCATTGAAAATGAACATATCATTAATATCCCCTCCTGGCTTATTCCTGTTGTCACAGGATCTGATGAAATTAAAATCGCCTAGGAGAAGCCAGAGGGAATGAGAGGGGATGGTTAAATTATATAGCCAAGTGATGAAATTATCTCTCTCTATACCCTTGCATGGGCCATAAACTGAAACCAAGGTCCAAGTGTCAGCATTATGGGCCGAAGTGAAATTGATCACAATCGAAAACCTTTGAATCTCTTGCAATACACCAGTGAAAATGGCCGAATTCCAAATGACAATGAGCCCACCAGAAGCCCCTATCGACGGTGAGTATGCAAAATTATTAAACCTTTTTGGGCAAAATTTCCTAATGATTCTGTGGTAAAAAAACCATTTTAGTTTCCTGCAAACATATGATGGAGCATTGACTCTCTTCAATTTTTTGTCTGACCTCAAGCTGTCTAGCTTCTGAATTAAGACCTCTAACATTAAGATCTAGCACACACCACTTCCTTGTACTGTTACTATTCATTATAACCAAGGGAAGGACAGAACAAAAGCCACCAGCAACTAGGCATGGTGCCAAAGGACATCAACTGACACAGAATATGATAGCAAAATAAAACACCACTGACAGATCCATCAGGTCCATGAACACGATTTTTTCCAGCCAGAGCCAGTGCACCAGCTGACATAGGCATCCCCAATGGGCCTGCTGAAGATAGTACCCGGGATTTGCTGAAGGCCCATGACTCGAAGAATATGAAGTTTGGAAGCCCAAAATAGAATTAAGGAAAGTTAGAGTTGTATTAGGAAATATAAATTTGTAATCTTGCGGGACGGGTTAGAAACCCTCCCGGACTCTGTAACTTGTGTATCACGAATCCCTCGGCTCCGCCTCCTATATAAGGGGGAGTCGAGGGACAAAGAGAGGATCGATTCATTGTCTCACGCAACCCTAGTTTTCGTATTCGTCGAGCACTTTTCGGCTGAAACCTTCGAGATCTACTTGCCCTCTACTTCTAACTAAACCCTAGTCTACAATCCGTAGGCATTGATAAGTTAATCCCTTGTCAATTGGCGCCGTCTGTGGGAATTAGAGGTGTCAAGGAGCCGATCTCGATGGCACGTTCAGGATCATCGACTTCATCAACTGCAAGCAAAGCAATGGATAGAGGTAAACAGATCGAAACTGCTTTAGTCGATTTTATGCCTCACCCGCCCTCCCGTTTGGATGCATATGCATATCTGGAGGAGCCCATGGAGATGACGTTCGGAAGGTTCCACTTTCGCGTCGAGAAGGAAGGAGCGTATCGTCTCGAAATTCCGATCTCGTCGGGGTTATCAGCGGTCAATCCCGATTTTTCGAGCTCGACATCATCAGTCGAGTTAGGCGACGAAGAAATCTCCTCGCCACGCTTCATCAGCACCAGGGCAAGTGAAAAACTCACCAAGATCTTCAGCGACATGTCCTTCGAGTCGTCTGCGGACTCCAATATAAGCAGTGACTCTGACAGTGTCGACAGTCTCGACTTCATCGACAAATCCATTACTATGGGAAAGGTCTTCGCCAGTCTACGCGACGGTGTCACCAATCTCGACAAAATAGAAAAAATAAAATATCATCAGATCTATGCGATCGGAGAAACAAGTCGACCTCAAGAAGAGACATCAGAGAACTTCGACGAGGCGGGAAATCCGTTCGTCGATCCTGCGGATCTCACGCGAGGCCTAGGGACAAAATACATCGGCACGACGACGCGAGAGATGGTGCGATTTCCGCAGGCAGTATGGGATCGAGTGGAAAGAGCTATCAACGGCACAGAGCCGATGACCGTAACAGCGACACCAGAGGAATTACAAGCATATCAATATAGGCTCGCGCGTACCAGGCGAGAACTTGAAAAACAGAAGATCGCGCTAGACAGGAGGCAAGAAGCAGCATCAGCATCAAGTAGGCGAAGAGCAGAGCTGAGTCGACAGTCAGGTACTTCGGGAAGCAGTCACAGAGAAGCTCGCAACAGGGCAAGATCTCGTTTAAACAACATACCAGAAGCTGAGAGGGAGAATCTGGTCCAAAACCTCGACATGTCCTTTATGTCGATAGACACGAGGGGGAACATTATTCCTAAGACACCAGAAGCAGGGTACATGGCGACGCAAGCTTTTATCCTCGCGTCCAAACCACCTGCCGGAGATCCAAGAGAGGCACTGTACAATATGGCTATGGCAGGAGTTGGAGCCATGGGAGCGGCATTCGTAAATTCACCCCCCGAAGGATCAGCAAGGCAAAATAGTCCACGACCTGCTGTCGCAACACCAGTTCCCGAGAGAACAAGCGGGGCAAGAGACACGGAAATTCAAGCAAGAGTAGACAGGGCACGACAAAATAGGAGGGAGCATCGGCATTCTCCAGACATAGCTGAAGAAGATATGTGTGGGCTACCATGTTTTACGAGGAGGGTCCGAAAAACTCGGGTGCCTTCAGGGTTTAAGTTACCCGATAATTTCAAGAAATTCGACGGCTTGCAAGATCCCGAGGATTGGCTGGTCGATTATCTCGAGACGGTGAAACTGATAGGCGGAACAAGGGCAACGGCCATGCAGAGCATTCAAGTGCACCTAAGTGGAGCTGCAAGGTCTTGGATAAAGAAGCTTCCTCCGGGTTCCATCGACAGCTGGGATGATTTCGAGGGCATATTCGTCAAGAACTTCAGATCCACCTGCAAAAAGCCTGCATCACTAGAGGAGCTGAGGTCGTGTCGACAAAAGCATGACGAATCTATGAGAAAGTATATCCAGAGGTGGAACATCATTAAAAACTCGGCAGAGAACATATCTGACGAGAGGGCAATAGATGCGTTTGTGGCAGGAATCCGGCGAGGTGATTTCGTCGAGGACTTCGGAAGAACCAACCCAAAGACAGTATCAGCACTGATGGAGATCGCAAACAGGTGGGCGGATGGAGAAGACGTTGTTCATAATAAGCGACATAGGTCACCAGAGGAGGACCGTGGTCGAAATTTTCAAAATAGACGACGTTTTCCTCGACAGTTCTCGAGTTACGATGCTCCTGGCCAAATATCGGCTAGTTTTCGAGGAAACAGTGGAGGAAGCAATAGAGATGAGCATCAAAGAAGCAATGAGCAACGAGGCGACAATAGAGATGATTCCCGATATAACAGGCAAAATAGTGGACCAAGGTTCCAGAGACCATATATATCTCCCGAGGATATGATGAACGGGCCATGTCAGATGCATTTCTATCTCGACAATAACGGGAAGAGGCAGTCAGGACACCTGCAGAAGGATTGTCGAAATTTTCAAGCAATGATGAGGTTCGCAGGGCAAGCCAATGCTCAAGCAGCAAGTAGACATCCTCAGGGACCAAGGAGTGAGATCCACCTACCACCTCCTCCCGCAATTACGGACGAAAATCGACACCAGCTCAGAATAGCGGCAGCACCACACCCACCTCCGTATGTCGACCCCAACTCCAACGGTGCGGTCTCGATGATTCAGAAAGCTAGGCCGTCTAATAGGGCTCAGAAAGTAATCTCGCGACAAGTGTTCATGGCAGAGAAGATGCCTCCACCAACGATTGAGTACCTAAATTGGTCGGGACAGGATATTGGCTTCACAATAGCGGATCACCCGCAGCAAGTTCCTCGACCAGGGCAGTCAGCACTTATCTTACCAGCAGTGATCGCAGGATTCGACGTATCTCGAGTATTCATAGATGGAGGCAGTAGTCTAAATCTTATGTATGCAGATACACTAAGGAAGATGAACATATCCCTGGCAAACCTAAAACCCACGGACACACGTTTCCATGGTATCACACCAGAGAAGCCGAGTTATCCACTAGGGAAGATCAATCTCGACGTACAGTTTGGAACCCGAGAAAATTACAGAATAGAAAGGCTGGAGTTCGAAGTTGTGGATTTCCCGTCGCAATACCACGCCTTGTTGGGACGACCGGCATATGCCAGGTTTATGGCGGTACCACATTACACGTACCTGTTATGGAGGTTGCCTGGACCTAATGGACCAATTACAGTCAAGGGCAGTTTCGCGTTAGCTGATAAATGCGACAAGGATTTTCATCGACTGTCAGAAACTTTCGGGATGCAAGCAGAATACATGGCGTCAAGGCTCATGACTGATTATGATGTATTGCCAGATGTAGGGAGACCTCTCAGGGAGCCAACCTTTAACACTACTAAAGATTCCAAGGAGGTGCAGATTCACTCGACAGATCCAAAGAAAACGACGTCCATTGCCACTAACATGGACCTCGCATAGGAAAGCGCGCTCGTCGAGTTCCTCCGTGAGCACTGAAAAATCTTCGCATGGTGTCCAGCTGACATGCCAGAAGTACCCAGGGAACTTGCCGAGCACCACCTAAATGTGGATCCAATTGCGAGACCAATCAAACAACCTTTGCGGCGTTTCTCGGAACCAAACCGCAAATCTATGTTGTCGGAAATTGATCGACTCAGAGAAGCTGGTTTCATCAAAGAATTACATACAGAAGCCACGTGGGTAGCTAACCCAGTGTTGGTGCCGAAGAAAAACACGAAAGTCCTTCGCATGTGCGTCGACTTCACGTGTCTCAATAAGCATTGTCCAAAGGATCACTTTCCCCTCCCAAGGATCGATCAGATTATCGACTCCACGGCAGGTTGCGAACGTCTTTCCTTCCTGGATGCATATTCTGGTTATAACCAGATCAGATTAAAAGAAGAAGATGAAGTCAAGACAGCGTTCATAACACCTTATGGAGTGTTTTGCTATAAAACAATGCCTTTTGGTCTAAAAAATGCGGGAGCAACATATCAGCGGATGATGCAGAAATGCCTGTCAACACAGATTGGGAAAAACGTACAAGTATACATCGACGATGTCGTCATAACAACAAAGAAAGGGTCCACGCTGATCGAGGACCTAAAGGAAACTTTCGACAACCTCGACAAGTTCTGCCTCAAGCTGAACCCGACAAAGTGCTCTTTCGGCGTCCCGGCAGGAGAACTTCTCGGGTTCCTAGTTTCAGCAAGAGGGATTGAAGCTAACCCAGAAAAAATACAAGCTATAGTAACAATGAGGAAGCCAACAAAGTTAAAAGAAATACAGCAACTAACTGGGCGAGTCGCAGCTTTGAGCAGATTCGTCGCCAGGTTAGGAGAAAAGGCGTTGCCGTTCTACGCCTTGATCAAGCAGGGAGAGAAGTTCCAATGGAACGAAGAGGCAGACAGAGCTTTCGAGGACCTCAAGCGCACAATTTCGACACCACCAATCTTGGTGGCGCCTAAGGAAAAGGAACCTTTGCTGTTATACATTGCGGCCACATCTCAGGTGGTAAGCACAGCACTTGTTGTCGAAAGAGAGGAAGAAGGAAAAATTCATGGAGTACAGAGGCCAGTGTACTTCATCAGCGAAGTTTTATCACCTTCAAAACAGCGGTATCCTCAGTACCAAAAGCTAGCATATGGAGTGTTTACAACCGCAAGAAAATTGCGGCACTATTTTTCGGCACACCCGATAATAGTGGTCAACGAGGCGCCCTTGTCCAATATACTAAACAACCCAGAAGCTACGGGTCGTGTCTCCCTTTGGGGAATAGAGCTTTCCCCTCGGGACATCACGTATGAAAAAAGAAAAGCAATAAAGTCACAAATTCTACCAGACTTCATTGCAGAGTGGATGGAGTTACAAAATACAGGACCACCGGATTTATCGAGAACTTGGACTATGAACTTCGACGGGTCCAAGAGATTAGAAGGAGCTGGAGCAGGCGTAATACTAATATCACCTGAGGGCGACAAGCTGAAGTATGTCTTGAGGATGACGTTCCCAAACGCATCTAACAATGAGGCAGAATACGAAGCCCTCATACACGGGATGAAGATGGCAAAAGCTTGTGGCGCAACTCGACTAAAAATATTCGGCGACTCGCAATTAGTGGCTCAGCAAGTCATGAATCAATGTGATGCAGTCAATGATAGTATGATAGCATACAAAGAAGTGTACAACGAGCTAGAGAAGCTGTTTGATGGATGCGAGGTAAATCACATCAGCAGGCTGAGCAACGATGAAGCCGACGTTCTTGCAAATATCGGGTCGCAGTGTCTTGCGATTCCACCAGGTGTATTCTGGGAGGAAATAGCCAAGAGATCTACAAAGTCGAAAAAGACAAAAAAGAAGGAGAAGGACGAGAAACCCTCGGGGGCTGCAAAAGAAGCACCAGAAGAAGAAGAGGAACAGGACCTAGTAATGATGGTGCAAATTCCATGGATGCAAGCGTTCATATCATACATCCTAAGAAAACAAATACCCGATGATCCAGTTGAAGCAAGGCGAGTTATCAGGCGTTCTAAAGCCTTTACTGTGGTCAAAGGGGAGTTATACAAACGAAGTATTTCGGGAGTGTTACAAAGGTGCGTCACACCTGAAGAAGGAAGGATAATCTTGAAGGATGTACACGAAGGAATATGTGGTCATCATGCAAGCAGTCGAGCTATAGCAGCCAAGGTTTTCAGAGCAGGATTTTATTGGTTGACAGCAATCGAGGACGCGAAAGAAATAGTTCGTACTTGTGACGCATGCCAGAGATTTGCCGCAAAACCTCACTCTCCGGCAGCAGAGTTGATGCCAATACCGCTGTCGTGGCCCTTTGCTCAGTGGGGTCTCGATATGGTGGGAAAATTACACAAAGCTTCGCCAGGAGGATACGAGTACATGCTCGTCGCTGTCGACAAATTCACAAAGTGGATAGAAGCAAATCCGATAAATTCACCTGACGGAGCGTCTGCAATTAAGTTCGTGAAAAGCATCGTCTTCAGATTTGGAGTACCTCACAGCATCGTCACGGACAATGGTAGTAACTTTACATCCAAAGAATTCAAGGCATATTGTGCAGAGGTAGGTATTAAACTACACTTTGCATCAGTTGCGCACCCGCAAACCAATGGCCAAGTCGAAAAAGCCAATGGAATTATCTGCAATGGTATCAAGAAGCGTTTGCTGACGCCTTTGCAAAAAGCTCGACATACCTGGCCTGAAGAGTTGCCCAGTGTGTTATGGAGTATTCGAACAACACCAAATACGGCGACACAGGAGACCCCGTTCTTTCTGGTCCATGGAGCTGAAGCAGTACTGCCGATAGAAATAGAACATGATTCTCCAAGGGTCATAGAATATGACGAAGAGGCCTCAAGAAAAGCATTGGAGGATGATGTCGATGCACTTGATGAAGCTAGAGATGAAGTGCTATCACGGGTCACCAAATATCAGCAGGACCTGAAGAACTACCACAGTCGACGTTTACGACCAAGATCCTTTCAGGTGGGCGATTTAGTTCTTCGGCTCACTCAAAAAAGTCATGAAAAACTCGAGTCGACATGGCTTGGCCCTTACATCATCACAGAAGTAATCGAAGGAGGAGCATACAGGATAAAGGACAAGAAGACAGGGGTTGCAGAGCCAAATCCCTGGAACGTGGCGCAACTCAGGCGGTTCTACGCTTAGAATCGAAATATAGTCCTCCTTTGCAAAAATACAATGTACTGAAACGCCCGCGAGCTTTCAGACGCACTCTTTTCCTTTTCAGGGCACCGAGTGGGGCTGGAAAGGTTTTTAATGAGGCGGGCTCGCGGTGCTGCAATATAGAAAAGATATTGGTGATATACATCTTCTTTCTCGACACGCTCGGGGGCTTGCACCCAGCAGCTACCATATATAAACTACCGACAAAATAGAACTTGCAAAACAATAAACTTCGCTTTGCTGCAACACACCTCGCGAAACAATATAGAGACACAGGAAGAACCAATAAAAGGCTCGGGGGCTCGTTGAAACAAAAATAGTTCGAGATACTTGACAACATATGTGTTATTTACAATATACAGGCGTTTCTTTGACGGAGAAAAAATAACAAAGAAATTCTTCAATCAGTATTCAATATAGCGTCTATATTGATTCCCTCGTTATTTGCAGCACCAGTGCTATGTTCAGCATAACTACCTCTTACAAAGAATTCTGCATCAAGCCGAAGCAGTTCGTCCATCATCTTTTCGGCTACAGGGCGCACAGTGTCGTCAATTTTGTCAACGTTTCTCCTTCGCTTCGCCTGTTTGGCCAGACATTTGTCGACAATTTGAGTAAGATCTAACTTGGGGTAGCAGATCTGTATCATAATCATGGCGAATCTTGCCCCAGCTTCTAGTTGAGCCCGCACAAATTGATGAATACGAGGAGCATCTCGAAATTTCTCCATCAAGGCAGGAAGGGTGTCTGGGATTTTGTTGCGAGGAAACATGGTGCAGTAGACTAAAGACAGAGTTTTCGTACAGAAGTCGAGAAAATCGCGGACCTGACTCGCGCGATCTTGAAATCTGACTATTTGGCGAGTTCGCTCAGGAGTGACCCAAAAATTGGCACCATGCTCGCGAGCAAGCCTGAGAAGAACATTGGTTCGGGTTTCAACACGTTGATCTTCGGCAGCAGTATCCAAGAAAGAACCTGTTCCACCGGAAGCTTCAGCAAGGAGTAAAAGATAGTAAGGTTAAATTAAAATATGACCAAGTTTTGCGGAGCATACCCGCCATATCCAAGCTAGCATCATTCATCAGCTCAAGCATATGATTCTCTCGGCACGTAGCTTCGGTAGCCTCAGCAACTGCAGTTTCCTTCAACGCCATGGCTTCTTGAGCTTGTTGAATCGCTCGTTTCTCATTATCAGAGGACCTTCGAGACTGTTCCATGATCACGAGAATTTGTTTTTTCTTCGACTATAGTTCTTCACGAAGTTCGTCTAAATCCTCACTTTGAGCAGCACTCGATAAACCTCCAGTATATTCGACAGTGGAGAACCTTTTAGGGTAAGACGCCGCAGGCATGGCAGTTGAGGAATGAGGCCCAGTGGTATAGTTGTCAAAAATCAACTGGAACGCAAATAATTCGACATCAATACCTCGGCAACATAGCTTTTTCATTAATAAGGACAGGTATTTACATGGCTATTACAAAGAAGTTCCTATTGAACTAATGGGGTAGTTGTCGCCAGAGTTACTATGGCGACAGCATCAAAAGAAAAAGCACAGCAAAAAAAAAAGACAAGGTGGTCTACTTGACCTCCGGCTTCGACGAACTAGGAGCCGGAGTTGGCTTGAATCCAAGGAAAGAGAGGATTTTCTTCGAGTTTGGCTTGGCGGCCTTGATCAAAGATTGCCATCTCTTTGTCTCCATCTTCTGCACATCGCCAACTTTGGACCAGTCGACGTTTTGCTGGCTATCAGCAACCAAGGCGATGGTCCCTTCAACACCAATCTTCAAGCCTTCTTGTCGAAGATTATGTCCGAGATCTTCTTCAACATTGAAGCACTTGGCCAGTTCAGCAAAAGTTTTGGGTTCTTCTTTCTTTGAGAAGAAATATGGGAAAAGCTTCGTCAGGCCTGAGTCAGCATCATCAATGCCTTGGCGTGCTTCGTCTCCATGAATCTCGAGGAGGGAGAGCGCGTCGAAAAGATGATCACCTTCAGGGAGTTCGAGTTCGTACTCTTGACGCGTCCTCCCTGACGATGGAAAAATACCTTGTTGAAAGAGGCACGTTAAGGAAAGGACGGTACTCGAAGAACAAAGAAACAATTAGAGCACTTACTGACAAAACGTCGACTTTGCGCCTCTAGTCGAGAGATAATTGTTTTCTCCCGAGCGGTCTGTTGAGTAATATTGTCACTCAGAGAGGTTTCTGCGTCGTGAAGTCTTTTTCGAAGATCTTCAACAACGGCGGCGTTTGATTCAGCTTTCTTGCGAGCCTTTTCGCTTTGTTCCAATTTCAGAGCAAGAGCGTCAGCACGTTTGTTGGCTTCCGCAAGGTCAGCTGGAAACATAATGGACAGTAACAATTGTCATGACAACAATTATGATGCAGAATATTCAATCAGGAGAAAAAGCAGCAAAAATAGTACCTTCAAGCCTGTTAGCATGGTCGCGGTACCCGACGAATTGGGTACCGAGACGAATAAATTCCTTCATCAAAGGCTGCAAAGGAACAGTCGAGGAAGAAAAATCAATATAGAAATTGAAAAGTTCGACAGTAACAAGCAAAAGAAGCAAAAATAGAGGGGAGTCAACAGTATTGAAATCTTCGAAACACAGAAAAGAAGTGAAGAACTTACATCATCCAGTGAAGGAGTTGTGGAACTGCCAATTAATTGGGAGGTTTCCTTGGCTGGCTCAACCCTAGCTCTCTTCGGTGCAGAGGCACGGGGGCTCTCAATTGGAGCAGTGAGCTCAACGTCCTGCTGAGGAGGCGAAGTTTCCTCTTCATCAGGTTGCGCTTCGGAGACAACTAAAGTATGCGACGTACTCGTTCTAGCAGTCGCGTCAATTGGTGGATTTTCATCCTCGTCGCCACTACAATAAAAGGCAACAAAGTAAGAAACAACATAGACAAAATATCGAGAGCAAACAACAAAGGGCAACAGAGAACTTACGAGCTGACAAGGGCATCCTCGTAAGGGTTGAAAGTTGTCCTTTCTTCAGTAGGAACAACTTCTTCGGCAGGAGGTGCGCCGGTCTTGGAGGTGCCAGAATCGTCAACTTCGTCCCTTTTTCTCTTGTTCCTTGGAGAAACAGCGGAGGGGAGGGAGTGTGTCGACGCGGTAGCCTCAGAATCTTCTCTTTCAGAAGAAGCCGTGGATTTCTGAGAACCCGCGATTTCACTCTCAGGGCGAGAAGTACCCTGGTTGTTGTCAGTGACAACAGCCCGTTCTTCGACTTCTCCATCTTCAGGAAGAGGAGGAAGAGAAGCTAGAACTGGATGATTCTACAAGGACAAGAAATGTCGACAAAAAGTTATGCAGGGAACATCAGCAAAAATAGCAGTCGACAAAAAGTAAAAAAAATCGGGAAGACAAAATAATAGTTGGAGAAGATACCTTGGGGAGAGGGTTGGAAACATTGTATGGCTCCACACGGCAAGAAGATGGAATAGGATCTTTCTTGCTGAGCGAAGAAATTCTTCGGATAAGTTTTTCCAAGTCCTTCTGCGTAAAGGTCCTTGGAAATCCTGTTAGCATCTTTTTCGCCAGCATACGTCCAAAGGGGATTTTTGCGAGCCTGCAGAGGCTGCACCCTAATCCTAAGGAAATAGGCTGTGATTTGAATACCCGACAGTTCCTTGCCGCGGGTATTCTGAAGCTCATGGATACGGGACATGAGGGCCTCTGTCGCCGTTTTTTCTTCTTCGGTAGCTTCAGCATCCCAGGAACGGCGGCGAAGAATCTTGGTGCTTCCATCAAAAGGAGCTATGTTGTGCTCGACGGAGTTGGCACTTTCTTCGTGCACATAGAGCCATCTTTTGCGCCACCCTTGGACGGAGTCGGGGAATTTAACGTCAAAATACTCGACGTCAGAGCGGACGCAGATAACAACGCCGCCTATGTTGTAAGCGGCGTTGTGGGAGCCATTGCAGCGGAGGCAGAAAATACGTTTCCACAGAGCCCAGTTAGGAGGGACTCCGAGGAAACACTCGCATAGGGTGATGAAAATGGCGACATGGAGGATGGAGTTGGGGGTTAGCTGGTGCAGCTGAATCCCATAGACAAAGAGGAGGCCGCGGAGGAAATCATGAATAGGGGTGGAGAGACCGCGGATGAGGTGGTCGACAAAACTAACCCGATACTCGATTGGAGGAGATGGGTAGCTTTCTTCGCTGGGGAAGCGAATGGCGTCTTCCTTCTTCATCAGGCCCAGCTTCTTCATCAGATTGACGTCCTGGTTGGAGATTTTCGATCTCTCCCACTCCAGATCTTCAGCGGCCATCTTGGATTCGGGCGTGCTGTGGCGAGTGAGCCGCGCGCGTGGTGGCATCAACGAGGGTGAAAAGAACGAAGCTTGTGCGTGTATGAGCTTAGAAAGCAATGGGCGCAATGGAGGTTTTTGCAGAGGAGAACAGAGGTGCGGCGCGAGCGAAGGTGTGAATGGAGGAAGAAGAAGGACTTATATAGGGATTTCATAGATCAATGCATCGTTGGATCGAGAAATCGTGTGGTGGACAATGAACTCATAATGAGAGGGTAAAAAGGTATTTTCTTTGTGAAGAAACAGAACGGGCGCTACGGGATGTGCGCCGGGAAAGCGGAGGACGTGTGTCCCCCACTTGCACGACGTGTCAAAGCGACAAGAAATTTGGACCCACAAGATAGAGAGAGAGTAGCACTCGCGTTTTCGGATGCGACGATCGTGGCTATCGTCAGTAATGAGGTCACTTTGACCAAAGGAAAAATCTCGACAAGTAAAGAATAAGAAGATTGGCGGCAGGAAAAATTATCGGTTATTTTGGGAGCCTTTGATCAAATACAAGTTTTTGCCCAAATGCTCGGGGGTTACTTAAAAAAAAAATAAAGTTCGAGTATGACAATATAGAAACTGCGGGAGCCTATGATCAAACGCAAGCATTTGTTCATAGCCTCGGGGGCTACTCCCATCGGGAGCGCTGTTCGCGCACCCGATAGATATGAAAAGCTCGAGAAAAAATGACAATATAGCGGCATGAAATGTGGAGCCTACAACCAAGTATAAATCCTTGGCTGTAGCCTCGGGGGCTACTCCCATCGGGAACGCTGTTCGCGTGCCCGATGAAATAATACAAGAAGTGAGCATATTTCGAGTTAAACAAATAACTCGACATATACTCCCATCGGGAAGTCAATATAAGTCATCCGTGACTCAATAAAATGTGCTATTCCAGCAGCCGAAAAGGCACTCGACAATATATTCTCAGAGCGCTAAAAGTCGCGAATAATCTCTGAATGCCGCAAAACTTTGCGAAGGTAAGACCCCAGATCCGTTCTGAGCGGCGTGGCACCGTCTCTGACGTCGGATTGCTACTTTTTTCCGTATCAACAGATACGAAGAAAAATCCTAACGGACGCGTTAGGTACCCGATAAAATATGACTGGGACTCGACAGAATGGTAAGACCTTAAGCGGCACCTGTCGAAGTTTACACCAGTATCCCGAGATCATGTCCAGGGACGTGATTTTGAAGTAGGTCTTTGAGGATTGCCACTAGAGCAGTTAACTAGTACCTGATCCGTCAGATGAACTAGCCCCAATTACCATTATCCCTGTACAATATAGAATTGCGTATCTAAAGATATGTGATAAGCTTGGCGAAAATATAAAACTGGAGATTTTTCCTGACTCTTCGATTCAAGTAAAATCTCGGGGGCTACTGACATAGGCATCCCCAATGGGCCTGCTGAAGATAGTACCCGGGATTTGCTGAAGGCCCATGACTCGAAGAATATGAAGTTTGGAAGCCCAAAATAGAATTAAGGAAAGTTAGAGTTGTATTAGGAAATATAAATTTGTAATCTTGCGGGACGGGTTAGAAACCCTCCCGTACTCTGTAACTTGTGTATCACGAATCCCTCGGCTCCGCCTCCTATATAAGGGGGAGTCGAGGGACAAAGAGAGGATCGATTCATTGTCTCACGCAACCCTAGTTTTCGTATTCGTCGAGCACTTTTCGGCTGAAACCTTCGAGATCTACTTGCCCTCTACTTCTAACTAAACCCTAGTCTACAATCCGTAGGCATTGATAAGTTAATCCCTTGTCACCAGCAGCAGGGGCAGCAAGATGTACAAGAAGAGGCAGAGGAGGAGCAAGTTGATAGCTCTATCATCAATGTTTCTACTAATTCTGATAATATGGCTCCAGGTGATGAAGAAGTTAATCAGAATATTATCATCAATTCTGTTTTCATTCAATGGAACAGGCCAGAGGCACATTACAGTCATCTGGGTATGGATATTCTTGATTCATATCGTGCCAGGTTGACTGCAAGGGTTTGTGGTCCTATATTGCCACCAAAGATGCAGTGTGACAGATTTCTTAGTCAGTTCCTGCCTGCTTTTGCAACATCTGTCCTTCCTATGGGTTTTCCTATTTTGCCAAAGTTTCAGTTTATTATGCAAGATAGCTCTAGTTGGAAGGCATTATTTTCATCTCAGAGCCAGTTTGTTTCTGTGGCAACAAATGCAACCCTTCCTGATACTACTTCTCTGCAGTTAGAGCATAGGCAAGTTGGACGCAGGCTTCAGTTTGGGGAGCAGGATGAGTCCCATGTTTTCACTGCCACTCCTGATATAATTACTATTATTAAGGAGTTGCGAGCGCACTCTTGGAAGCATGTATGGAAGGAATGGAGAAGTTAAGCGTGCTAAGGGTGGAGCAGTGTGAGGATGGGTGAACGACCGGGAAGTTTGACCATGAGTATATACTTTGACATGAGAATAGGGGTGATTAGAGATTAGAGTGGAAACTGTCAAACAATTCGAATGTCCGAAAATAGAGAAATTAAAAAATTCTGAAAAATAAATTCAAATTTTTTGCAAATTTTTTTCAAAATTTCTAGCGGAAATTCTACCGGACCTTTAGCACCGGTTCGTGGCTCAAACCGGTGCTAAAGGGTCCTCCAGGCGCAGCACATGACCCGGGCCACGTGGAACCCCTTTAGCACCAGTTTGCAACTGGTGCTAAAGGGGGGAGGCTTTAGACCCGATTCCTTTGCACCTGTTCGGCAACCGGTGCAAATGGGACTTACAAACCGGTGCTAAATGCCCCGGTTTCTACTAGTGGCGGAGGCCAGCGGCATCGGCGGCGCACAACGAGCAAGAAGATGATTCCTTGCCGACACACACGAACACAGCAGCAAACGCCAAGAAGCCACCCGTTGGAGGCGGGGGAGTCCATGCAGGCATTGATGCTGACGATGGCGGAAGAGCGGCAGGGTAGGAACAGTTGTCGTCGCAGGCAAAGGGACGACCAGGGGCGAGACCAAACCTCCGACATTCTCCTTCCGAAACCTCCCAGCCGGGGGGCAGCCGCGACGAGCGAGGAGGGGCCGCTAGATGGACTGCAGCTGGAGGAGCCCCAGAAGCCTGCGGGAGAACAGCCGCTGGCGGAGGTGTCCGAGTACGAGCGGGATGGCCCTACTGCCAGGAGAGAGGCCGGCCAGCGCGCGCATCGGGGTCGGAGGGGCTTGAGATGGCGGAGCTTGAGCAGGCGGCGGAGCGCGCGGAGGAGCTAGCGAGACGGCAGCCATGACGGAGCAGGGGCGGCCGCTGCGACCCAACAACTGCAGTGGTTGACCTTGGGATGGATGCAGAGATGACGCCGAAAGGATACTAGATCTTGTTGCGGATGAGGCGGAGTTTGCCAGAGGTGGGAGATCAAGGCGACGGCGTCGAGCCTTCCCCCATCGCAGACATGGTCACTGTCTCATATGGGGTGATTCTCAAATTCAATGCAAACACAATAATTTCGAGGACGCATTAGAAATAGGAAAACGCTGACGTTCCCCCGGGGGAACAGCGCTCTAATCCTCCGCCCTGTGCCACTGACGCGTGTCCTGTGGGACCCACCCTTTTCCTCCAATTCTTATCTCTTTCTCACGGACGGAGCAGAGCAACCACCGCACCGCACCATGCTAGACGCTACTTCCCCACCGCCGCACCCGGTCCCCAGCTTGCTGCTGCGACGGCCGCCGCACCCCACCTACCTCCAAGCCCGGCCGCCGCGCCCTCTGCAGCTCGCGCCGCCGGCCCCTGCAGATCGCGTCATCGCGACATCGAGAGATCTCATCGCCGCGCGCCCCTGCAGCTCGCACCGCCGCCGCGCGCCACTCGATTCGCACCACCGCCGTGCCCTGGAGCTCCCACCGCAGGGGCTCGTGTACAAGCGTGATGTGGAGAAGATCATGGCGCGCTGGGGGCTGCTGACCAGTGGGGAAGACGCATGGAAGGGGAAGGAGGATGGGCACCGGGGCGCCGTCGTCCAGGTCGCCATCCAGGTACCCGCGCCGGCGCCGCGCCCGCCGCCGCTTTTGCTCGCGCATCAGCTGCCGGTACCCGCGCAGACGCCGCGCACGCCGCCGCTTTTGCCCGCGCATCCATGGAGACGCGGCCGCTGCCGCTCGCTGTGCAGCCATGGGCGACCTCGACCGCTCCGCCGCTGCTCTCCACCGACCCGCTATCGCGCTCAACAACGCTCTAGCACCCGCCGCTGTCGCGCTCCAGGAGGATCCCGCCACGCGCCGCTCTCTAGCACCCACTGCGAGCCGGCGCGTTGCGGCCGGTCCGTCCCCTCCCCTCCACAGCGTCATCGCCTGCAGCTCCCCCGATTCCTCACCAAGGGGGACGCGGCCTGCAAACCGACACTTGCTTCGAGGGGGTGGCGCATCTGGTGCTACGATGGAGGATGGTGGTGCTAGGATGCTACAAAAGGTCGTCGGCGCTGCTACACACGGCTGGCCGTGCCGCTACAAAAGGTCGCCGACGCTGCTACACACGGCCGGCCACGCCGCTACACAAGTTCGCCGGCGCTGCTACACACGGCCGGCCGCGCCGCTACAAAAGGTCGCCAGCGCTGCTACACACGGCCGGCCGCGCTGCTACACAAGTTCGCCGGCGCTGCTACACACGGCCGGCCGCGCCACTACAATTGGTTTAATATTGTTGCTCCGATGTTTCTGGCTAACTTCTCCGGCGAAGTCAGATTTGCTACATTAGCACTTTTTTTCTCCGGTGATGTTTCTATCGAGGTCGTTTTTTGCTACAATAGCACATATTTTTTGCTACGATGTCTCCGGCGAGGTCTCCGGTAGTCTCCGGCGAGGTCTTGTGTGTTTTGGGGGTGAACTGTTTTTTGCTACAATCGGATTGATTTTGCTACACTCGTGCTTTTACGGAAGCACAGGGGAAATTTTAGGTGGGAATAGAGTTTGCTACAAACGAAACGTTTTTTGCTACTTTGGTACATTATGGTAGCAAAAGTGGAAGAGAGATGTGGATGATTTGATCTGACGGCAAAAAACGGTCCAGATTGAGTGATCCGACGGTCGGGGACCCGGGGATCTGATTTCTGATCCCCCGGGGGACGCCCAGCACTGCCCGAAACCGGGTTGGTGAGGAGATAGTTCAATTTCTTTCACAAACTCAATCCTAACTTTCAGTATAGTTAAAAATAATGAACTAGCGTAAACCGACGGATTCAGTCAAACCGTATTTGCCGACCGCAAGGGAAGGAGAAAGTCGGTGCAAGTAGGGTATGCGTGCTTGCATGGTTTGTTCTTGAAAAAAACGTGTTTGTGAGCGAGCGTAAGACGGTGAAGACATGGAAAATATTACTACTACGTAGAAAAGATGGGAATGGAAATGTAGAACATATGTGCTTTCTCTATTTCTTTTGCACAAAATAAACACGACGCGGACTGTTGGCTGACAATTGTTAATCAGCAAACACTCTTCGGCTACTCTTCTTTCTTATGGACTTTCTTATACTACTTACACTATCCTGACAGAGACTGTACTTCCTATCCTGACATACATACACAACTAAAGAAATTTCCCAAATGCGCCCCAAAAGACCGTAATTTGGTCACGGAAATCCAATCGGCCGCAGAATTGGCCATCCACCGAACGAACTTACTAATCACAGTTCCACCAAATTAATAGGCTTGGCGTAGGTGCATCGAGGAGGCGGCGGTGATGAGCCCGTCACCCGGGAGGTTCACTTTTGCCGGCGCCAGCTCCCAGGCATCGAGCTTGGACACCTTCACGGCGCCGGTGCCGTTGTTGAACATGAAGAGGCGGCTGTTGGCCGTGGCCACGTGCTCCGGGTACGCCCGCGCCGTGATGACCGTCCGGCCGCCGCCGCCGTAGCTCTCCACCACCGAGTGGTCAACCTGTTGCAAGGATTAGAACGCATGTTCTCATTTGATTTTCCAGTGCAAGTAAGTGTCTGGATAATGTACTGTTTGTGACGAGGAGCTCACCAGTGTCCTAAGCGATATGCTCCTCTCCTTCTCGATGTCGATGTCCACGAACCCTCCGTAGGGCGGCTTGTACACGTCGGCTCTCGTGGTCGATCTGCACAAGTTAATTTTCAGGAAGATTGTTAGTATCATGATTTTGCTGTCACTGCACTTGCTTAGGTTCAGAACCGAGGATGCTCTGTTTTTGTTGTACCTTCTGAGGTCGGTGCACATGAGAACCTTGTACTTGCCCTCGTGCCTGAACACTCTGAAGAAGACGGACGTGTGCTCCTGGAGGTCACCGGAGGCAAGGACGAGCAGCCCGAACGGGCCGACGCCGCCTAGCACGGACGCGCCCTTCTCGCCGCACAGCCTCTGCGGATCCAATAGCTGGTTGGGGTCGACGTTCTCTGCGCCCTCCAGTGATGGAACCTCGAAGACCACCTCCACATCCGCCTGCATGCCAGCGACGCCGATGATCTCATTCATGCCACCGGCATTCATCTCCGCTCCCAGAAGCCCGACCCGCGTCTTCCTCAGAGTCTCGATCTCCTCGATCGGCCACTGCAGCAGCTGCTTCCCGTCGTTGGAAAGCCAGATCCTCCTCGGGACCGTCTGGACGCCAGCCCAGCCCCTGGCGAGGTAGTCGGCCTCGGGGTCGGACTCGTTGGCCCAGCTCCAGAGCACACGCCGGTTCTTGCCCGCGTCGTAGAAGGACTTGGACGCGTAGACGTGGCCGTAGTCGAAGCGCTGCCAAGTCCGGCAGTCGTTGTCCGCCTCCACCGGCGAGAAGGTGTCTGCAGCGTCGTCGTACCGCCCCAACACGTAGTAGTCGCTGAGCGTGACCATCACGCTCTGCTTCAGCACGTGCCTCACCGCGGCGCTGTTCGAGGGCGTGTAGTCGAGTCCGTTCTGGTCGCCGGGCCCCGCCACGGGGAACAAGTCCGGGCACTCCACCATGCCGGTGACGCCCGACGAGTAGAGCGGCTCGGCATTCCGCTCCCAGTGCCGGAAGTCCTTGCTGCGGTAGACCAGCGTGGACCCCGTGCCGTCCTTGAGCCCTGCGGAGACGGCGACGCGCCAGAGGCCGTCCCGGCCGATCCACGCCGTGGAGGGGTCCCGGAAGTTGTCATGTACGACGTCGTCGGGGAGTGCGATGACGGGGTTGTAGCTGGGCTTCACCCACTCGCGGAGGAGCGGGTCAGAGGCGTTCTTGGGGAAAGCAACGTTCTGGACCTGGTTGTTGTTGGCGTCGATGCCAGTGTAGAGGAAGGCCGGGGTGCCGTCAGCGAGGAAGGTGGCGGAGCCGGACCAGCAGCCATTGATGTCGAAGGAAGAGTCCGGGTCCATCGCATTCTCGAGGGCGGACCAGTTTATGAGGTCGACGGAGACGGAGTGACCCCAGGAGAGGTTGCCGTTGCCCCAGGTGGCCCGGAACGGGTTATGCTGGTAGAAGAAGTGGTACACGCCCTTGTAATACATCGGCCCTGTACATTCAAATAAAGAATAACCGTTAGTTCACTTTAGACAAAAGGCTCGAAATAAGTTTGACTTTGAATTAACTAAGCTATGAATCGGTTAGAAGTTATGCGAAGAGTTACAACACAACACACTGAATAACCGTTAGTTCACTCTGTATCAGTGCTCTGCTTTTGCAGACAGTTTCAGTGCTCTGTTCTTTTAACCACAGCTTCGGTGTCCTCTAACTTCCTAAAAAAAACTGCACTCTTTCATGGCAAAGGTAGTTGTTACAATCACGACACGTTCGATCACTACCGGCAAAGCGGTGTTTTAGGGATGTTACACCTGACATGTCTCATCTTACTCAAAATTCACATTGTGTAGAGATACGTTTCATCTCTTATTTGGTTGGTGAAAATTTGTGAGATATTAACTAAGATATGACAGCATAAATTTGAAGAGAGTGGTCAAAATGTTTAAAGTCACTAGTCTGACGCAGAAAGTGACTTTGTCTACCAAATCTATTAGTCCGTTTTTTGTCTGACTAAATGACGACAAATAGTTCAATTAGTACGTGTCTATCTGGCTGAAAACCAAAGTATAACTTCCTTCCGTCTCAGGGAAGAAAAGTATAGGAGTAGCTAACTTTAATCAACTGATCTTGAGACACTAGAAACAATTCAGCTGTCCTTTCTGAGCAAACTTTTGAACTAGATACGTTGCCACTTTGCCCACGGTAGCGACCAAATGGATCACTTGGAAGCAACACTTGGACGCAAAGACAAGAAGCAAAGCCACAGTTGGACGCAGAAACAAGAGGAAGCAAGCAACGCTTGGAGGCAAGGCGCAAGCGCGCCAACCAGACCGCCGTATCGCTGCGGACCACACAACACAAGCATCGGCCTCTGGAGGATTTCCTCTCGCTTTCCCTACCCTCTACCGATGGATAAGCCTAACCGTAAAATCTAAAATCCAGTGTTCACTGATGGCGACATCCGAAAGTTCATTCCAGGTAGAATTTCAGACGGCCGGGAAACTAAGAAAAACCCAACACCTGTTTGGAGGAGAGAGCTGTACAGATTTTTTTACTAACAGCTTATGCTAGGTTAGGCATGAGATGCGTGTGAACTTGGTGTGACTTGCCAATCAAATTGGTTAATATGTTCTTGTCTGCGTAACCAAAGTCTAACTTGCGTCTAGCTTGGGGACGAAGAGTATAGCTTTAATCAACCGACCAGGAGATGGAAACTAAGAAAGATCCAACACATGTTTGGAGAAAAGAGTTTTACAGCTATTACTACTCGTGCAATGGTAGAGAAGGCATGGCTTTCCTTATACATCACCGCACACGAGACGGACGTCCGACGCATACTACGGGGTCCTACTGGTACAGGCTGCGCCTGCGCGCCAACAAAACCGTCCAAGCGGTGCGGGCCACACAAGGATCCGCCTGCCTACCCGTTCAGGACCGCCCCCGCCTTTCCCCACCATCTATCTATGTACTATAATTCCCGCAATAGGAAGGAAGTAAATCTATCCATGTTCACCGATGGCGACGTCCCATAATTCCGGGATAATCGAAAATATCAGGTAGAACTTAGCAAGCAAGCGAGGATAATCAGAGAGAATCGCGCGTACCATTTGGATCTGATCCGCACCAACATGAGGAGGCCGCCATGAATCCAGCCGCGATCGACGGATACAGACAGAGGAGAAGATCCAGGTTAGCCGAATGAATGGATAATACGCAGCTGGGCGGAGAGAATCGAGAAAGCGTGGATTCCATATATACCGTTCTGCCAGTTCTCGGCGGGCTGGAAGTGGTAGGCGGTCCGGAAGCTATCGTGGCCGGCGGCGGCGTTGCTCTCCGGCGCGGGGTCGGCGAGCCATCGGAGGGCAGCGGTCGGGGAGATGAGGAGGCAGAGGAGCACGGCGCACGCGGCGAGACGGAGACCCGCCATGGCGAACCAGCCAACTTGGCAACGGAGAGCGGGTGGGAGGTACTACGAGGGCCAAGTGGACAGGCACTCGGCTGGGTGGAATGGTTGCTCTGCCTCTCCCGCCTCGGGGTGTGCATTTATACTGCTTGCCATCCGTCTAGGACAAACAGTACTATCCATATTTCTTTCATTTTCTTTTCTGGAATGGAATTTGGGTGTGAGTCAGGGACCTTGGAACGGAACGGAACGGAACCCTGGTCCTTCCTTCCTTTTTTCCTTTTCCTCGGAGGCCACCGGCCAGTCGACCGACCAGTCACGATTTTCCTCCAGTACGTGGGTGGTGGGTCCTCTCTAAACAAGGGACACCTCGATTCTTTGCCAGCCAGCGCTAAACATGGCTTCTGGAATCTGCGACCGGCCAACATATATGGATGAATCATGGATCTTGCCAAGCTGATGAATATAGGAACTACGTACAGGTAGGATTATCTGTTAATATCCGTCGTGGTGGGCCCGACTTTATCCACCCGCATGCCCAACACCTGGCCATCACACATTCACACGACCTGCCCTATCCGTTCTGCATGGCCTAGCTTGCTAACTTGTGTTCTCCGAGCTCAATCATTCTAGTATTGCTTAGATCAGGAGCGGCATGCAGAGAGTTGCGTCCAAGGAACTACGTTGAGAGCTGCGCGCCTGGATTGGTGAAGAATCTTGAGTCTTGGTCTATGGCTTCTGCTAGCACACTTCTAGTGTACTGATAAATTACATGGGACATTACGGTCCTCATGATGTGAATCATATTTGTTTCTTAACTCAGCTGAGATAGCGCATAAGCAACAATGAGTCTGGAGATGTGCCGGGAAAAGCAAGAATGTCACGCTACACTTAAGAAATGTCGATAGAAAAATTAATGCAGGGTCCCTTCATACGCAGAATGCGACTTCCATTTCTGTGTTGCTTTTTCTCGAGTATCCGGTCATGACCTCCACGATGGAAATCCTAGGTCAAAGCTTTATTAGCGTACCTCTCAACGTTGTTGTTTTCGGGTTGTTCGTCTATTCAATGCGCGGTTTGGAGTTTGCTCGGATTTGATTTTCAGGTTTAAAATACATGCATGTTCTGCCCTTAAGCGGTTTGATTCGGCAACAGTGACGGTTACACGTCGGTCCCTTTCCGCGCTGCTTTTAAAATTTATTCTCGCGGTCCACATAGGAAAATTTGGCACGCTCTCGGTGTTACAATATTGTGCTTTTATATCGAGAATGGGACTTTATTTTTGTGTTGCTTTCTCGAGTACCCGGTCTTGAGCACCTGGATGGAAATCCTAGGTCGAAGCTTTATTGGATGTATCCGTGAATGACGTTGTTCTTGGATTGTTCATCTATTGAATGCACTCGTCGGAGTTTGCTTGAATTTTATTTTCAGGTTGCAAACCCGTGACCCGCCGGCCATAAATGGGTTTATTCGGCAACAGTGACAGTTACGTGTTGCTCCCTTTCTGAAGATGTTGCTTTTTGAAGAATCGTTGGTCCACGTGGCATGCATAAAAGGATGGTCGATGGTGCTGCTCACCGCCGATTACCGGTGTTCTCTTTTTCCACATTAATTTTGTTCTTCGCGTTCTCAATGTCTTGACTAGCTTTTGATACGGATGTTCCCTTAAAGACTGGTTGAATTTTTTTCTTGAGAATGTAGACCGTATTCTTGATAGTAATATATGGAAATATTGCCCCTTGCAAGGAAAAGGATGGACTAACATCTTTTCATTGTGGAACGGACTCACTTTCCCCTCCCCCTCCCACCGCTTTTCCTCTCCCCCTTGGTAGACACACATTTCTTGCCGGGCCACCCCCGACTCCGATCCGGCGGCTCTGCCGGCCGGAGATGGAGAAGGGAGGGCGCCGGAGTAGTTAGGGTAGCTAGTAGTTTAGGCCATGTGCCAGTAGTGGGCTTTTTGCCCGGTAGTTGGAGACGAGCTGCAGATCTTGGCGCCCAGATCTCGTCAGCTTTAGGAGCTCTCTCTCTACTCTGGTGGCTCCGATGGATGGAGCTGGGGATGTTGAGGGAGATCACCGTCTCCTTAAATAAATAAGTGGCTGCTGGCCATCTGCTGGCGTTGGGGTGTGGAGTTCCTCTGTTCTTCCTGGCCGGCCGAGGTGGCGAGGAGGAGGAGCAGTGGGGCGTCACCAATCCAGGAGCTTCGGCACCTCTGGCCGGCCGTGGTGGCGAGGAGAGGCGAAGAAGCCCATGGATGACTCTGGCGTTCACCGGTGGTCTCTGGTCTCCAGGCGAGGTCTTCATCAATAAGTGGATTCTTCTTCAAGCCAATCTTTTCCGCCTGCCTCCTCCTATCCGTGGCAGGAATGGTGAGTTTGATGGCGGGCCGTTTTGCATCGACGGCGTTGGTGAAGGATTTTCTGCGGCAAGGTGCTTCTCCCCTTCCAGTCCTAATCCTCTGTTTTGCACCGTGGTGGTGATGGATGGAGGAATCGACTGGGTGAGTGAAAGCATCTGCCAGCAGTGGAGTTGGGAAGCAATTTTTTTGAGCAGCACATCGGCGGCGGATGGTAGCCGTCCGACATCCAAGGCCAAACCATGGCCTATCCAAAAGCCAGTGAAGGACTCCGGCGTTTCAACCTCTTTTGCGAGGCCCCTCCTGAGGTCTGCAGTCGCATACTACGGCTGCGTAGAGGCAAGTGGTTCCGTCCCCGCCTCTTCGCATGACGGCGGCGTAGCGGACCTCTGGCTCGGCGGTGGTGAAAGAGAAGGATCCGATTGCGTTTCTCCATCTCTCAGTGAGGTCTTTTCTGTAAATGCTGGGGACCTATATGTTTTATTCGATCTTATGGGGTCCTTTGTAATAATTTGTACCTCCACCGTTTGGATTTAATGAGAAGCTTCCTGGCCCTTCGGGGCACTCCTTGTTCAAAAAAAACATCTTTTCATTTATGTTTCATGTAGGAAGAAGACTCTTGGAATAATACATAGCCTCTCAAGTCTACTCTTCGTCACCAAATTTATTGCAAGTATGACTTCTCCCCATGTGCACGAGAGGCAAGTTTGTATGCCAATAATTACGACCTCGGATGCACACAAGTTGATAGTTTATATTTTTCGCACCTAGATTCCTATCACATGTGGGGTAGATTTACAGGTCTCTATTTCAACAAATGACTTGGAATTTGTTTTTTTAAGGCACCGCCTAGAAGACAATCGGGCTGGAATCACATGCTCCATGATCGATGAGTCATACCTTCTCCTCTAGCAACAAAATATATTCAAATTAATTGGAAGTGTTCGGACATCTTTTATCTGGATTTTTTTCAGTGCCGAACAGGACGCTTCAACGAACTTTATCAAACGAAAAGTGTCACGTCGGCCACGTGTATCTCGATGCCTTCTTATCCGGCAGGAGCCGACGTGGAAAGAGAGAGCGGACAACGACAGCCCCGATGAGTGACTAGGCATCCGGTGGTCCTCGTGGAAGAAAGGCGATATTGTTCTTTGCCAGCGGCCGGTGACGAACGTCTAGCACCAACTGGGATGAATCTTGGGCAGGTATTATCTGTTAATTGCCATGGTGGCCCAGGTATGTCTTCCCGGATGCTTAACACCTAGCCATTCTGCATGGGCTTTGCTGACCTCTGATTTGTGAGCTCAATTATTCTAGTGTTTAGATTAGGAACGCCATGCAGAGAGTTGCTTCAAACGAACTACTACTCTTAGAGCTGACTGTGAACCGAGGCATAGCCGTTGGGATGGGCTGATGCATCCCCGTCCGCCCAGGTTCGAATCTCCGCACTCGCAATTTGATGTCGTACACACAATCACTTCTAGTAAAATCACAGCGCTTTGGGTTTCTTCCCCTTAAAGCCAAACATTTTTTTTTACTCTTAGAGCTGACTGCTTTGGGGCAGAACCAAGGTCTATGGCTTGTACTAACACACTTCTAGTGATACAATACAAGAGAGATTACGGCCCTGATGTGAGTCATGTTTGTTGTTTAGCTCAACTGAGGTAGCGCGTAAGCAACAATGAGTGTTCAGGTCTTTGGAGATGTGCGAACAAGTTTGTCACGTTACACTTCAGATGAAATGTCCATATAGAAACCTACGGTATGTTCTTTTTTTTTGTACATGTCCTACTCGGCTGCAGAAGGAAGGACGATTTCTAATGGACGATCTTAAAATCAAAAGGCCAAGGCTCTATGAAATCACGTCGATACTTTCACAAGTTATCTGTAGTCATAGGCTACATCACTATTTTTCTCTAGGGTCTATATTATTACTGCTTAGCTTTTAATTTGCCTATGACCATCAAAGTAAATGTGTATATACTGATTTGAAAAGGGGCGACTCTGGCCAATGGTTAAGTTGTTTCAAGCTTGTGAAGACTCACGTGCCTCCCGGCATTATAATTGTCAAGTTCTTATTGAGGAAAAAATGCCACGGTCCGTGCCATGGTTTGGTTTCTTCATACATAGGAGGTGTCACTTCAATTTGGTGTTGCTTTCTCGAGTACTTGGAATTTCGGGATCAATATATCTAACTTTTGTTGGTTGTACCTACCAATAATGATGGTGTTATTGCATTACTCCCGGGTTAAAGGCATTGCCGTGTGTTTGCGCAGACGTACATGCGCTTCAGGATGAAAACCCAGACCTCGCCTTAAATGGTTTGATTCGGCAACAACAACGGTTACACGTTGGTCCCTTTCTGGGGGCGGTGCTTTTGAAGAAACATTCTTGTAGTCCACTTCTCATAAAAAAGATGGTCGATGGTTGATTGTTTGTATATCATCGATGTCTTGACTGCCTTTTGATGCCATGTTCTCTTAAAGACAGGTTGTAATTAATATTCTTCATAGTAATAAGTCACCCCTTGCCAGGAAAAGGATGGTATAACATCATTTCATATAAGTTTTCATGTTCAAATAAGACTGCGAGATTAACAGCCCCTCAAGTCTACTCTTTGTCACCAAATTTATTGCAAGTTTGGCTTCTCCCCATGTTTTGTAATACGGGCCAGTAGTATTTTATCATGATAGGCAATTTTCTATTCCAATAATGACGACCTCGGATCCACACAAGATGATAGTTGAGTTTTTGGCATCCAGATTCCTATCACATGGGGGTACATTTACAGGTCTTGATTTGAACATATGATTTGGTATTTGTGTTTCAAAGGCACCGCCCAAAAGACAGATTGGAAACGGGCCTGGAATCACAAGCTCCATGATGAGTCATACCTTCTCATCTAGCATCTTATATCTGATTTTTTTTTTCAACCGAAACATTTCATTTTAGGCCGAGGAAACAAGAAGAAAACCCGAAGCATAGAGTGTCCCTTATGCCGGACGACTGACTAGGCATCAAGTCCTCGTGAAAGGAAGGCCATGTTCGTCTTCGCCAGAGCCAAACAAAACGTCTAGCACCAACAAAGGTGAGTCTGGATCTCGGCCAGTTCATGCGTGGTGGTGGGCCCAACTTTATCTTCCCATATGTGTAGTACCACCTGGCCATCACACATTCACACGGTCCTATCTTGTCTACATGGCCTTGCTAACTTCTGTTTTGGGGGCTCAATGATTGTATTGTTTAGATTAGAAACGGCATGCAGAGAGTTGCGTCAAAGGAAGTGGTACCCCGAGAGCTGCCTAGATTGGGCAGAATCTTGAATCTTGATAAGTGGCTTGTATCAAAACATATGGGAAGCGTTGCCCTAATCAGGGTAGCCGGTGTGTTTATATATATGGACAAGGTTACAGGAGTTCTACCTCTATACGAGAAGAATACAAGTCACGGTACAATACAGGAGATCTATACAAATACTACAGCTAGCTATACAGGACGTTTAACACTCCCGCTCAATCATAACTTATCTAAGTTAAGATTGCAACGAAACACAGCTAGCTGTCTTGAGGACAGTGACTTTGTGAAACCATCAGCCACTTGATCTCCTGAAGGAACAAACCGTATGTCCAAAAGCTTCCGAGCTACTCTCTCATGAACAAAGTGATAATCTATCTCAATATGCTTTATCCGAGCATGAAACACTGGATTAGCAGAGAGATACGTAGCTCCAATATTATCACACCATAAACATGCCGTTCTATCCTGCGGCACACCCAACTCATTGAGTAAACTCTGCACCCATATAACCTCCGCTGTGGCATTAGCTAGAGCCTTATACTCAGCCTCTGCACTTGATCTAGAAATAGTAGCTTGCTTCCTTGCATTTCAAGAGATCAAATTTGACCCCAAAAATACTGCAAATCCTCCAGTAGACCGTCTATCATCTGGGCAACCTGCCCAGTCAGCATCAGAAAAAGCACTGACTGTAGTGGAGGAGGATTTGCTCAAACGTAATCCAAGGGATGTTCTGCCACGAAGATATCTCAGAATACGTTTCACAGCTGTCCAGTGAACTGTGGTAGGTGCATGAAGGAACTGACAAAACTTGTTCACAGAAAACGCAATATCTAGTCTGGTCAGTGTAATATACTGCAAAGCTCCAACAATACTCCTATATCGAGTAGAATCCTCACTACTCAACATCTCACCATCTGTCACAGATAGTTTTTCAGACACAGATAAAGGAGTATCAACTGACTTGCAGTCTTTCATGTTCACCCGGCTCAACAACTCATTTGCATATTTTTCCTGAGAGAGAATTATAGCATCATGTACCTTGTTTACCTCAATGCCAAGGAAATAGTGCAAAGCTCCCAAGTCCTTCAAAGCAAATGCTAGGCCAAGATCATGAAGTAAAGCATCAACGGCCTTCCCTGATGAACTTGCAACAACAATATCATCAACATAGATAAGCATAAATATAGAAACTCCCCCTTTGTTGTAGAAGAACAGAGAAGTATCAGCCTTAGATGCAGAAAAACCAATAGAATGAAGCTTGGAGCTGAGCCGAGAGTACCATGCTCGAGGCGCTTGTTTCAGACCATACAAAGCTTTATCGAGCTTGCAAACATGTCCCACACGCTCCTCATAACCAGGAGGTTGTCTCATGTAGACCTCTTCTTCCAGAACACCATGTAAAAACGCGTTCTTCACATCTAGTTGGCGAAGATGCCAATCACGAGAAACTGCAAGGGATAACACCAGGCGAATCGTCGCCACTTTGACTACATGACTGAAAGTATCCTCATAATCGATACCATAGCGCTGTTTAAAACCCTTAGCAACAAGACGAGCTTTATACCGTTCAACTGAACCATCAGCTCGACGTTTGACTTTGTAAACCCATTTGCAGTCAATCACATTTTTACCAGTACTAGCAGGGACCAAGTGCCATGTTTTATTTTCCTTCAGTGCCATGTATTCCTCATCCATGGCAGCCTTCCACTTGGAATCAGTAAGAGCTTCATGAAGATTAGCAGGTTCACCAGTGCTGCAGTAGTTAGCGAAGCGGACACGATCATAACGGACACGACCATCAGTAATAACCTTCGGCTGCGAGATACCACTCTGAAGACGTGTATGCGGACGAGCAGGAGCAGACACACCCGAAGCTACAGCAGGATGAGGAGCAGATGATCCAGACGAATCTGCAGAAGAGGACAAACCATCACTGTTCGCCACAGATGATCCTGTGGCCTGCTGTTCGGATGCGGAGGCTGCCGCAGAAGATCCTGGCGAGGCATCGGTGGCAGCAGCCGATGCGGACGTGCGCGCAGGCGGAGATTCGGTGCGGGCCCCAGCCGAGGAGGATGCTGGCGAATGCGAGGACGCCACGCGAGAGGGGACCGTGCCAGGCCCAGACTGCGTCGAAGCTGGCGACACAGATCCGGAACCAGATCTTGTCGATGTTTGGGCGTGAGAATCCTCTCCGATTCCTGTGCCCATGGAAGAAACAGCACCAAAAGACTCCCCTGGAACAGAATTTTCAGCAGATTCCTGCACATATGACTCAGCAACAACAGGGTCAGCAGGATTAGCGTCATTGTCAGGCTGTAATTCATATCCCCTATGATCATGCAAATGAAGAGGTTGCAAATTGGATAAGTTAATCCATCTAAGCTTTCTGTATTATGCACACATACTGTCCTGCTATTCTCTGTAGGTTCATAGCATCGACGACAACAAACAGCGCCGCTACCAGGCGCAACAACAACAACAACACGGTGGTGGCAGCACGAGCAAAGAAGCACAAGGGCTGATCGACGCCGGGGTGCTCAAGGGCGTCACCGGCACAGTCATCAAGAGGGGAGGGGAGGGCTCACCGACGGCAGGGGTCGAGGAAGAAGAAGAGGACGACGGCAGGGGTCGAGGAAGAAGCAGAGGACGCGCGGCTCCTCTTCCTCCTCGATGCGGCGGCTCCTCCTCCTCCTCGATGCGGCGGCTCCTCCTCCTCCCGCAGGCTTCGTGTCCACGCCGAAGCGGGTTCTGCTGTTGGTGGCGGGGATGCGTGGAGCGTGGAGGCATGCGGCCATCACGGAGGAAGGCGGCGGCGGCAGCGTGCTCCATTGCCGTCGCGGAGGAAGCAGGCGGCGATTTGTCGTGGGGGAGGGAGGGGTACGGGCGAGGGAGGGGGTACGGTGGATGTGATATAAGGGGTTCTATTTCTGTGGCGCACCAGGCACGGTGCGCCACAGAATGCGCTATTTCTGTGGCGCACCAGCACCAGTGCGCCATAGAATGGTCCTGGTACGCCACAGAAATAGCGAAACCAATTATTGGGGCTGGCAGGGTGTGGGCCCCACCGAGTTTCTGTGGCACATGAGCTTTGGGTGCGCCACAAAAATAAGCTATCTGTGGGGCATGAGCAGCTGGTGCGCCACAGAAATAGAATCCCATCTATAAAGCTTTTTCTACTAGTGAGATCCTTAGTGAGAGAAGCATGAGCAACTTCAAGTTCCTTCTTTGAAGCATCCAGCTCTTGTGCTATTAATTGATCCCTTTCAATAGTTTCTAGGTCCTTGACTTTATCTAGTTCAAATGTTTCAACTAGTTTCTTAAGGCATTGAGATATGCACCTTTCATTTTTCAGCTCTTGTCTTAGGAGATTGAATCTCCGTTTCTCATCTTTCATATGAGATTCTAATTCCTCAATGGACTCGTCCCTTTCATTGAGGGAGTCCATCAAGAAATCGAACTTGACAAGAGCATCACCACGAAGAGTGCATCTAACTTTGAAAAGACACTTAAGAATAGCCTCTTCATCTTGATTATCAGTTTTATCATCATCAAGAATGCTAGATAAAGAAGGTGTGGATTCCATTACCTTTGCTTCCCTTGCCATAAGACAAGAGCCAACGATCGTAGAGGAGGAAGAGTCATCGGAGTCATCATCATGAGTCATTCTTGCCATGAAGGAAGAACCAATAACATTTGGAGTTGAAGACTCCGTGGAATAATCCTTGGAGTAATCATATGTGAAGAGTGACCCGGGTTCGGAGAAAGCCAAATCAGCCACTCCAGCCTCCTTCTCCTCATCTTCTCCCTCTTCATCGGAAATGTACTCAGTACCAACAAAGGCTCTTCCCTTGTTCTTCTTGTATCGCTCATTGATTGGGTTTGGCTTCAATCTTGGCTTGACACCTTTGACAAATCTTGGCTTGTCCACCCTCTTCTCATAAGGGCACTCATTTGCAAAGTGATTATCTTCATCACAGTTGTAGCACGTTCTCTTCTTCTCATTGGAGGAGATTGGAAATTCTTCTTGTACTTCTTGACAAAGAAAGCAAAATCTGTGCCAATGTCACTAGTTGAGGTCATCTCCTCTTCTTCTTCGATCTGATATACTTCTTCCCTTTCTTGGTCTGCCCTGACCTTCAAAGCAAGGTTGTGGGAGGGGCCATCGACATGGTTCATCACCATGAGTCTTTCTCCTTCTTTGGCCACGTTGTCATTGGCAGCCACATAAGAGACAATATCATCTGCGGATAGATCTGCTTGTTTGGTGAGGATTTGCAAATTGAGAGCAAGGTTGGTGTCCTTCTGTTTGACAGCAATCATGGCAATGACCTTGGACTTTATGAAATCTTCATTCAATTCAAAGCCATCATTGTATTTATCACAACCAAGGCCCTTGACCTTCACCCGAAGAGCTCCAAGTCTTCCATAAGCCTCAGCTACAGTCTCCCCTTCCTTAATCATGAACAAGGTAGCCTCAGTCTTGGCTGACTCATAAAGAGACTTTTGGATCAGATTGGTTCCCTCTTGGAGTACTACAATCCTATCCCAAAGCTCTTTAACTTAGTCAATATCATTGACTTGGTCAAGCAGCTTGCGGTTGATGCCACTTCTAATTTTGTCACATGCAGAGGCATTGAGTTGACGGTTGTAGAATTCGGTGGAGGTCAACCTAATGGGATCTTTTGGCTTCCGGTATCCATCAACAATAATCTCCCACATCTCCACACTGCGGCTGCGAATATGAGACTCCATAGAAGATTTCCAAAAGGAAAAGTGAGTTCCATCAAAATGGGGAACATTCCCACTCTGGTTTATATGAGGCATGGGTGAAGTGTTTTTAGGATAGTCATGATTGACCTGATTGTAGGACTCCCCAGGGACAGCAGCCCCACTAGAAGTCCCACCACTTAGCCTCTTAAGCATGGCACTCATGTCTGCCATTTGGCTCTGGATATCATCATCCTTTTTCTTTTTCTCAGCTTCATATGCTAAGAATCTGGATTTCATCTCCTTAACCGAAAGGTTAGAATCTTCATCCAAACCCTCGAATAGTTTATCCATCTCACTCTTAAGGCTGTAAGGCCCTTAAAAGGAGTCTAGGCTCTGATACCAATTGAAAGTTCAGAGATGGTAAACCTAGAGGGGGGGTGAATAGGTTTCTACAAATTTTAATTCTTTCTTTGCAATATTAGGCTTTGCGGAATATAGATGTGAGCCTAATGCAAACTAGGTGAGGCAGCCTAGATGATAATACAAGTGTCTCAAGCACGAAGGCTCTCACAGGATATATAACAAAAGTAAAGAGTTCGGTTAGAAATAACCGAAAGCACGCGGAGACGAAGATGTATTCCCGTGTTCCCTTCCTTTGCAAGAAGGTACGTCATGTTTGGAGAGGTGGGGATCCCACGCAGGATTTCCCAACGCCACGAAGGCTCACCTTCTTCTCCAAGCCTATCCCACGAAGGAATAGCTCTTTCACTTGTGGTAGACTTTAAGGCAGCCTCTAAACCTTCACAATCTTGTCAGGAGCAAATCCACAGCCCGGATGCTTCCGGACGATTTTGCCCACCTAGGGTTTCCAAGAAACCCTAGAGAGCAGGTATCTCGAAGAATACAAGGGGAACAAGATTTGACTCGGTGGAACTATAGATCAAGACCTCCTCTAGCTTTTCCCTGGAGGGATTTGAGTTTGGGTGGAGGAGGAGGGAGATCTGAGGCTTTTGGTGTTTCTAACAATGGAGTATGAGAGAGAGAGCTCAAGAACAAAGTGTAGTGTAGTGCCTAACTGTTCTGAGCTAGGAGAAGGGGTATATATAGCTTCACTTGAAATCCAACCGTTGGGAACTTGTCCAGCTCAGCAGTAAGTGTGACGCCCCAAAACCGGTACCATGAGGATCCCAGCGAATCCGCCGAAATCCGCACGATATCGATTCTGAGACGCCCTCCGACATGACGTGCGCGATGGATCACACACGTGATGCCGGAGGAATTAACACGAGCGGCAACATTACAACAGGATTACAGTAGAGCCCACAAGAAACAGATATATTACAGCAACGACTCCAATGAGTCAAGATACAAATAGATACATACAAAGATCCAAATCATACAGAAGATCAAATACATCCGAGTACGGACAAGATACAAATTGGACTAAGAGTCCTGAAGATAACCAAGTGGCGTCCATAACCCTGCCCAGGCCAAGCCGGAAGGGTAACCTTTCTAGCGTCGTTCTTCTTCGTACCGATCTTCATACCTGCCCGGTTATGTCCCAAAGCAGCAATAAGTACGGGTTCGTACTTAACAAGACTTCAAGACGTTTAAGCATTCGTCAACCAGTCGTCCTTTGTACTTGAGGCACGCAGGGGACTTAGAGGACGCAAGAGGACGTCATAGGCAATATGGTGCGGTTAAGCGGCAGCGCGCAAGCACTAAAAACCTATAGAGACACTCTACAATAGTCGTCTACCAGAGAAGGTGAGAGAGCGCATAAACTAACAGTTCTATACTCTGCAAACATAACACAACCGATGTGTTCCCCCCTCGCAAGGAAGTACTTACAAGGGCACTCACACGGTTGACAAGTTTTACCCAGTTATTATTTAAGTTGTTCTATCTTACTATGCAAGTAATTAGTATTGAAACAACAGGTGTAAGTTGTCTATGGTCGAGTCATACAGCTCCAAGTCGTCCATAACCGCGGACACGGCTTATCGATAAGATGTAACCCTGCAGGGGTGCCCAAATGTGCCCACACGCACGATCAACCCACTTGCGACAGGTGGATATCACGACTCGCACTCTCCTTCACGACAACAATGTCCAGGAAGCCACCTAACCAAGTTGAACCCGAATCGAAGTCCGGCCGTATCTCCGAAGCGGACCTAGCTATTGCGTGCATGGCTTCCGAGGGTCAAAACACACACAGGGGCGAATGACCCGCTTCAGCATGCGATAAACGCTTAGGCCGCAAACCTATACGTGCATACCAGAAACAAGGGATACAAGACACCCAGGGGCTTCCCAAAATAAATAAGTAACAAGCTGGCATGCACGCAATAACCAAAGGAAAACATATAAACTAGTTGTGGCCACTGGACAAAGCTGTAGATTCCGGCAGTGGTCGAGGTGAGACCCAATAAATATATACCCACGTGTGATTAGAGCGCTCAGTCTCGGAACAGATAACCAGAACTCGGGGTCCTAGATTTTTAAAGAAACACAAGTGAGCCGTCACAAAACGATCAGCTGACCCACCGATGCCTCCGCTAACAACTATTAACAATTAAAGTTACCATGATACTCTTCAACAGATATATCCATAAACCATGTGTCATGATTACCAACTGATAACCCGATAAGATAGCGATAACGGTAACAAGATATAAACAGCACTAGCATGCACTACGACTCGCAAGGCAGACCCGATAACCAAACAATAGCTGTAGGAGGTGGTGGTGGCAATATGGGCTGCTTGAGGTAACAGGTGGATAGGACACGTGACAAGAACGCAACTCAAGGCTAGCATAAGGGAGAAGGCAAAATAAAATAGGTGAGCGACTCCTGCAGAGACAGGAGTTTAGGAAATGCTTGCCTGTTAAAGCTTGCCGAGGAACATCCGGAGAACTTGTCGTATCTCACAACACCACTACGCGATCCTATCCGGGAAGAAGCAAATGCTACAACAAACATCGGATGCAAAGCTTACAACTACGGAAAAAGAACCGGCATGATCAAGATGATATGCATGGCATGACAACGATGATGCGATGTAACTTATCCAAAATTAAGCGGAATCGGAATTCCGACAGACAATTATTGTTGGAGTTGCATTTCTACCGACAAAGTTAAGTGTTGATTAGCATGGCATGTCATGGCAGGTGCGCTACACAAATTTAAATGGAACCGGGATAAGATATCAATCCCGCACAATTCCATGATTATTTATTAGGTGAATCGCTCTTACCCGAACAACCACAAGATATGCAATGCTCACATGATAATATGATCGATGCAACTAGATAACATTTATAAAATATGGTTGGTTTCGGTCCGGGTCTCACGTTGAGTTCGAGGTCGGAAACTCCGGGGTCGATGAGGAAGAAGAGGATGTACATGAAGCACGGTCTCGGACTTCGGAACCGTGTCGGAGATCTTCAAGTTTGCCTTCGTTCATCGAAGCGACGACCAAGGGCTGTACACAGAATAGATAGTCGTTGGTCAGCGGAAAGATGTTGTGTGAGTCGGGAGACCATGTCCTGTCAGGTATATGGTCGAACAGCGAACAGGCGTGCACATACAAATCTGCTACTGACGTGCACAAGCGCGAGGAGGATGCAGGGGCTCAGGAAGAAGTTGTCCTGCACATCAAAAAGATTTTGTCCACGATGGACGAGGCCGCACTTGGATGTGGCCAGACACGCACGAGGACATGGAGCAGCAGCTCCCTAGCTACTGTGGAGGGACACGGTCGCGTGCGACGCAGGCATCCAAGAGGAGATCGTGGACGAGCACGTCCAAGCGACGGGGAGGCGCGCGGGTCGGGGAAGATGCGTGCGCGGGGCAGGCGGCCTCGGGGACAAGCCGGCGGCGGTGACGAGGACAGCGTCCGGGGCGGCGCGGCGATCTGCAGGACGAGGGCGATGAACATGGGGTCGAGGATGGAGGGACAACGACGTCTGGTCCTTGGCGACGGGAAGGAGGAGGTCGCGGCGCGGGTGTCCTTGCAAAATGCCAAGGGGAGCTTGTTGGAACCCTAGGGTTCCATCCGGGTGGGCTAGGTTGGGTCGGGTTGGAGGCTGCCGGTTGGGCCTTGATGGCCTGGCCGGTTGGGAGTGTTATCTCTCCCTTTTTTTTATTAAAACATTTTGTTTTATTGTTTTCCTGTTTGCTTCAAAACCATTTCTAAATAGGTTTTAGTAGTGAAATTAAACATAGAAAGGATGGATATAATTTAAAATAAAAGAAGAGATTATAAAAGAGATAAAGTATGGTTTAATAAAATATTTTTGAGGTTGAAAATATATGCATGATGCCATGATTATGCATAAAGAAAAAAAATAACAAATAAAATCTAATAGGGGATTTTCCTGGGTCGCTACAATCGACACCACTAACAAGGGATCGCGCCCCGAGATCCCACGTCAACCTAAGGGGGAGTTGGTTAAACTATCAGATCTGCTTGTACCATGTTGGCAAACACCCGACCTTGGCGTGGAACCTTCTTCTGTCGAGGTGTTGATCTTCTCGACACCACTAACAAGAGTTGTTGCTCCATGTTGAACGGCGACACCACCAACAAGAAGTCATTGTTCCGTCGATGATGATGCACTTTCGTCGAGACCTCCCAAGATCGGACCTAATAGGTGAGGGGGCAAGGATCGTCCAACCCGCGTCGGAACCTAAGACTCGAAAAACTCAGATAAGAGAGAAGACTCAAAAATCCCAAAGGTAAGAGGAGAAGGAATATAGGTAAGGAGAAAAATAGAGCTAATCAGATCTATCCAACGAATTTTAGAAAATAGTTTGGACTCTCTAAACTCAACGACCATTGGCAAGGTTATCCTACAGGCTGGACTAGTGGGGTACCGTCAACCTGAGGCTCTGATACCAACTTGCGACGCCCCAAAACCGGTACCATGAGGATCCCAGCGAATCCGCCGAAATCCGCACGATATCGATTCTGAGACGCCCTCCGACACGACGTGCGCGACGGATCACACACGTGATGCCGGAGGAATTAACACGAGCGGCAACATTACAACAGGATTACAGTAGAGCCCACAAGAAACAGATATATCACAGCAACGACTCAAACGAGTCAAGATACAAATAGATAAATACAAAGATCCAAATCATACAGAAGATCAAATACATCCGAGTACGGACAAGATACAAATTGGACTAAGAGTCCTGAAGATAACCAAGTGGCGTCCATAACCCTGCCCAGGCCAAGCCGGAAGGGTAACCTTGCTAGCGTCGTTCTTCTTCATACCGATCTTCATACCTGCCCGGTTATGTCCCAAAGCAGCAATAAGTACGGGTTCGTACTTAACAAGACTTCAAGACGTTTAAGCATTCGTCAACCAGTTGTCCTTTGTACTTGAGGCACGCAGGGGACTTAGAGGACGCAAGAGGATGTCATAGGCAATATGGTGGGGTTAAGCGGCAACGCGCAAGCACTAAAAACCTATAGAGACACTCTACAACAGTCATCTACCAGAGAAGGTGAGAGAGCGCATAAACTAACAGTTCTATACTCTGCAAACATAACACAGCCGATGTGTTCCCCTCTCGCAAGGAAGTATTTACAAGGGCACTCACACGGTTGACAAGTTTTACCCAGTTATTATTTAAGTTGTTCTATCTTACTATGCAAGTAATTAGTATTGAAACAACAGGTGTAAGTTGTCTATGGTCGAGTCATACAGCTCCAAGTCGTCCATAACCGCGGACACGGCTTATCGATAAGATGTAACCCTGCAGGGGTGCCCAAATGTGCCCACACGCACGATCAACCCACTTGCGACAGGTGGATATCACGACTCGCACTCTCCTTCACGACAACAATGTCCAGGAAGCCACCTAACCAAGTTGAACCCGAATCGAAGTCCGGCCGTATCTCCGAAGCGGACCTAGCTATTGCGTGCATGGCTTCCGAGGGTCAAAACACACACATGTGCGAATGACCCGCTTCAGCATGCGATAAACGCTCAGGCCGCAAACCTATACGTGCATACCAGAAACAAGGGATACAAGGCACCCAGGGGCTTCCCAAAATAAATAAGTAACAAGCTGGCATGCACGCAATAACCAAAAGAAAACATATAAACTAGTTGTGGCCACTGGACAAAGCTGTAGATTCCGGCAGTGGTCGAGGGGAGACCCAATAAACATACCCACGTGTGGTTAGAGCGCTCAGTCTCGGAACAGATAACCAGAACTCGGGGTCCTAGATTTTTAAAGAAACACAAGTGAGCCGTCACAAAACGATCAGCTGACCCACCGATGCCTCCGCTAACAACTATTAACAATTAAAGTTACCATGATACTCTTCAACAGATATATCCATAAACCATGTGTCATGATTACCAACTGATAACCCGATAAGATAGCGATAACGGTAACAAGATATAAACAGCACTAGCATGCACTACGACTCGCAAGGCAGACCCGATAACCAAACAATAGCTGTAGGAGGTGGTGGTGGCAATATGGGCTGCTTGAGGTAACAGGTGGATAGGACACGTGACAAGAACGCAACTCAAGGCTAGCATAAGGGAGAAGGCAAAATAAAATAGGTGAGCGACTCCTGCAGAGACAGGAGTTTAGGAAATGCTTGCCTGTTAAAGCTTGCCGAGGAACATCCGGAGAACTTGTCGTATCTCACAACACCACTACGCGATCCTATCCGGGAAGAAGCAAATGCTACAACAAACATCGTATGCAAAGCTTACAACTACGGAAAAAGAACCGGCATGATCAAGATGATATGCATGGCATGGCAACGATGATGCGATGCAACTTATCCAAAATTAAGCGAATCGGGATTCCGACAGACAATTATGGTTGGAGTTGCATTTCTACCGACAAAGTTAAGTGTTGATTAGCATGGCATGTCATGGCAGGTGCGCTACACAAATTTAAATGGAGCCGGGATAAGATATCAATCCCGCACAATTCCATGATTATTTATTAGGTGAATCGCTCTTACCCGAACAACCACAAGATATGCAATGCTCACATGATAATATGATCGATGCAACTAGATAACATTTATAAAATATGGTTGGTTTCGGTCCGGGTCTCACGTTGAGTTCGGGGTCGGAAACTCCGGGGTCGATGAGGAAGAAGAGGGTGTACATGAAGCACGGTCTCGGACTTCGGAACCGTGTCGGAGATCTTCAAGTTTGCCTTCTGTCGAGGGTACTCCTCGGCAATGCCCTCCGATTGGGGCTTAGGGTTGATGGAATCCTATAGGCTGACACGAGACATCGGTTAACAGACAAGTGGGGAGAGCGATTTACCCAGGTTCTGGGCCCTCGATGAGGTAAAACCCTTACGTCCTGCCTGTCTAATCTTGATTATGAGAATATCGGATTACAGTGGGGTGCCGAAGGTTTCGGCTGTGGTCTCGTCGAGAGGCTAAGTGCTACGGCGACCTAGCTCTAGACTTATGGTGGCTAAAGTTGCTAAGATTGATCTGTCCTGGTGCGACTAGGTTTACAAAAGACCTAGCTCTAAACTTTCCTTGTTCGGCTCCTCTCTGTCTTGTTTTTCAAGGAATCTTCTCCAGCACCGTCCTAGTGGCCCGCCTTGCCATCGGGTATCTTCATGGGCCTCCAGTTGGGCCGCACAGGATAGGGCAATGTCAGTTACCCGAAGGGTAATGCCCACGTCACCTTCGTTCATCGAAGCGACGACCAAGGGCTGTACACAGAATAGATAGTCGTTGGTCAGCGGAAAGATGTTGTGCGAGTTGGGAGACCATGTCCTGTCAGGTATATGGTCGAACAGCGAACAGGCGTGCACATACAAATCTGCTACTGACGTGCACAAGCGCGAGGAGGATGCAGGGGCTCAGGAAGAAGTTGTCCTGCACATCAAAAAGATTCTGTCCACGATGGATGAGGCCGCACTTGGATGTGGCCGGACACGCACGAGGACATGGAGCAGCAGCTCCCTGGCTACTGTGGAGGGACACGGTCGCGCGCGACGCAGGCATCCAAGAGGAGATCGTGGACGAGCACGTCCAAGCGACGGGGAGGCGCGCGGGTCGGGGAAGATGCGTGCGCGGGGCAGGCGGCCTCGGGGACAAGCCGGCGGCGGTGACGAGGACAGCGTCCGGGGCGGCGCGGCGATCTGCAGGACGAGGGCGACGAACGTGGGGTCGAGGATGGAGGGACAACGACGTCTGGTCCTTGGCGACGGGAAGGAGGAGGTCGCGGCGCGGGTGTCCTTGCAAAACGCCAAGGGGAGCTGGTTGGAACCCTAGGGTTCCATCCGGGTGGGCTAGGTTGGGTCGGGTTGGAGGCTGCCGGTTGGGCCTTGATGGCCTGGCCGGTTGGGAGTGTTATCTCACCCTTTTTTTTATTAAAACATTTTGTTTTATTGTTTTCCTGTTTGCTTCAAAACCATTTCTAAATAGGTTTTAGTAGTGAAATTATACATAGAAAGGATGGATATAATTTAAAATAAAAGAAGAGATTATAAAAGAGATAAAGTAGGGTTTAATAAAATATTTTTGAGGTTGAAAATATATGCATGATGCCATGATTATGCATAAAGAAAAAAATAACAAATAAAATCTAATAGGGGATTTTCCTGGGTCGCTACAGTAAGTCGAGAAGGCCGGTCTGCCGGGCCAGGCGTCGGACTGGCCGGTGGCACACCCGGTGCCGCCGGGCCACAGACCGGGCGAGCCGGCATCCGCCGGGCCTGGCACTGGGCCTGTACCGGACGAGCATCCCAGCTTACTGGAATGCGCCCGGTGTGCACCGGCGCCACAGCCGGTCTGCGCCGGACTGGCCGGTGCTGCACCCGGTGCTGCCGGACCTGGTGCTGGGCAGAGGGAAAACGGGTGTTCCCCTTTTTCATCGAAGTGGGGGGTCTCCCTTCACCTTCTTGTTCCATTGATACACCATTATGCCTGATAGACTAATACCTAAGAATAATCTTGTAGGCATGTATTAGTCCGATTACTCTAGCTACGGTGTCATTGTTACCAAAATAATGGATAAGGGTAAAATACCCTTACAATGTCCCCCTTTTTGGTATACGATGACAAACCGAGCTAGAATCACATATAAATATTATGATAAGCTCAAAACCTTGATTCCATATAAGATATTAAGACAGCTCCCCCATAATGTATGCACTTGGAGAATTTACGTTTGAATGCAAAGTGCACCATTTGTAAAATATGAGAAGCTCCCCCAATATCTTTAGGAAGCAAGCATGGCATAGAAAAGTATATAATCAAGATATAAGCAACAAGCATAATCATCCCACATAGAGATTAAGCATACAATAACTTGTCCACACACGAATTATTAAAAGTAGCAATGATTTCGGAAATGAAAGCAAGCAAATAGCACAAGCCAAATAAGAAGCAAATAAAGTAGCAATGGCTTGTGCAAAACATCAACATCCGTCCAGGAAACCCGTAATCCTAGACTCTACTCTCTTCTCCCCCTTTGGCATCGGAACACCAAAAAGGTAGGAGAGAGCAGGAATGCTAGCGTTCCCATCAATAGAACTCTTCCCCAGTAGGTGGGGACTCCTCTACATCATCATCTTCATTGTCTTCATCATCTCCAGACCCATCAGAGCCAGACCCAGCAGCATCAGGAGCAGGAGCAGTCCTAAACCTAGTCCTGGGAGGAGGAACACCATGTGAAGATCCACCATGAGCAAACAGGGATAGGTCAAAGTTCTGGAACATGGCATCCTCAAGGAGTTTTGTTGCAGCCCCCAAAGTAATGGACATAAAGGTACCTCCAGCAGCTGAATCCAGAAGGTTTCTTGAAGAAAAATTCAGTCCTGCATAAAAAGTTTGGATGATCATCCAAGTAGTCAGTCCATGAGTGGGACAATTCTTTACCAAAGATTTCATTCTTTCCCCAGCTTGACCAACATGTTCATTATCAAATTGTCTAAATTTCATTATGTCACTTCTCAAGGATATAATGTTAGCAGGAGGATAATATTTTCCAATGAAAGCATCTTTGCATTTAACCCAAGAATCAATACTATTTTAGGCAAAGATAGCAACCAATCTTTAGCTCTCCCTCTCAAAGAGAAAGGAAACAATTTCAGTTTAATAATGTCTCCATCTACATCCTTATATTTTTTCATCTCACAAAGTTCAACAAAATTATTAAGGTGAGAAGCAGCATCATCAGTACTAACACCAGAAAATTGCTCTCTCATAACAGGATTTAACAAAGCAGGTTTAATTTCATAGAAAGCTGCTTCAGGAGCAGGTGGAGCAATAGGTGTACAAATGAAATCATTTTTGTTTGTGCTAGTAAAGTCACACAACTTAGTGTTCTCAGGAGTACTCATTTTAGCAAGATTAAAGCAGAGCAACAAAAATAAAAGCTATAATAGAAACTATTTTTTTTGTTTTTGATATAAAGAAGCAAACAAGACAAAGTAAAATAAACTAAGCAAAACAATAACAAAGTAAAGAGATTGGAGATGAGAAACTCCCCTTGCAGAAATCCTCTTTCTCCCCGGCAACGGCGCCAGAAAAAGAGCTTGATGTTGTGCAAAGCACACAGTTGGGAAACCCCAAGAGTAAGGTATGATGAGCACAGTAGCAAGTTTTCCCTCAGTAAGAAACCGAGGTTTAATCGACCAGTAGGAGAAAGAAATCACTTCTGAAGGTGTTGCTAGCTGACTTTGGCGGGGCGCACTACCGGTGTCAGCAACAACGTGGAACCTGCACACAACACAACCAAAATACTTTGCCCCAACTTACAGTGAGGTTGTCAATCTCACCGGTTTTGCTGAAAACAAAGGATTAGACGTATAGTGTGGAAAGAGATGTTTGTTTGCAGTGAAATAAAGAGAACAGTGTGTGGATGCCAGAAAAAGAGCTGTTGGCGTGGGATTTGGCAATAAAAAGAACATGTATTTGCAGTGTAAAAGAAAGGACCGGGGTCTACAGTTCACTAGAGGTGTCTCTCCATAAAGATAACTAACATCCTGGGTAAATAAACTACAGCTCGGCAATTGAAAAAATAAAGACCATACATGACAAGATGATTACTATGAGATTTATTTGGGCATTACAACAAGATTCATAGACCGTAATCCAACTGCGTCTATGACTAATAATCCACCTTCCGGTTAGCATCCGCACCCATTTCAGTATTAAGTTGCAAGCAACAGATTATTGCATTAAGTAAAGTGTGTAAAGTAACGATAGAATTATCCTTGGATAAAGCATTGTTGTTTTCTCCCTAGTAGCAACAACACATCTACAACCTTAGAAGTTATTGTCACTCTCCCAGATTACTAGAGGCATGAACCCACTTTCGAGCATAAATACTCCCTCTTGGAGTCACAGGCACATACTTGGCCAGAGCATCTACTAGCAACGAAGAGCATGCAAGATCACAAATAACATATGACAAGTATATAATCAATCTTAACCATAGTATTCATTATTCATCGGATCCCAGCAAACACAACATGTAGCATTACATAAAGATGATCTTGATCATGATAGGCAGCTCACAAGATCTAAACATGAAGCATAATTGGAGAAGACAACCATCTAGCTACTGCTATGGACCCGTAGTCTAGAGATGAACTACTCACGCATCACTTCGGAGACGGGCATGGCGATGTAGAGGCCTCCGGTGATGATATCCCTCTCTGGTAGGGTGCTGAGAAGAGCTTCAGAACCCTCTCGAGCTAGGGTCAACGATGGCGGCGGCGACGAAACTTTTCATGGATGGAGGCTCGGGTATTTAGGTTTTTCCTGAACAGATGAATATATAGGCCGAAGGGCAAGGTCGGTGGGCGCCCGAGGGGCCCACACCATACCTAGGCGTGGCCAGGGGGTGGGCCGCGCCTAGGGGTGGTGCGGCCACCTCCTGGCACTTCTCCGACTCTCCTCTCGACTCCGTCTTTGTTACAGTAAAATATGAACTTCAGCTTTCGTTTCGTCCAATTCCGAGAATATTTCCTGTACAACTTTTCTGAAATACAAAAACAGCAGAAAACATGAACTGGCACTATGGCATCTTGTCAATAGGTTAGTTCCAGAAAATGCATAAAAATGCCACGAAGTGTAAACAAAACATATAGAAATTGGTGTAAAACAATCATGGAGCATAAAAAATTATAGATACGTTTGCAACATATCAATGAACAGGCCAGCCACAGGGTGATCAATTCCCGTGGCGACGCGTGACGCTCGATTTCGATGCCAGTAATGGCGACGCGACGATCGGCTTCCACGAGAACGAATCGTTTGACTTTAAGTCCCGGCATGTGTCACCAGCCGGGACTAAAAGGGGTACCGCAGGCGCAGTGGGCCGCAAAACCCTTTAGTCCCGGTTTGGGATACAAACCGGGACAAATGGGTCCTAACGAACCGGGACCTATGGGTGCCGTACGATTGGGAGGATTCGGGGCGACGTGGCCAGGCCTTTTGTCCCGGGCCAGGACACGGCCGGGACCAAAGGGGCCTGACGAAAGGCATGTTTTCTACTAGTGCCCAATCACTCCCCATTTTCTCCCACCCCACCCCCAACCCTTCCTCCTCTCACGACGACCAGACCCCATGGAGGGAAAACTCCATGAAAAAGTAGAATGAAGACCACCAGCAATCAAGAACAAGATGAAGGGATTCAGGGAACGAACGGATCTGATGGGAGCATCAAGTACTACCCATGGTGAGTAGATCTCGCATTCGGAACATCCATTGATCTTTCTCTCCTTCTAGTTTATCTTCTTAGAATCCACTCCTGCATCGATCCACGTTCCTGTGCGAAATTTAATTAAATACAACTCGAAAAAATGATCATCTTGTAATCCCATGTAGGTTTAATGAATACAGGAGGAATCAGCACATACTGGAGTAAGAAACATGTATCCTTCAATGTTGGTAAACCCTTGAAGCATATTTACTGTTGTCAAAATCCTTGGAAAATGTTACTTGCAAACAAAAAAGAAGTAACATTATTTTTTGGGAAGGTATAATGAACAACTATGGTGATTACCTGCTAGGTACACAACATGATATAACACAAGTACAAGATAAACATGAGACATCACTATTTCACAATGATCTCGACATAGGGAAATTCTTCCATGGTTGTCACTTTTGGTTAAACTAGATGATTAATTCGCGCGTTGCAGCGGTACTTGTTATCCATGAATTGAAATGAAAAAAAAAACATAAAGATGACAACATGGTGTATATTCTGAACTTAACGGATATATCGAGCATAATCGCTAATTTACGTTACACCATACTATTTTAAAATATAATTTAATTGACTTGTTGAATCGAGATATCTGTATGAGGTTCCAATATTCTTCTCGCGTGGTAGATACTAACAACATAATAAATAGCTAGTGCATGTGCTGGCTCTTTTCTTGAGGAACTAAATCCAAAATTTAGTAGAATAAAATAGACTTGTGAGTGTGAAGCAGAATATGAGTTAATTGACATCTCGCAAATATATATTTAAAAACATATAGAGTGTACATAAGTTTGTAGTAAGAATATTAACCGAACTGAACAGATTAACAGTTGTAGCAAATATTCTGCATGCATAGAGAAGAGCATGAACTTGATATGAAGAAACTCCCATTTGGATCAGTGGTTGATATTTCACGACGGAGACCGAAAAAATATGTTACAACAGATAATGAATAGACTCAAGACTCAAGACTCGAGAGTTCTAGACACTACATACCACAATGACAATAGGCAGCTTTGTTCCGTGTATTTGCTCCCATGACTCTAACGATGTATCCTGCACCAATGAAAAAAGAATCAGCAACACATTCATTGATAGATGTAGGCGTTCGCCAAATTTTGTTACCAAATCTCGGTGTCATTTGTTGTGATTGTTTGTCCTCGTGTGATCTATTGTGCGCCTCCAACGTTAACAGTGTAGGTGCCCTTCCCTGATACAAACTAATTGTCACCATTCTCCTTATTTTGGTGGGTTGTGTCGTTTCTTCCGAGTTGGTCTTGTAATTCTTCTTTGATCCGGTTCGGGTTCGTTCCGTTTGTTCAGCTAATTTCCTTGTGGGGTGGGGTAGGGCACGTGTAAGTCATCGACCAAACCGACTAAATTATTCTCATAATTACGAGTGATTGTTTCTCGGTCAACTTAAAACTAGGTATTTATCCAAGCATATTCATATATATGTCCAATGAAGATCTTCTCGTGCCTTTGTAAGTTCCAATGAGGGTTGAGAAAGACGGTGAAGGTAGGGTGCGTGCGTGTGAAGGTTTTAATGTTGCGTTCTTGAAAAAAATATCGCACCTAACAATGAAGACAGAGATGAGTGTACATCCATGTTTGTGAGCGAGAATCTGCGTTGTAGTGTTTACTACAAAAAAAAGAAGGCGGCCATATGAAAATAGGAGATATGGGCCACTGGTAGAAAAAGGGGTTTCCATACGACCCCTTTAGTCCCTAAAATGTCAGAACCGCGACTAATGGGGTCTTTAGTCGCGGTTCGGGAGGCGAACCGCGACCGAAGGTCTGGGCCCAGCGGGCTCGGTCGACAGGTGGTGGACGGGAGAGGCTTTAGTCCCGGTTGGCCTGGCCAACCGCGACTAAAGGTCCTCATGCCTGCCCCGAAGGCCTTTAGTCGCGGTTGGCCAGGCCAACCGGGACTAAAGGCCCACCCCTATAAATGCACTTCAGTACACTTCACTTAGCAACTTGGTGTGCCACTTCTATTCACAAGGGGTGGTGGGTTTGGCTTGGATCCTCTTATGCACACAAGGTGTTCGATGAAATGCGCGAGAGCATGAAACAAACATGATATGAAGTGTCCGAGCCACACTTAAGATTTCTCATTTATTTTTCCTCCTCGATCACGGTTAGCAACTTGAACCTTTCATGTGTCATTGATAAAATATGCATGTGTGTAGTTCATTGTTTAATTTCTATTATTTCTAGCTAGTTAGTTTAACAAATACATGATGGTTAATTATATACTTTATATAATAATAATGCAGATGAATCGGCAATGGATGTACGGTAACCGACTCTCGGGCGAGTTCATTACGGGTTTGAATGATTTCCTCGCAGTGGCTAATGCGAACAAGCAGGGGGGTTTTGTTATATGTCCATGTGCTGACTGTAAGAATCAGAAGGGTTACTCTTCCTCAAGAGTCGTTCACGTGCACCTGCTTCGGCACGGTTTCATGCCAAGCTATAATTGTTGGACCAAGCATGAAGAGGGGTTAGAATGGAAGAAGATGAAGAAGGGGATGATATCGATGACAACTATCCTGATCATTTCGGTGATACTTTCATGGAGGATGCTGAAGGAGGGGAAGCAGAAGGGGAAGGTGAAGGGGATGGTGAAGAAGAGGCACGTGATGAGCCCGCTGATGATCTTGGTCGGACCATTGCTGATGCACGGAGACGCTGCGAAACTGAAAAGGAGAGGGAGAATTTGGATCGCATGTTAGAGGATCACAAAAAGTCGCTGTACCCAGGATGCGATAATGGTCTGAAAAAGCTTGGCTGCACACTGGATTTGCTGAAATGGACGGAACAGGAAGGTGTAGCTGACTCAGGATTTGAAAAGTTGCTGAAAATGTTGAAGAATATGTTTCCAAAGAATAACGAGTTGCCCGCCAGTACGTACGAAGCAAAGAAGGTTGTCTGCCCTCTAGGTTTAGAGGTTCAGAAGATACATGCATGCATTAACGACTGCATCCTCTACCGCGGTGAATACGAGAATTTGAATGAATGCCCGGTATGCACTGCATTGCGTTATAAGATCAGAGACGATGACCTTGGTGACGATGTTGAGGGCGAGAAACCCAGGAAGAGGGTTCCCGCCAAGGTGATGTGGTATGCTCCTATAATACCACGGTTGAAACGTCTGTTCAGGAACAAAGAGCATGCCAAGTTGTTGCGATGGCACAAAGAGGACCGTAAGTCGGACGGGGAGTTGAGACACCCCGCTGATGGAACGCAATGGAGAAAGATCGACAGAGAGTTCAAAGATTTTGCAGCTGACGCAAGGAACATAAGATTTGGTCTAAGTACAGATGGCATGAATCCTTTTGGCGAGCAGAGCTCCAGCCATAGCACCTGGCCCGTGACTCTATGCATCTACAACCTTCCTCCTTGGTTGTGCATGAAGCGGAAGTTCATTATGATGCCAGTGCTCATCCAAGGTCCGAAGCAACCTGGCAACGACATCGATGTGTACCTAAGGCCATTAGTTGATGAACTTTTACAGTTGTGGGGCAGACCTGGTGTACGTGTGTGGGATGAGCACAAAGAAGAGGAATTTGACCTACGAGCGTTATTTTTCGTAACCATCAATGATTGGCCTGCTCTTAGTAACCTTTCGGGACAGACAAATAAGGGATACAACGCATGCACGCACTGCTTACATGAGACTGAAAGTATATATTTGGGTAATTGTAAGAAGAACGTGTACATGGGGCATCGTCGATTTCTTCCCCGACATCATAACTTAAGAAAGAAAGGCAAGCATTTCAACAGCAAGGCAGATCACCGGCCGAAGCCTGCGGAACGTACTGGTGCTAAGGTATTTGATATGGTCAAGGATTTGAAAGTCATATTTGGAAAGGGTCCTGGCAGACAATCAGTTCCGCAGGGAGTTGACGGGCACGCACCCATGTGGAAGAAGAAATCTATATTTTGGGAGCTAGAATATTGGAAAGTCCTAGATGTCCGCTCTGCAATCGACGTGATGCATGTTACGAAGAATATTTGCGTGAAACTGCTAAGCTTCTTGGGCGTGTATGGGAAGACAAATGATACAAAGGAAGCACGGCAGGACCAGCAACGTTTGAAAGACCCAGAAGACCGGCATCCGGAATGGTTTCAAGGTCGTGCCAGCTACGCTCTTACCAAAGAAGAGAAGGTCATCTTTTTTGAATGCCTGAGCAGTATGAAGGTCCCGTCTGGCTTCTCGTCGAATATAAAGGGAATAATAAATATGGCGGACAAAAAGTTCCAAAACCTGAAGTCTCACGACTGCCACGTGATTATGACGCAATTGCTTCCGATTGCTTTGAGGGGGCTCCTACCGAAAAATGTTCGAGTAGCCATTGTGAAGCTATGTGCATTCCTCAATGCAATCTCTCAGAAGGTAATCAATCGAGAAGATCTACCACGGTTACAGAACGATGTGGTCCAATGTCTTGTCAGTTTCGAGTTGGTGTTCCCACCATCCTTCTTCAATATTATGACGCACCTCCTGGTTCACCTAGTCGAAGAGATTTCCATTCTCGGTCCTGTATTTCTACACAATATGTTCCCCTTTGAGAGGTTCATGGGAGTATTAAAGAAATATGTTCGTAACCGTGCTAGGCCAGAAGGAAGCATCGCCAAGGGCTATGGAAATGAGGAGGTAATTGAGTTTTGTGTTGACTATGTTCCTGACCTTAAGCCGATTGGTATTCCTCAATCGCGGCACGAGGGGAGACTAAGTGGAAAAGGCACGATCGGAAGGAAATCAACGATATGTATGGACGGCCATTCTATGACTGAAGCACACCACACAGTTCTGCAAAAATCCAGCTTGGTGGCTCCGTACTTCGAGGAACACAAGAATATTTTACGCTCGGACAACCCGGGGAAGCCTGAATCCTGGATTAGAAAGGCCCACATGGAGACTTTCGGCGGTTGGTTGCGAAAACATTTAATGAATGACAATGATGTTGGAGATCAGCTGTACATGTTGGCCAAGACACCATCTTCGACTATAACGACTTTCCAAGGGTACGAGATAAATGGGAATACATTTTACACGATTGCCCAAGATAAAAAAAGAGCACCAACCAAAACAGTGGTGTCCGCTTTGATGCAGCAACCGGGAATGGGCAAAAGGTCACATATTATGGTTACATAGAGGAGATATGGGAACTTGACTATTAAGGTCCCTTTGTTCCGGTGCAAATGGTTCAAGCTAACAGGAGGTGGGGTAAAGGTGGACGAGCAATACGGAATGACAATGGTGGATTTCAACAATCTTGGTTACCTTGACGAACCATTCGTCCTAGCCAAAGATGTCGCTCAGGTTTTCTATGTGAAGGACATGAGTAGCAAACCGAGGAAAAGGAAAGATAAGAAAACGAGTACATCATGTGATGATCCAAAGCGCCACATTGTTCTTTCAGGGAAAAGAAACATCGTGGGAGTGGAGGACAAGATAGACATGTCAGAAGATTATAATATGTTTGGTGAAATTCCGCCCTTCAAAGTGAACACTGATCCAAGCATTAGGTTAAATGATGAGGATGCTCCATGGATACGGCATAATCGTAAGCAAGGGACACAAGGGAAGAAATGATGTGTAATAATTTATTGTACCAAACTTTGTTGAATGGATCATGTGAATTATATTATATGTGATGTGTTTGGTGTCCATTTTCGAATGATTCGATTGATTCGAGATACCACTGATGATACATGAAATTTGATAGGCCTAGGAGTACATCTTGGAATGTTGGAGTGATTTAGTCATACTCCTGCCTAGGCCTATAATATGCATACTCGTAGTCTTCGTAGTCGCCGCCGTTGTACTGGTAGTCGTCGCCTTCTAAGTTGCCGCCGTCGTCGTCGCTGCCGTCGCTGTCGTCGTCGCTGTCGTCGGGCGGCGCTCGTGGGTCGAACCTCGACTGGTACTGAGGGTAGCGCAGGCGGGGGATATCGCCGGCCGTGATGTAGTCCATGACTCTCTGTAGAGTCCGGCCGCCCCACCATAGCCGACGGCCGGCCTCGTGGAAGTTCCCAGGAGGCAGACCGTCCTCCTCATACCTGGCGAGCGCCCTCTCACGCCGATTGATGAAGAAGGCGTCCCGAGTCTGCTGGTTGTCAGGATGCCAGCGGGGATTCATCCGCTGCTCCGGCGTGAGGTCGAGGTAGTAGTGGTTCGTGATGGCCGCCCGGCGCGTAGTACCCTGAGGGACGGGAGGGACCGGCACGCCTCCGGCTCTTAGGCTCCAGCCGGCGGGGACGCGGTAGCCCGGTGGGCAAGGGTAGTTCGAGGCGCAAAGCTCCTCCACCTGCTGGTAGGTTAGAGTGGGTACGGTGGAAGCCATGAGAGAGTGATGAGAGATTGAGATGTGATAATGCTGGCCAAGCCGGGCTACATATATATAGTGAGAAATGGCGGGAAAAATAGGGGCGGGAAGACAGGAGGCGGGAAGAAAGAGGCAGGAAGAAAGAGGTGGGAAGAAATGGCGGGAAGCGGGAGGCGGGAAGACATGGAAAGCGGGAAGACAGGAGGCGGGAAGAAAGAGACGCGAAGAAATGGCGGGAAGCGGGAGGCGGGAAGACAGAGAGGCGGGAAGAAATGGCGGGAAGAAATGAATTAGTTTTATTTTTCTGAATTTTTTCATATATTAATTGTATTTTTATGATTTTGAAATGAATTAGTTTTATTTTTCTGAATTTTTTGATATATAATTTGTATTTTTATGATTTTGAAATGAATTAGTTTTATTTTTTTGAATTTTTTGATATATAATTTGTATTTTTCTGATTTTGAAATGAATTAGTTTTATTTTTCTTAATTTTTTGATAAATTATTTGTATTTTTCAGATTTTGAAATGAATTAGTTTTATTTTTCTGAAATTTTTGATATATTATTTGTATTTTGCTGATTTTGAAATGAATTAGTTTTATTTTTCTGAATTTTTTGATATATTGTTTGTATTTTTAAGTTTTGAAATGAAAAGTAATTGGAAAAAGACCTTTAGTCACGGTTGGTGAGACCAACCGCGACTAAAGGGTCTTTCCGCGGGAACCCAAATCCCGGCGAAAAAACCCTTTAGTCGCGGTTGGTGTCACCAACTACGACTAAAGGGTCCCCGCTATAAAATCTCGTGGGCGCGGAACGGCCGCGCACTTCTTACATCTCCCGAACTTACAGACGAAGTCGACGAAGACGACGCCGACGAAGAGACGCCCCCGTACGCCGTCAGGCTGCCCAGCCGCGCCCTCGCCGACCGCCGCTCGCCTTCCCTCGCGCCGCCGCCGTCGCCCGCCGCGCCGCCCTCGTCGTTTGATCTCGCCATACGTCACCGCCGTCGGCCGCCGCCTCTCTCCTTCTTCCCGCGCGCCGTCGTCTCGATCGATCTCGCCGTCGCCGCCACGCCGCTGCTCGGGCCCCAGACGGCCGCCGCTGCTCGCGTGCTCTGTAGGCGCCGCTGCTCGTCGGTGTGTCGCCGCGCGCGTGTTTCGCAGGTGCCGGCCAAACAGAGAGAGAGGACGGAGAGGGCGCGCGCCCGGCCGGAAGGAGAAGAGAGGAAGAAGGACTTTTTTGTGTTTTTTTTGTGTTTTTTTGTTTTGTTTTTGTTTTTTTAGAGAGAAATCACCGCCACCCGCAGCGCCGGCCACCAGCACAGCTAGCCAACAAGGAGATAGAGAGAAATCACCGCCGCGCCTGCGCTCTCTGCCCGCGCGCTCGCCTAGCTCGCCGCCGATTTCCTCCCCCGCCGACATTTTTTTGTAACTTACATTTTTTTTAGTTTTTTTTAACTATAAATTTTGTAAACTTAAATTCGCCGGAGAACGCCCGACTTCGCGCGACGTCTCCTTCTCTTCTCCCTGTTTGCCTTTATGATCTTCGTCTTCTGCTCGTTCTAATGCGCCGCCCCGCGTTGTCCAGGACCCTCTGTAATCGCCGCCATCGTCGATCGTCCAGGGACGCCTGCGGAGAAGAACTCGTTGCGAGGAGTGGTTGCTGCTAGCTAGGGTGGGAGAAGACGCCGAGCTGCCCCTGGATAGCGCCAGCACCCCGCCGCCGCCCTCTCTCTTTTGCTCGCAGCAGAGCAGGTAATACGTGCCCTCCTCGCCTCCCTCGTCGCCCTCTCTCTTTTTTCCTTTACTTAATTAGTTTTTACTACATGTCTTCAGGAGTGACATATGGCGGACGATAGAGACCCAATTTTGGAAAGCTATGATCCGGATGCTGAAGCACATATAACCGCCATCATAAACGGCGATATTCCTTATGTGCCGGAAGAAGATGAAGAAGACGATGTCTCTTCTTATCTAAACATTGACGGTGAAGGTGAAGGTCGACAAGGGGATGATGAAGGAATGGACATTGTTGATGGAGGGCAAACATCGACAAACGACGATCTCGAATTGCAATTAGCAACCACCTCCCGCGAGGTATATATATACATTGAGCCTCTGGTGATACAAATTTACTGATTTGAATAAATATGTATTAACGCGACTCTCTTTCTTTTTTTTAGCCCTTGGCCGGATCGTCGAAAAAATTGAGTACAAAGCCGCGTGGCAAAACCAAGACGATGAGACAAGGAGAAACATATACCATCGATGTTGTCAGTGAACACGGCAGGCCGTTGGAGCCCAAAAAGCACTACACAAAGTTTATCAACCAATGCGGAGTCGTTGTTAGAGACAACGTCCCGATCACCGTCCAGGAATGGAATGAGCCAAAAAAGGCACGTGTTGGTTTCAGTTTTGTCGACAAGAGAACAAAAAAGGATTGCTGGAGAAAGCTTATGGAACATTTCATTCTACCTCCGGAATTCAACAAACGCGATAAAGAGGGTAACGAGATTCCGGGTGGACGTGAGAAGAGGAGGCTAGTCAAAGAGTTCGCTCTTCAGAAGATGACCGAAGCATTCCGGAACTTCAAGAAAAATTTAGCCCGTGAGTATGCCGCGCAGAACAAGACTCCGGATTTCACAGGACAGTATGAGAAACTGAAAGATTATTGGCTCAAATTTGTGAAGCAAAAGCAATCGGAGCATTTCAAGGCCATATCGGAAAAAAATAAGGCAAATGCGGCTAAGAAAACGTACAATCATATTATGGGGCCAGGAGGATACTGCCTTTCGGAGCCTAAGTGGAAGAAGATGGAGAACGACCTGAGGGAGCGAGGAATCCCTCTAGGTACAGAGGGATGGGACCCAAGGGCCAAAAGCTGGTGGTACGGGCATGGGGGATCGCTAGACCCCGAGACAGGGAGGTGTGTTCACCAGAAGAAAGTGTTTACTCCCACCCAAGCCCTTATTGACGCAATGGCCCAAGCTCAAGAGGGGAAGATCAAGTTCAACAGAGAGAACGACGCGCTGACATTAACCCTCGGGAATCGTGAACACCCAGGACGTGTACGAGGCAAAGGCGTCATTCCGTGGAAAGTAGGGTTTCCCTAGGACAATGACCCGTACAGTTACAGAAGCCGTAAGAGAAAGACGGAACGGGATGCAGATCGTATGGGGAGGATGGAATCAGAACTATTTGAGGTGAAGCAGATTGTGCATGAACTAGTAAAAGAAAGATCGGCACGGCCGCATGAAGATCGTGCAGCGGATGTCGGAAGCCAGCAGCATAGAAGCAGCGTGGCTTCCACGGAGGCCCCGGCTGGTGCTAATGCATCGTTGCTGGCCCCGGCTGGTGCTAATGCACCGACGATCGAGATTCGTGCACCGGAGCCTCACTACCCCGTGGATGATGTAAAGGAGATGAAAGAATGTGAGCTGCATTATCCAATGGGGAACATTTCCATGAAGGTAGCGATCGGCAACGCTTTACCTTGTACACCTGGAGCACTCCACCACAACAACCCCATTCAAGATGGCTATGCTTGTGTCACGGTGGAAGACATAGTCCAAGGGTGTGAGGACCTGGAGATTGACTATGCTACACCCGAAGGGGATGTGAGACTTCGAGATGTCAAGCGCCAGTTCATTCTATGGAAAAAGAAGTACATAGTGTTTCCAGGCGAGGCGCCAAGGCCAACAAGTCCACCCCCCTCCGGTGGTGGTGGTGGTGGTGATCCACCTACACCTCCTTCACGTCAGCCGACGCCGCCCCCCAATCCACCTTCGGCGGGTAAGCAGCCGCCGCCCCCCCCAGTCCACCTCCGGCGGGTACGCCGCCACCCAGTCCACCTCCGGCAAAGAAGCAGAAGCAGGCGGTTACGGGGGACAGCAAGGCAACCCCCTCCTGGACTATTAACCCGGAGCCTTATGTACCTAAGACCACAAGGGTACCAATGCCATCACTGAAGCCTCTCCTCCCGAGACCTTGAGAACTTAGTGTCGAGGAAACCAACGTGGCCGCGGCTGCTCACCATGAGAAATGGAAGGCGGATATCAAGGCGAAAAAAAGAGCCTGAGCCCAAGCCGGTATTCACTGAGAAGCAAAAGAAGTGGGCTAAGGATTTTTTGACGACACCGTCCCAAATCCAGCAGAATCTGCCAGACGACTATGGACGTGAATTTCGTAGGCAAGTAGCAATATTGGCGGAGAAGAAAGGCTTGGAGGAGAAGGAGAAGAAAGCCTTGGAGGAGAAGAAAGAAGCAAGTAAAAAATGCGGGAAACAAGTTTCTCAGCTCGGGGAACAGAAAAAACAATCGATCCCCCCGCTCATAGTGGAAGCCGGTACTTCCCTTACGGCGTCCTTAAGAGCCGATATGGATAAGGAAATGGAACTATTGGACCCCGATATCCTAGCAGCTGCTACAGCTCAGGGAATGACTGTAACGGCGGCCAAAGAAAGAGCGGCTGAGTTCGGTATGACTCTTCGTGCATTGTTAGGCCTTGAGGATGCTCCAGTAAGTGAGGTAGCATTTACATATGTGCGGAATGGGCCTCTCGTCGAGCCTGCGCAGGAAGCAAGTCTACCAACACAAATGCGAGGTCTGCTACGCTGGTACAAGAATTTCATAAAAAATAAGGCGTCCGACGAAGAATATATTTATGCGGAAGTTAGAGAGGAGCACCACTTCAAAGAGTACTGTGTACAAGTTCATATGAGTGAATTGTTCCAGTTGTTCAATCTACGGGAGCTCGACAAATCTATCCTGAGGTGCTACGTTCTGTAAGTGAATTATTTCTATAATTAAATCTTTACATCATCTCGTTCATTGCCTGCACTATATTGTCCTAACTATATTCTTGTGTACGCTATTATGCAGAATGAAGCTTGGGGAATGCAGAAAAAAGAACATCCTTGATGTTGGGTTCATTGACCCACATATCATTAATGGATATGTGTTAGAAAAACACCCCCAAGACGTGGAGAAAGACCTGTACGAGTTTCTTACAAAGCAGGAACTCAAAAGTGAAATTCTATTTCCTTACCATTTTGGGTGAGTGTTTCTGTCTTGTGCACATTCTCTTTTGTTTACTCCATGTTATGTCTAATCGATGAGTACTTATGCATGACTGTGCGTGTAACGTGTGTCCGCAAGTTCCACTGGATTCTGCTAACAATTCAGTTTGACAGCTCCAAAGTTCTCGTCATGGACTCTTTGAATATGGAACCAAAGCATTGGATCGGCATAAGATTAATGCTGCAAAAGTAATTATTTTCAATCATTTGCGCACTATATCGGCCTCTTTCCTTCATTTCCTGATATCAAGTAACTAATAACTCTCTTGTTCATTTAATTTCTTTGCCCTGTAGGGTTTGGAAACGGTTCAAAGAAGACATAACCGGTGAATTCAAAGATGAGCTAACATTTAGAAGGTTAGCTAATGTGGATACTCAGCCACCGGGGAGCAATCTATGTGGATACTATGTTTGTGAGTTCATCCGGGGACACACCTCTGAGCGGAGGGCTGAGGATATCAACTTGCGGAGGAATGACTTGCGGAAGAAGCTTAATCCAGAAGCTCGCTTCCGACCAATTCAAGAGGAATTGGCAGGATTTTTGATGAGGGAAGTCCTCCATCCTACTGGAGAACACTATTACGAGGACTAAGAACTTCTGCTGCCGTAAATTGTATATGGAAACTTGTTTGAAGTTGTATATGGTCACCCGAGATTGAATATTATATATTCCTCTTGAATTCTTCTTGTTTGAAATTTTAAACTTGTTTGAAATTGTACATTCATATGCATCAAAGTGTAACGTGTATATAGTAGCGTAGAATATGTGTACTGAAACTTCTTTGAAATTAAAATAAAACATAAAATAAAATATAAAAGAAATGAAACACAACAAAAAAAACCAGATTTAGGGGGGTAAAAACCCTAAACCTGTGGAGACCTTTAGTCCCGGTTGGTCCGGCCAACCGCGATTAAAGGTCCTCCGCCCCGACGGACGCCTGCCGGCCACGTGGATGAGCCTTTAGTCACGGTTCGTAAGCAACCGCGACTAAAGGGGGAGGCCTTTAGTCTCGCATAATTAGTCCCGGTTGCGCAACCGGGACTAAAGCCCGTTACCAACCGGGACTAAAGCCCCTTTTTCTACCAGTGGGCATGGAAATGTAGAACATATGTACTTTCTCTATTTCTTTTGTACAAAAATAAACATGACGCGGACTGTTGGCTGACATGTGTTAATCAGCAAACACTCTTGGAGTACTCTTCTTTCTTATGGGCTTTCTTATACTACTTACACACTATCCTGAGAGATACTTACTATCCTGACATACACAACTAAAAAATTTCCCAAATACACCCCCAAAAGACCATAATTTGGCCACGGAAATCCAATCGGCCGCGTAATTGGCCATCCACCGAACCGAAGGAACTACTAATCACAATATCCTCCTAATACGCTTCGCGTAGGTGCATCGAGGAGGCAGCGGTGATGAGCCCGTCGCCCGGGAGGTTCACTTTGGCCGGCGCCAGCTCCCAGGCGTCGAGCTTGGACACCTTGATGGCGCCGGTGCCGTTGTTGAACATGAAGAGGCGGCTGTTGGCCGTGGCCACATGCTCCGGATACGCCCGCGCCGTGATGACCGTCCGGCCGCCGCCGCCGTAGCTCTCCACCACCGAGTGGTCAACCTGTTGCAAGGATAGAACACATGTTAGCACTCGATTTTTACAGTGCAGATAAGCATTTGAATCTATGCTGCGTTTGTGGCCAAGAGCTCACCAATGTCCTGAGCGATATGCTCCTCTCCTTCTCGATGTCGATGTCCACGAACCCTCCGTACGGCGGCTTGTACACGTCAGCTCTCGTAGTCGATCTGCCAAAGTTAATTTGCAGGATGATTGTTAGTGTGAGTATGATTTTGCTGTCACCGCGCATGCCTATATGTTCAGAACTGAGAGAGCTCTGTTTTTTATGTACCTTCTGAGGTCGGTGCACATGAGAACCTTGTACTTGCCATCGTGCCTGAACACTCTGAAGAAGACGGAGGTGTGCTCCTGCAGGTCGCCGGACGCCAGGACGATCAGCCCGAACGGGCCGACGCCGCCGAGCACCGACGCGCCCTTCTCACCGCACAGCCTCTGCGGGTCAAGCAGCTGGTTGGGGTCGAGGTTTTCAGCGCCCTCTAGGGATGGGACCTCGAAGACCACCTCCACATCCGCCTGCATGCCGGCGACGCCGATGATCTCATTCATGCCACCGGCATTCATCTCCGCTCCCAGAAACCCGACCCGCGTCTTCCTCAGAGTCTCGATCTCCTCGATCGGCCACTGCAGCAGCTGCTTCCCGTCGTTGGAAAGCCAGATCCTCCTCGGGACCGTCTGGACGCCAGCCCAGCCCCTGGCGATGTAGTCGGCCTCGGGGTCGGACTCGTTGGCCCAGCTCCAGAGCACACGCCGGTTCTTGCCCGCGTCGTAGAAGGACTTGGACGCGTAGACGTGGCCGTAGTCGAAGCGCTGCCAGGTCCGGCAGTCGTTGTCCGCCTCCACCGGCGAGAAGGTGTCTGCAGCGTCGTCGTACCGCCCCAACACGTAGTAGTCGCTGAGCGTGACCATCACGCTCTGCTTCAGCACGTGCCTCACCGCGGCGCTGTTCGAGGGCGTGTAGTCGAGTCCGTTCTGGTCGCCGGGCCCAGCCACGGGGAACAAGTCCGGGCACTCCACCATGCCGGTGACGCCCGACGAGTAGAGCGGCTCGGCATTCCGCTCCCACTGCCGGAAGTCCTTGCTGCGGTAGACCAGCGTGGACCCCGTGCCGTCCTTGAGCCCTGCGGAGACGGCGACGCGCCAGAGGCCGTCCCGGCCGATCCACGCCGTGGAGGGGTCCCGGAAGTTGTCATGTACGACGTCGTCGGGGAGTGCGATGACGGGGTTGTAGCTGGGCTTCACCCACTCGCGGAGGAGCGGGTCAGAGGCGTTCTTGGGGAAAGCAACGTTCTGGACCTGGTTGTTGTTGGCGTCGATGCCAGTGTAGAGGAAGGCCGGGGTGCCGTCGGCGAGGAAGGTGGCGGAGCCGGACCAGCATCCGTTGATGTCGAAGGAGGAGTCCGGGTCCATGGCGTTCTCGAGGGCGGACCAGTTTATGAGGTCGACGGAGACGGAGTGACCCCAGGAGAGGTTGCCGTTGCCCCAGGTGGCCCGGTAGGGGTTGTGCTGGTAGAAGAAATGGTAGACACCCTTGTAATACATCGGCCCTGTACATTCAAAGGAAAAAAAAAATGACCGTCAGTTGAGTTCCCAGTGCTCTGTTTTTCTGCAGTTTCAGTGCTCTGTTTTGCAAGCAGACCCAGTGTTCTCTAACTACTTAAGCAGAAAAGAAAATCAGCAATCTTTCATGGCCGGGTAAAACTTGCTACATCTACAACCCGTTTGATCACTAAGAGAGATGACAACATAACTTTGAACAGAGCGGTCAGAACGTGTAAAGTTCAAGTACACACTAGTCTGGTGCAAAACATGACTCTGTCAATCAAATGTGTTATTAAGGCTTTTGTCTGACTTAATGACGACAAATCGTTTAGTACGTTTCTATGTGGCTGAAAACCAAAGCATATCTTCCTTCCGTCTCGGGGAAGAAAAGTAAGTATATCAAACTTTAATCAACCGACCAGGAGACACTAGAAACAATTTAGCTGTCCTTTGTAACTTTGTAAGCAAGCTTTTGAACTAGTACTGGATACGTTGCCACTTTGCCCACGGTAGCGACCAAATGAACATTGGCAGCAACACTTGGACGCAAAGACAATTCAGCTGTCCTTTCCGAGCAAACTTTTAAACTTTAGATACGTTGCCACTTTGCCCACGGTAGCGACCAAATGGATCACTTGGAAGCAACACTTGGACGCAAAGACAAGAAGCGAAGCCACACTTGGACGCAGAAACAAGAGCAAGCAAGCAACCTTTGGACGCAAGGCGCCAACCAGACCGCCGTGTCGCTGCGGGCCACACAACACAAGCCTAACCGTAAAATCCAGTGTTCACCGACGACGACATCCGAAAGTTCATTCCAGGTAGAATTTCAGACGGCCAGGAAACTAAGAAAAATCCCAACACATGTTTGGAGGAAAGAGTTGTACAGATTTTTTACTAACAACTTATGCTAGGTAACCAAAGTCTAACTTGCATCTTGGGGACGAAGAGTATAGCTCCTTTAATCCAAAGTCTAACTTCCTGTCTTGTAGAGGGGAAGGATACAACATGTTTAGAGAGCCGCGCGCTGTTACTTGTCTAAACAAACATGCATGTGAACAAGAAGACGGAGGCGTGAGGCGAGGAGGTCACGTCAGGTAAGGTGCAGCCACATCAGCGCACACGACAGACGACACGGACGTCAGACGCATGCTATTACAGCGTCCTACTAGTAGAGGCACGCACGCGCACGCGTACACTGGCATGGCCCCTGCCTTTCTCCACCATGTATCTATGGACTATGGATAATTCCCGCCCCGCAATAGGAAGGAAGGAAGTAAGTAAATCTATCCGCGGATAAACATATATAGTAAGCGTGTCCCGTGTTCTCCGATGGCGACGTCCCATAATTCCGGGGTAATCGTAAATTCGCGGGAAATCTAATATAGCAAGCAAGCGAGGAGGGAGGTTAATGAGAGAGAGAGAGAGAAGCGCGCGCGCGTACCATTTGGATCTGATCCGCATGCAGCATCAAGAGGAGGCCGCCATGAATCCAGCCGCGATCGACGGATACACACAGAGGAGAAGATCCAGGTTAGCCAGCCGAATGAACAATACATAGTTGGGCGGAGCGAATAGGGGAGCTTGGATTCCATACCGTTCTGCCAGTTCTCGGCGGGCTGGAAGTGGTAGGCGGTGCGGAAGCTATCGTGGCCTTGGCCGGTGGCGGAGGCGGCGGTCTCCGGCGCGGGGTCGGCTAGCCATCGGAGGGCGGAGGAGGGCGAAAGGAGGAGGCAGAGGTGCACGGCGGCGACGGCCGCGGCGAGTCGGAGCCCCGCCATGGCGAACCAGCCAAGTTGGCAACGGAGAGCGGGTGGGAGGTACGAGGTCCAAGTGGACAGGTAGGCACACGGCTGGGTACGGTGGTTGCTCTGCCTCTCCCGCCTCGCCTCGGGGTCTGCATTTATACTGCTTGCCATCCACCTAGAACAAACAGTATCCATATTTCTTTTTCTTTTCTTTTTTGGAATTTCGGTGTCTAAGAGAGTCGGGTCGGGTCCTCGGAACGAAACGGAACGGAACGCTGGTCCCTGGTTCCTTCCTTTTTTTTCCTTTCCTCGGAGTCGGAGGCCACCGGCCAGTCGACCGACCAATCACGATTTTTCGACCGGCGGATGGGATTGGGATCTACGCCTGCTTCGCCGCCGCGCGCGGCCAGCCAGCGACGCCGACGCCGACGCCGACGTTTTTTTATTTATTTTCCTGCACGCGCACCCCACCGAACTAACTTTCTTTTGAAAAGGACGCTTGACCAAACTAAATCACCAAATGAAAAGCGTTACGTCGGCCACGTGTACCTCGACACCTTCTTATCACCAAATGAATCATATTTGTTTTTTTTAGAACATGGAGGTGTGGCATCTGATAATGAGATGCGGGTGCAACTAATTGCAAATGGGAGTTTCCCTAGGTCTACGCTTTATCTGACGTATCTGTCGATAACGTTGTTTTCGGGTTCTTCATCTATTGAATGCACGGTTTGGACTTTGCTTGGATTTGATTGTTGGGGTGGAAACTCATATTCCGCCCTTAAGTGGTTTGATTCTGCAACAATGATGGTTACACGTCGGTCATTTTCTGGAGGCGTTGCTTTTGAAAAAAAAATATTCTTGTAGTCCACGTGTCATAAAAGGATGGTCGGTGTTGCTATTCACAACCTATCACCGTTGCTCTTTTTAAAGAAGAAGAAGAAGAAGAGGCCATGTGCCCCAATTCATGTAACACGGCCTTACGTAGGAAAATTTGGAACGGTCGGTGTTATAGTATGGTCCCTTTCTATAGAAAATATGACTTTACTTTTGTGTAGCTTTCTCAAGTAGCCGGTCTTGAGCTCCAGGATGGAAATCCTAGGTCGAAGCTTTATTGGACGTATCTGTCAATGACGTTGTTTTTGGATTGTTCATCTATTGAATGCACTGGTTGGAGTTTGCATGAATTTGATTTTCAGGTGAAAACCCGTGACCCGCCGGCCATCAATGGGTTTTATTCGGCAACAGTGACAGTTACGCGTTGGTCCCTTTCTGGAGATGTTGCTTTTGAAGAATCATCGGTCCACGTGGTATTAAAGGATGGTCGATGTTGCTTCTTAAGAATCATCAGTTCACGTGGTATTAAAGGATGGTCGTTGTTGCTACTCACCGTCGATCACCGATGTTCTCTTTTTCCGCATTAATTTGGTTCTTCGCGTCCTCGATGCCTTGACTAGCTTCTGATACCATGTTCCCTTAAAGACTGGTTGAAAAAATTTCTTGAGAATGTAGACCGTATTCTTGATAGTAATATATGGACATATTGCCCCCTTGCCGGGAAAAGGATGGTCTAACATCTTTTCATTTATGCTTCATGTAGGAAGAAGACTCCTGGAATACTAATATATAGCCCCTCAAGTCTACTCTTTGTCACAAAATTTATTGCAAGTATGACTTCTCCCCAGGTTCTATAATAATCCCTAGTACTTTAGCACAAGAGGCAAGTTTGTATGCCAATAGTTCCGACCTCGGATGCACACATGTTGATAGTTGATTTTTTCGCACCTAGATTCCTAGCACATGGGGGTAGATTTACAGGTCTCTATTTCAACAAATGACTTGGAATTTGTTTTTTAAAGGCACGGCACAAAAGACAAATTGGAAACCGGGCTGGAATCACATGCTCCATGATCGATGAGTCATACCTTCTCCTCTAGCAACAAAATATATTCAAATTAATTGGAAGTGTTCGGACATCTTTTATCTGGATTTTTTTCAGTGCCGAACAGGACGCTTCAACGAACTTTATCAAACGAAAAGTGTCACGTCGGCCACGTGTATCTCGACGCCTTCTTATCCGGCAGGAGCCGACGTGGAAAGAGAGAGCGGACAACGACACCCCCGATGAGTGACTAGGCATCCGGTGGTCCTCGTGGAAGAAAGGCGATATTGTTCTTTGCCAGCGGTGACGAACGTCCAGCACCAACTGGGATGAATCTTGGGCAGGTATTATCTGTTAATTGCCATGGTGGCCCAGGTATGTCTTCCCGGATGCTTAACACCTAGCCATTCTGCATGGGCTTTGCTGACCTCTGATTTGTGAGCTCAATTATTCTAGTGTTTAGATTAGGAACGCCATGCAGAGAGTTGCTTCAAACGAACTACTACTCTTAGAGCTGACTGCTTTGGGGCAGAACCAAGGTCTGTGGCTTGTAGACCTAACTTAGGCATTTCATCGAACACCTTATTAGCACTAGAAAAATAATACGAGTTAAACTAGCAAAGAAATGAGCTAAATTAGGAACGCCGGAAGAAAGGATGATATTGTTAACCCTTGGATAGCTGGATGTCGTTAATCTTGTTAAAATGGTGGAGAAAAAAAGAAGATTTGTTGGAGCGTGAGAGGTGCAAAATTTTTAGAAATGTGTGAGAGAGAGAAGGAAATGGGAGAATGAGAAAGGGTCGGGCGCGCTGAAGAAATAGGGCAGGGACCCTTTAATACCGGTTCCTTAGATGAACCGGTACTAAAGGTCCAGCCCTGGCCCCACCTCCGCCTGGAAACTGGGCAGAAACCCTTTCGTACCGGTTCGTAACACGAACTGGTATAAAAGGCCCTCAACGAATCGGTATAGATGTTCCTCGCCCGGCTGGGCAGAGGAACCGGTACTAATGCCCCCTTTAGTACCGGTTCGTAAGGGAACCGGTACTAAAGGCTTAGACGGATGCCCATTTTTCTACTAGTGTGTACTAACACACTTCTAGTGATACAATACAAGAGAGATTGCGGCCCTGATGTGAGTCATGTTTGTTGTTTAGCTCAACTGAGGTAGCGCGTAAGCAACAATGAGTGTTCAGGTCTTTGGAGATGTGCGAACAAGTTTGTCACGTTACACTTCAGATGAAATGTCCATATAGAAACCTACGGTATGTTCTTTTTTTTTGTACATGTCCTACTCGGCTGCAGAAGGAAGGACGATTTCTAATGGACGATCTTAAAATCAAAAGGCCAAGGCTCTATGAAATCACGTCGATACTTTCACAAGTTATCTGTAGTCATAGGCTACATCACTATTTTTCTCTAGGGTCTATATTATTACTGCTTAGCTTTTAATTTGCCTATGACCATCAAAGTAAATGTGTATATACTGATTTGAAAAGGGGCGACTCTGGCCAATGGTTAAGTTGTTTCAAGCTTGTGAAGACTCACGTGCCTGCCGGCATTATAATTGTCAAGTTCTTATTGAGGAAAAAATGCCACGGTCCGTGCCATGGTTTGGTTTCTTCATACATAGGAGGTGTCACTGCAATTTGGTGTTGCTTTCTCGAGTACTTGGAATTTCGGGATCAATATATCTGACTTTTGTTGGTTGTACCTACCAAAAATGATGGTGTTATTGCATTACTCCCGGGTTAAAGGCATTGTCGTGTGTTTGCGCAGACGTGCATGCGCTTCAGGATGAAAACCCAGACCTCGCCTTAAATGGTTTGATTGGGCAACAACAACGGTTACACGTTGGTCCCTTTCTGGGGGCGGTGCTTTTGAATAAACATTCTTGTAGTCCACTTCTCATAAAAAAGATGGTCGATGGTTGATTGTTTGTATATCATCGATGTCTTGACTGCCTTTTGATGCCATGTTCTCTTAAAGACAGGTTGTAATTAATATTCTTCATAGTAATAAGTCACCCCTTGCCAGGAAAAGGATGGTATAACATCATTTCATTTAAGTTTTCATGTTCAAATAAGACTGCGAGATTAACAGCCCCTCAAGTCTACTCTTTGTCACCAAATTTATTGCAAGTTTGGCTTCTCCCCATGTTTTGTAATACAGGAGTAGTATTTTATCATGATAGGCAATTTTCTATTCCAATAATGACGACCTCGGATCCACACAAAATGATAGTTGAGTTTTTGGCATCCAGATTCCTATCACATGGGGGTACATTTACAGGTCTTGATTTGAACATATGATTTGGTATTTGTGTTTCAAAGGCACCGCCCAAAAGACAGATTGGAAACGGGCCTGGAATCACAAGCTGCATGATGAGTCATACCTTCTCATCTAGCATCTTATATCAGATTTTTTTTTTCAACCGAAACATTTCATTTTAGGCCGAGGAAACGAGAAGAAAACCCGAAGCATAGAGTGTCCCTTATGCCGGACGACTGACTAGGCATCAAGTCCTCGTGAAAGGAAGGCCATGTTCGTCTTCGCCAGAGCCAAACAAAACGTCTAGCACCAACAAAGGTGAGTCTAGATCTCGGCCAGTTCATGCGTGGTGGTGGGCCCAACTTTATCTTCCCATATGTGTAGTACCACCTGGCCATCACACATTCACACGGTCCTATCTTGTCTACATGGCCTTGCTAACTTCTGTTTTGGGGGCTCAATGATTGTATTGTTTAGATTAGAAATGGCATGCAGAGAGTTGCGTCAAAGGAAGTGGTACCCCGAGAGCTGCCTAGATTGGGCAGAATCTTGAATCTTGATAAGTGGCTTGTATCAAAACATATGGGAAGCGTTGCCCTAATCAGGGTCGCCGGTGTATTTATATATATGGACAAGGTTACAGGAGTTCTACCTCTATACGAGGAGAATACAAGTCACGGTACAATACAGGAGATCTATACAAATACTACAGCTAGCTATACAGGATGTTTAACACTCCCCCTCAATCATAACTTATCTAAGTTAAGATTGCGACGAAACACAGCTAGCTGTCTTGAGGACAGTGACTTTGTGAAACCATCAGCCACTTGATCTCCTGAAGGAACAAACCGTATGTCCAAAAGCTTCCGAGCTACTCTCTCACGAACAAAGTGATAATCTATCTCAATATGCTTTATCCGAGCATGAAACACTGGATTAGCAGAGAGATACGTAGCTCCAATATTATCACACCATAAATATGCCGTTCTATCCTGCGGCACACCCAACTCATTGAGTAAACTCTGCACCCATATAACCTCCGCTGTGGCATTAGCTAGAGCCTTATACTCAGCCTCTGCACTTGATCTAGAAACAGTAGCTTGCTTCCTTGCATTTCAAGAGATCAAATTTGACCCCAGAAATACTGCAAATCCTCCAGTAGACCGTCTATCATTTGGGCAACCTGCCCAGTCAGCATCAGAAAAAGCACTGACTGTAGTGGAGGAGGATTTGCTCAAACGTAATCCAAGGGATGTTGTGCCACGAAGATATCTCAGAATACGTTTCACAGCTGTCCAGTGAACTATGGTAGGTGCATGAAGGAACTGACAAACCTTGTTCACAGAAAACGCAATATCTGGTCTGGTCAGTGTAATATACTGCAAAGCTCCAACAATACTCCTATATCGAGTAGAATCCTCACTACTCAACATCTCACCATCTGTCACAGATAGTTTTTCAGACACAGATAAAGGAGTATCAACTCACTTGCAGTCTTTCATGTTCACCCGGCTCAACAACTTATTTGCATATTTTTCCCGAGAGAGAATTATACCATCATGTACCTTGTTTACCTCAATGCCAAGGGAATAGTGCAAAGCTCCCAAGTCCTTCAAAGCAAATGCTAGGCCAAGATCATGAAGTAAAGCATCAAAGGCCTTCTCTGATGAACTTGCAACAACAATATCATCAACATAGATAAGCATAAATATAGACACTCCCCCTTTGTTGTAGAAGAACAAAGAAGTATCAGCCTTAGATGCAGAAAAACCAATAGAATGAAGCTTGGAGCTGAGCCGAGAGTACCATGCTCGAGGCGCTTGTTTCAGACCATACAAAGCTTTATCGTGCTTGCAAACATGTCCCACACGCTCCTCATAACCAGGAGGTTGTCTCATGTAGACCTCTTCTTCCAGAACACCATGTAAAAACGCGTTCTTCACATCTAGTTGGCGAAGATGCCAATCACGAGAAACTGCAAGGGATAACACCAGGCGAATCATCGCCACTTTGACTACAGGACTGAAAGTATCCTCATAATCGATACCATAGCGCTGTTTAAAACCCTTAGCAACAAGACGAGCTTTATACCGTTCAACTGAACCATCAGCTTGACGTTTGACTTTGTAAACCCATTTGCAGTCAATCACATTTTTACCAGTACTAGCAGGGACCAAGTGCCATGTTTTATTTTCCTTCAGTGCCGTGTATTCCTCATCCATGGCAGCCTTCCACTTGGAATCAGTAAGAGCTTCATGAAGATTAGCAGGTTCACCAGTGCTGCAGTAGTTAGCGAAGCGGACACGGTCATAACGGACATGACCATCAGTAATAACCTTCGGCTGCGAGATACCACTCTGAAGACGTGTATGCGGACGAGCAGGAGCAGACACACCCGAAGCTACAACAGGATGAGGAGCAGATGATCCAGATGAATCTGCAGAAGAGGACAAACCATCACTGTTCGCCGCAGATGATCCTGTGGCCTGCTGTTCTGATGCGGAGGCTGCCGCAGAAGATCCTAGCGAGGCATCGGTGGAAGCAGCCGACGCGGACGTGCGCGCAGGCGGAGATTCGGTGCGGGCCCTAGCCGAGGAAGATGCTGGCGAATGCGAGGACGCCACGCAAGAGGGGACCGTGCCAGGCCCATACTGCGTTGAAGCTGGCGACACAGATCCCGAACCAGATCTTGTCGATGTCTGGGCGGGAGAATCCTCTCTGATTCCTGTGCCCATGGAAGAAACAGCACCAAAAGACTCCCCTGGAACAGAATTTTCAACAGATTCCTGCACATATGACTCAGCAACAACAGGGTCAGCAGGATTAGCGTCATTGTCAGGCTGTAATTCATATCCCTCATGATCATGCAAATGAAGAGGTTGCAAATTGGATAAGTTGATCCATCTAAACTTTCTATATTATGCACACATACTGTCCTGCTATTCTCTGTAGGTTCATAGCATCGACGACAACAAACAGCGCCACTACCAGGCGCAACAACAACAGCAACACGGTGGCGGCAGCACGAGCAAAGAAGCACAAGGGCTGATCGACGCCGGGGTGCTCAAGGGTGTCACCGGCACAGTCATCAAGAGGGGAGGGGAGAGGAGGGGAGGGGAGGGCTCACCGATGGCAGGGGTCGAGGAAGAAGCAGAGGACGACGGCAGGGGTCGAGGAAGAAGCAGAAGACGCGCGGCTCCTCTTCCTCCTCGATGCGGCGGCTCCTCCTCCTCCTCGATGCGGCGGCTCCTCCTCCTCCTCCCGCAGGATCCGTGTCCACGCCGAAGCGGGCTCTGCTGCTGGTGGCCGCGGAGGAAGGCGGCGGCGGCAGCGTGCTCCATTGCCGTCGCGGAGGAAGCAGGCGGCGATTTGTCGTGGGGGAGGGAGGGGTACGGGCGAGGGAGGGGGTACGGTGGATGTGATATAAGGGGTTCTATTTCTGTGGCGCACTAGACACGGTGCGCCACAGAATGCGCTATTTCTGTGGCGCACCAGCACCAGTGCGCCACAGAATGGTCCTGGTATGCCACAGAAATAGCGAAACCAATTATTGGGGCTGGCAGGGTGTGGGCCCCACCGAGTTTCTGTGGCACATGAGCTTTGGGTGCGCCACAAAAATAAGCTATCTGTGGCGCATGAGCAGCTGGTGCGCCACAGAAATAGAATCCCATCTATAAGGCTTTTCCTACTAGTGAGATCCTTAGTGAGAGAAGCATGAGCAACTTCAAGTTCCTTCTTTGAAGCATCCAGCTCTTGTGCTATTAGTTGATCCCTTTCAATAGTTTCTAGGTCCTTGACTTTATCTAGTTCAAATGTTTCAACTAGTTTCTTAAGGCATTGAGATATCCACCTTTCATTTTTCAGCTCTTGTCTTAGGATATTGAATCTCCGTTTCTCATCTTTCATATGAGATTCTAAATCCTCAATGGACTCGTCCCTTTCATTGAGGGAGTCCATCAAGAAATCGAACTTGACAAGAGCATCACCACGAAGAGTGCATCTAACTTTGAAAAGACACTTAAGAATAGCCTCTTCATCTTGATTATCAGTTTTATCATCATCAAGAATGCTAGATAAAGAAGGTGGGGATTCCATTACCTTTGCTTCCCTTGCCATAAGACAAGAGCCAACGATCGTAGAGGAGGAAGAGTCATCGGAGTCATCATCATGAGTCATTCTTGCCATGAAGGAAGAACCAATAACATTTGGAGTTGAAGACTCCGTGGAATAATCCTTGAAGTAATCATATGTGAAGAGTGACCCGGGTTCGGAGAAAGCCAAACCAGCCACTCCAGCCTCCTTCTCCTCATCTTCTCCCTCTTCATCGGAAATGTACTCAGTACCAACAAAGGCTCTTCCCTTGTTCTTCTTGTATTGCTCATTGATTGGGTTTGGCTTCAATCTTGGCTTGACACCTTTGACAAATCTTGGCTTGTCCACCCTCTTCTCATAAGGGCACTCATTTGCAAAGTGATTATCTTCATCACAGTTGTAGCACGTTCTCTTCTTCTCATTGGACGAGATTGGAAATTCTTCTTGTACTTCTTGACAAAGAAAGCAAAATCTGTGCCAATGTCACTAGTTGAGGTCATCTCCTCTTCTTCTTCGATCTGATATACTTCTTCCCTTTCTTGGTCTGCCCTGACCTTCAAAGCAAGGTTGTGGGAGAGGCCATCGACACGGTTCATCACCATGAGTCTTTCTCCTTCTTTGGCCATGTTGTCATTGGCAGCCACATAAGAGACAATATCATCTGCGGATAGATCTGCTTGTTTGGTGAGGATTTGCAAATTGAGAGCAAGGTTGTTGTCCTTCTGTTTTACAGCAATCATGGCAACGACCTTGGACTTTATGAACTCTTCATTCATTTCAAAGCCATCATTGTATTTATCACAACCAAGGCCCTTGACCTTCACCCGAAGAGCTCCAAGTCTTCCATAAGCCTCAGCTACAGTCTCCCCTTCCTTAATCATGAACAAGGTAGCCTCAGTCTTGGCTGACTCATAAAGAGACTTTTGGATAAGATTGGTTCCCTCTTGGAGTACTACAATCCTATCCCAAAGCTCTTTAGCTGAGTCAATATCATTGACTTGGTCAAGCAGCTTGCGGTTGATGCCACTTCTAATTTTGTCACATGCAGAGGCATTGAGTTGACGGTTGTAGAATTCGGTGGAGGTCAACCTAATGGGATCTTTTGGCTTCCGGTATCCATCAACAATGATCTCCCACATCTCCACACTGCAGCTGCGAATATGAGACTCCATAGAAGATTTCCAAAAGGAAAAGTGAGTTCCATCAAAATGGGGAACATTCCCACTATGGTTTATATGAGGCATGGGTGAAGTGTTTTTAGGATAGTCATGATTGACCTGATTGTAGGACTCCCCAGGGACAGCAGCCCTACTAGAAGTCCCACCACTTAGCCTCTTAAGCATGGCACTCATGTCTGCCATTTGGCTCTGGATATCATCATCCTTTTTCTTTTTCTCAGCTTCATATGCTAAGAATCTGGATTTCATCTCCTTAACCGAAAGGTTAGAATCTTCATCCAAACCCTCGAATAGTTTATCCATCTCACTCTTAAGGCTATAAGGCTTAAAAAGAGTCCAGGCTCTGATACCAATTGAAAGTTCAGAGATGGTAAACCTAGAGGGGGGGTGAATAGGTTTCTACAAATTTTAATTCTTTCTTTGCAATATTAGGCTTTGCGGAATATAGATGTGAGCCTAATGCAAACTAGGTGAGGCAACCTAGATGATAATACAAGTGTCTCAAGCACGAAGGCTCTCACAGGATATATAACAGAAGTAAAGAGTTCGGTTAGAAATAACCGAAAGCACGCGGAGACGAAGATGTAGTCCCGTGTTCCCTTCCTTTGCAAGAAGGTACGTTACGTTTGGAGAGGTGGGGATCCCACGAAGGATTTCCCAACGCCACGAAGGCTCACCTTATTCTCCGAGCCTATCCCACGAAGGAATAGCTCTTTCACTTGTGGTAGACTTTAAGGCAGCCTCCAAACCTTCACAATCTTGTCAGGAGCAAATCCACAGCCCGGATGCTTCCGGACGATTTTGCCCACCTAGGATTTCCAAGAAACCCTAGAGAGCAGGTATCTCGAAGAATACAAGGGGGAACAAGATTTGACTCGGTGGAACTATAGATAAAGACCTCCTCTAGCTTTTCCCCGGAGGGATTTGAGTTTGGGTGGAGGAGGAGGGAGATCTGAGGCTTTTGGTGTTTCCAACAATGGAGTATGAGAGAGAGAGAGCTCAAGAACAAAGTGTAGTGTAGTGCCTAACTGTTCTGAGCTAGGAGAAGGGGTATATATAGCTTCACTTGAAATCCAACCGTTGGGAACTTGTCCAGCTCAGCAGTAAGTCGAGAAGGCCGGTCTGCCGGGCCAGGCGCCGGACTGGCCGGTGGCACACCCGGTGCTGCCGGGCCACAGACCGGGCTAGCCGGCAGCCACCGGGCCTGGCACTGGGCCTGTACCGGACGAGCATCCCAGCTTACTGGAATGCGCCCGGTGTGCACCGGCGCCACAGCCGGTCTGTGCCGGACTGGCCGGTGCTGCACCCGGTGCCGCCGGACCTGGTGCTGGGCAGAGGGAAAACTGGTGTTCCCCTTTTTCATCGAAGTGGTGGGTCTCCCTTCACCTTCTTGTTCCATTGATACACCATTATGCCTGATAGACTAATACCTAAGAATAATCTTGTAGGCATGTATTAGTCCGATTACTCTAGCTACGGTGTCATTGTTACCAAAATAATGGGTAAGGGTAAAATACCCTTACAATGTCCCCCTTTTTGGTATACGATGACAAACCGAGCTAGAGTCACATATAAATATTATGATAAGCTCAAAACCTTGATTCCATATAAGATATTAAGACAGCTCCCCCATAATGTATGCACTTGGAGAATTTACGTTTGAATGCAAAGTGCACCATTTGTAAAATATGAGAAGCTCCCCCTATTGTTGGGATTCGTAGCATAGAAAACAAAAAATTTCCTACCGCAAGAACGAATAACAAGCCAAGATCTAATCTAGTAGATGGTAGCAACGAGATGAAGATCATGAGACTAACCCTCGAAGATTCCAAAGCCTACGAGATTAGATCTCGTTGTTGGTGTAGTCGATCACTTGCCGCTTTCAAAAGCGCGTAGAAGATCTTGACGGTGCCACAATCGGGCAGCACCTCTGTAGTCGGTCACACGTTCGGTGTTGATGACGACGTCCTTCTCCCCGTTCCAGCAGGCAGCGGAAGTAGTAGATCCTCCTCGGAATCCCGCCAGCACGACGGCGTGGTGGCGGTGGTGGTGGAGATCTCCGGCAGGGCTTCGCCTAAGCTATGCGGGAGAAAGAGGGAGGAGGGAACCGCTAGGGTTTTGGGAGAGGGGGTGGTGTGGGGCGCCGGCCTTGGGAGCCTCTTGAGGTGCGGCTGAAGTGGTGGTCAGCCCCCTCCCTCTCCCTCTCTTTATATAGGTGGAACCCCCAAGGGTTAGCCCAAAGATTCGAATAAGAGTCCAACTCAAAAACTTACCAAAGGGTGAAACCAAGGGGGAGTGGGACTCCTCCCTTTCCTTGTCTCATGGCCGGCCAAGGAGGTGGAGTCCACCATGGACTCCACCTTCCCTCTTGGTTGGCTGGTTTAGGGTTGGTGGAGTCCTTCCGGGACTCCACCTTCCATGGTGATTTCTTCCGGAAGGTTCTAGAATATTCTACCGCCTTCCATAAATGCACCGGATCATTTCCAAACTTGGAAAGTGACTTCCTATATATGAATCTTATTCTCCGGACCATTCCGGACCTCCTCGTGAGGTCCTGGATCCCATCCGAGACTCCGAACAACATTCGAACTCCATTCCATATTCCATATCTACTTAAAACGACATCAAACCTTAAGTGTGTCACCCTACGGTTCGTGAACTATGCAGACATGGTCGAGACTCCTCTCCGACCAATTACCAATAGCGGGATCTGGAGATCCATAATGGCTCCCACACATTCAACGATAACTCAGTGATCGATTGAACCATTTACATACGATAACTATTCCCTTTGTCACGCGATATTTTACTTGTCTGAGGTTTGATCATCGGCATCTCTATACCTAGTTCAACCTCGTTACCGACAAGTACTGTTTACTCGTACCGTGGTATGTCATCTCTTGTGACCTAGTCACATGCTTGCAAGCTAATTAGACGACCCTCCACCGAGAGGGCCCAGAGTATATCTATCCATCATCGGGATGGACAAATCCCACTCTTGATCCATATGCCTCAACTCACACTTTCCGAATACTTAATCCCATCTTTATAACCACCCATTTACGTAGTGGCATTTGATGTAATCAAAGTACCCTTCCGGTATAAGTGATTTACATGATCTCATGGTCAAAGGACTAGGTAACTATGTATCGAAAGCTTATAGCAAGTTTGAACTTAATGACTTGATCTTATGCTATGCTTACTATGGGTGTGTCCATCACATCATTCACCTAATGATATGATCTTGTTATTAATAACATCCGATGTTCATGATCAGGAAACCATGATCATCTATTAATCAACAAGCTAGTTAAATGAGAGGCTTACTAGGGACTCTGGTTGTTTACACAACACACATGTATCAATGTTTCCGGTTAATACAATTATAGCATGGAGTGTAAACATTTATCATGAACACTAAGATATAACAATAACTATTTTATTATTGCCTCTCGGGCATATCTCCAACAGTCTCCCACTTGCACTAGAGTCAATAATCTAGTTTACATATGTAAAGATATAACACCTTGGCATTCTGGTGCTTATCATGTTTTGCTTACGGGAGAGGTTTCAGTCAACGGATCTGACACGCTCAGAAACGTATGTATTTTGCAATTTATTTGCGTCTTCACGCATCACTCATTTTCCAAATGAGTTGGCATTAATCGTATATGTTCGGTCTTCTGGTAGAACCTTAATTCCGTGGTCTGAAATATGTCACTAATATTGTCACACACAATATAGCTTCAAAGTTCTGACACTATCGGAACTACACCAAGTTCTCAAAGAACTTCTCGACTTTAACATCCTCAGTCATTGTCAAAACAATTACATACTCTGTCTTCGTTTGTAGAATCCGTCACAATATTTAGAACTCATCTAAATCTAGCAGTGTGCTACCTTTTAATGAACACTTAGCCTAACTGAGATTTGAAATTTATTTTTATATGTGACCAAACTAATATCGGTGCAACACCTTACAGCGATTTGTTTGTCATTTCCCCATACAAAACTAATATCCTTGGTTCTTCTAAAGCACTCAGGGATATTCTTACTGTTGTCCAATGATCATCACATGAATCATTCTGGTATATGCTCCTAACTTTTTAGAGCACAGGATATCTGATTGTGTACATATTATTCGTGATCTAAAATCACTCATGTGTTTTTACTCATTGAGTGTCAGATACACTCAAGTCTTGTTAAACCTTCACATGAAAAGAACACCTTCTTAATATTTTTATATTGAACTACTTCAATATTCATTCTATATACTTTGACTTAAACTTATTATGCGTTTCAATATATCTTCATAGATCTTGACGCTAAATATGTTTCAGTCCATATCCTTTCATTGAAGTTAATTCTCAATGAAACCTTTTAATCACATCAAGTACATGATTACAATATTTATAATCAACGATATGTCATCTACATAAAGTATTATAAACATGTCTCAGCGCTCCCACTTAATTTCTTGCAAATGCAAGCTTCTTCATCGTTTCTGATGAAATCATAACTCTTTGATCATTTCATCCGGCGAAGATTCCAACTCCGTGATACTCACTTCATCCAGTGAAGTTTGTATACCTTTTTAGTATTCTACGGACTAGCAAAACTCTCAGTTGTATCTTGTATACACCTTCAATACATACTTCTGTTAAGTAATGTATTTTGCCATCCTACTAGCATATCTCATAAAAGAAATATGTAGCGATTACTAGAATAATCCACATAGACTATAAGCATCGCTACGGAAGATCTAATCTTATCGTATTCAACTCTTTGAACTTTGTCGTAAACAAATTTTCGACAAGTCGAGCTTCTTCAATGATATTTCATCCAAGTCCATCAATTTTATAGATCCATTTACTTTCAAAAAGTATTCACCTATCTTGGATTTAATGGCGCTTAGCCATTTTAACGGAGTCAGGGCCCATCATAACTTCTTTGTATGTAGTTGATTCATTATTGTTCAAAATCAATCCTTTGTCCACAAATCATTTATTTGATCACAAAGTAAACCATACCTACAAGGTTCAATGGGTACTTCGATCTCCATGACTATAACTCTTTGTAGACATGGGAGCTATGATCTTCGTGGCCGCTTCCGGAACCATTTCCGATGCTGCGCTACTCTGATCATCATCCTCAGGTTCATAAACCTTATCAAGTTCCATTGTTCTCCCACTCAAATACTTCGCTAGAAACAATTTCTTGGAAATAAGTAAGAAACATCGACAAACACTTTTGTCTTTGTCTCCATAGTGGAAAGAATTCCCAATCAATTCTCTGGGATAACCTACAAAGACATTCATCCGATTTTGGTTGTAAACTTATTTACTTATGCTATGCATACCAAAATTTAAGAAAGGACTATTAGGGTTTATACCCATGCCATAACTCGTATGGTGTCATTTCAACGGATTATGATGATGCTCTATTTAGTGTAAAAGCGGTAGTCTCTAAAGCATAATCCACAAAAATATAATGGCGTCAATATTTTATCTCATCATTAATCCAACAAGGTTTGGATACGTCTCTCGGATACTCCATCATCACTATGATACTCCAAGAAACGTGAGTTGTAGAACAATTTCATAACTCTCTTAGATGTTCGCTAAAACTCGTAATTCAAATATTTCCACCATGATCCAATCATAGATATTTGACTTTTCTATTACGATGATTTCCACTTCATGCTGAAATTTATTTGAATCTATTCAAATGTTTCAAACTTCTTCCTTATTGAATAAATATATCCTTATATATACACTCAATTCATTGTTGGAAGTTTTCATGAAGTAGAAGAATCTCCCGCACACAACTATGCCCAGTGAACCACATACATCATCATGTATGTTTCCACTAAGTTAGTTGCCCGTTCAACTCTTGGCCTATGAACGGTATTTCAGTCATTCTCTTTTAGAAAAGATTTGCAAGTGCCAAACGATTCAAAAATCAAATGACTCCAAAATTCCATTTGCATGGAGTTTCTTCATGCGTTCTTTTCTAACATGACCTAAATGGCGGTTCCACAAATAAGTGGAATTCAAATCATTTGCCTTATGGCATTTTAGCGTCAGTGTTATGTATGTGTGTTTCACCATTAAGATTTATAATAACTTATCCATCGTACATGGAGTAAGGCCACAATTTTAACAACTCATTGTTTTTATTTGACCAGAGCAAAATAACAATTATTAAGTTCTTTACTATAAATCTGAAGGGCCAGGTAGAATGCCAACGACGAACATAATAACACTTTATTTTTGTTCCAGACGTGCATTATTGCCACATTCCTTATCAGTCACTTAGGCCATTGTATTCTTGTATTGCGTTGTGTTGTATGACATCTCATACCAACCAATATGGTACAAATACCCAAGAACTTCATTGTGTGACCAATCAAAGAATACATTCATAACATGTATATCATCTATATACACCTTAGCTAGACTTTCTAGTCTTTTCTTTCTTTCTGCCAAAAACTTTTGTAGTTTCTCTTTTGGCTTTCCTCATATTTCAGAAAACACTTCAACATCAATAACTTCTAGGTTTGTTGGTCAATTACCAATAACCTTGAGGTTCTTACTTTGAAGTTGATCATCACATGACAAGTGTTCCGGATTTCACTATTAGTAACCTTTTAATGTGATGAACAATTTCACTCATAATTTTTATCCATCAAATCATGACGTCTTTCCGAGACCATGTCTGTACATGCTAGGCTCGTCAAGTTTAACCTCAGTATTCGCATGTGCAAATCTGGCTTGCGCCCGTTGTATGCACACGTAGAATCTATAACACCCGATCATCACGTGATGCTTCGAAACGACGAGTCTTAGCAACGGTGCATACTAAGGACGATCACTTCATGGATATGCGAATATCGTTAGTGCCCAACTAGTTGGAGGATTGGCACGCCTAGCGTCTTCAACCTTCGTACATTCCCATAAAACTTATGAGTTTATGTAGTCTCACTAAATTATATTCTATCATCTTGTAATAAGGTCTTAGATATCACATATATCTCACACCTTGCTTATTTCTGAAAACAAACTTTCCAGCTCCTTACTTTTCAAACGGATTTGAACTTTCAAGTTTCACGGAGACAAGATGATTTTAGGTACTAATTGAAACCATTGCTCTAATGTGAGTTTTACCAAAAATTTGCAATAGGACTTAATCATTACTTGATTCTTTAACAATACGGTACCAGTCCGTAAAGTTACTTGTTAGATTTAACAGTATCTCAATTATAAGACTAGCGCATGGTAGATAACGGATGCCAATTCTACAAATTTAATTCAAAATACTATTCATACTATGTTCATGATAATTAGTTCAAGTTTTAATCTAATTACTAAAGAACTCCCACTTAATACAACATCCCTCATAGTTGTTTAGTGGCACACGATCCATATCCACTACACCAAAACCGATCATCACGTGAGATGATGTAGCTTCAATGGTGAACATCAACATGTTGATCATATCATCCATATGACTCGTGTTCAACCTTTCGGTTTCCTGTGTTCCGAGGCCATGTCTGTACATGCTAGGCTCGTCAAGCAAACCCAAGTATTTCCGCGTGTGCAACATGGCTTACACCCGTTGTATGTGAACGTAGAATCTATCACATCCGATCATCACGAGATGCTTCAAAACGACGAACTGTAGCAACGGTGCATACGAGGGGAGAACACTTTATTATCTTGATATTAATGTGAGGGATCATCTTATAATGCTACCGTCGCGATCTAAGCAATATAAGATGCATAAAAGGATTAACATCACATGCAATTCATAATGTGATATGATATGGCCCTTTTGTCTTTGCGCCTTTGATCTTCATCTCCAAAGCACGGACATGATCTCCATCATCAACGGGCATGATCTCCATCATCGTCGGCGTAGCGTCAAGGTCCATGGCGCCGTCTTCATGGTTGTCCACCACGTGTAGCAACTATTACAACTACTTTGAAATAATACTACTACAAGAAATATAAAGACAACCATAAGGCTCCTGCCGGTTGCCACAATACAATAATGATCATCTCATACATATTCATCATCACATCATGGCCATATCATATCACCAAACCCTGCAAAAACAAGTTAGACGCCTCTAATTTGGTTTGCATATTTTACGTGGTTTAGGGTTTTCGAGTAAGATCCAATCTACCTACGAACATGAACCACAACGTTGATACAAGTGTTATCAATCGAAATTGTAAATTGAATCTTAACTATGGTGAGAGAGACAGACACCCGCAAAGCCACTTATGCAATACAAGTTGCATGTCGAGCGTGGAGCAAGTCTCATGAACGCGGTCATGTAAAGTTAGCCCGGTTCGCTTCATCCCACCATCCCGCAAGATGCAAAGTACACATAACAAGAGACAACAAAAGCATCAACGCCCACAAAACCATTGTGTTCTACTCGTGCAACCAATCTATGCATAGACATGGCTCTGATACCACTGTTGGGATTCGTAGCATAGAAAACAAAAAATTTCCTACCGCAAGAACGAATAACAAGCCAAGATCTAATCTAGTAGATGGTAGCAACGAGATGAAGATCATGAGACTAACCCTCGAAGATTCCAAAGCCTACGAGATTAGATCTCGTTGTTGGTGTAGTCGATCACTTGCCGCTTTCAAAAGCGCGTAGAAGATCTTGACGGTGCCACAATCGGGCAGCACCTCCGTACTCGGTCACACGTTCGGTGTTGATGACGACGTCCTTCTCCCCGTTCCAGCGGGCAGCGGAAGTAGTAGATCCTCCTCGGAATCCCGCTAGCACGACGGCGTGGTGGCGGTGGTGGTGGAGATCTCCGGCAGGGCTTCGCCTAAGCTATGCGGGAGAAAGAGGGAGGAGGGAACCGCTAGGGTTTTGGGAGAGGGGGTGGTGTGGGGCGCCGGCCTTGGGAGCCTCTTGAGGTGCGGCTGAAGTGGTGGTCAGCCTCCTCCCTCTCCCTCTCTTTATATAGGTGGAACCCCCAAGGGTTAGCCCAAAGATTCGAATAAGAGTCCAACTCAAAAACTTACCAAAGGGTGAAACCTAGGGGGAGTGGGACTCCTCCCTTTCCTTGTCTCATGGCCGGCCAAGGAGGTGGAGTCCACCATGGACTCCACCTTCCCTCTTGGTTGGCTGGTTTAGGGTTGGTGGAGTCCTTCCGGGACTCCACCTTCCATGGTGATTTCTTCCGGAAGGTTCTAGAACATTCTAGCGCCTTCCATAAATGCACCGGATCATTTCCAAACTTGGAAAGTGACTTCCTATATATGAATCTTATTCTCCGGACCATTCCGGACCTCCTCGTGATGTCCTGGATCCCATCCGAGACTCCGAACAACATTCGAACTCCATTCCATATTCCATATCTACTTAAAACGACATCAAACCTTAAGTGTGTCACCCTACGGTTCGTGAACTATGCAGACATGGTCGAGACTCCTCTCGACCAATAAACAATAGCGGGATCTGGAGATCCATAATGGCTCCCACACATTCAACGATAACTCAGTGATCGATTGAACCATTTACATACGATAACTATTCCCTTTGTCACGCGATATTTTACTTGTCCGAGGTTTGATCATCGGCATCTCTATACCTAGTTCAACCTCGTTACCGACAAGTACTCTTTACTCGTACCGTGGTATGTCATCTCTTGTGACCTAGTCACATGCTTGCAAGCTAATTAGACGACATTCAACCGAGAGGGCCCAGAGTATATCTATCCATCATCGGGATGGAAAAATCCCACTCTTGATCCATATGCCTCAACTCACACTTTCCGAATACTTAATCCCATCTTTAGAACCACCCATTTACGCAGTGGCATTTGATGTAATCAAAGTACCCTTCCGGTATAAGTGATTTACATGATCTCATGGTCAAAGGACTAGGTAACTATGTATCGAAAGCTTATAGCAAGTTTGAACTTAATGACTTGATCTTATGCTATGCTTACTATGGGTGTGTCCATCACATCATTCACCTAATGATATGATCTTGTTATTAATAACATCCGATGTTCATGATCAGGAAACCATGATCATCTATTAATCAACAAGCTAGTTAAATGAGAGGCTTACTAGGGACTCTGGTTGTTTACACAACACACATGTATCAATGTTTCCGGTTAATACAATTATAGCATGGAGTGTAAACATTTATCATGAACACTAAGATATAACAATAACTATTTTATTATTGCCTCTCGGGCATATCTCCAACACCTATATCTTTAGGAAGCAAGCATGGCATAGACAAGTATATAATCAAGATATAAGCAACAAGCATAATCATCCCACATAGAGATTAAGCATACAATAACTTGTCCACACACGAATTATTAAAAGTAGCAATAATTCCGGAAATGCAAGCAAGCAAATAGCACAAGCCAAATAAGAAGCAAATAAAGTAGCAATGGCTTGTGCAAAACATCAACATCCGTCCAGGAAACCCGTAATCCTAGACTCTACTCTCTTCTCCCCCTTTGGCATCGGAACACCAAAAAGGCAGGAGAGAGCAGGAATGCTAGCGTTCCCATCAATAGAACTCTTCCCCAGTAGGTGGGGACTCCTCTTCATCATCATCTTCATTGTCTTCATCATCTCCAGACCCATCAGAGCCAGACCCAGCAGCATCAGGAGCAGGAGCAGTCCTAAACCTAGTCCTGGGAGGAGGAACACCATGTGAAGATCCACCATGAGCAAACAGGGATAGGTCAAAGTTCTGGAACATGGCATCCTCAAGGAGTTTTGTTGCAGCCCCCAAAGTAATGGACATAAAGGTACCTCCAGCAGCTGAATCCAGAAGGTTTCTTGAAGAAAAATTCAGTCCTGCATATTTTTTTTGGATGATCATCCAAGTAGCCAGTCCATGAGTGGGACAATTCTTTACCAAAGATTTCATTCTTTCCCCAGCTTGAGCAACATGTTCATTATCAAATTATCTAAATTTCATTATGTCACTTCTCAAGGACATAATGTTAGCAGGAGGATAATATTTTCCAATGAAAGCATCTTTGCATTTAACCCAAGAATCAATACTATTTTAGGCAAAGATAGCAACCAATCTTTAGCTCTCCCTCTCAAAGAGAAAGGAAACAATTTCAGTTTAATAATGTCTCCATCTACATCCTTATATTTTTGCATCTCACAAAGTTCAACAAAATTATTAAGGTGAGAAGCAGCATCATCAGTACTAACACCAGAAAATTGCTCTCTCATAACAGGATTTAACAAAGCAGGTTTAATTTCATAGAAAGCTGCTTCAGGAGCAGGTGGAGCAATAGGTGTACAAATGAAATCATTGTTGTTTGTGCTAGTAAAGTCACACAACTTAGTGTTCTCAGGAGTACTCATTTTAGCAAGATTAAAGCAGAGCAACAAAAATAAAAGCTATAATAGAAACTATTTTTTTTGTTTTTGATATAAAGAAGCAAACAAGACAAAGTAAAATAAACTAAGAAAAACAATAACAAAGTAAAGAGATTGGAGATGAGAGACTCCCCTTGCAGAAATCCTCTTTCTCCCCGGCAACGGCGCCAGAAAAAGAGCTTGATGTTGTGCAAAGCACACAGTTGGGAAACCCCAAGAGGAAGGTATGATGAGCACAGTAGCAAGTTTTCCCTCAGTAAGAAACCAAGGTTTAATCGACCAGTAGGAGAAAGAAATCACTTCTGAAAGTGTTGCTAGCTGACTTTGGCAGGGCGCACTACCGGTGTCAGCAACAACGTGGAACCTGTACACAACACAACCAAAATACTTTGCCCCAACTTACAGTGAGGTTGTCAATCTCACCGGTTTTGCTGAAAACGAAGGATTAGACGTATAGTGTGGAAAGAGATGTTTGTTTGCAGTGAAATAAAGAGAACAGTGTGTGGATGCCAGAAAAAGAGTTGTTGCCGTGGGATTTGGCAATAAAAAGAACAGGTATTTGCAGTGTAAAAGAAAGGACCGGGGTCCACAGTTCACTAGAGGTGTCTCTCCATAAAGATAAATAACATGTTGGGAAAATAAATTAAAGCTGGGCAATTGACAAAATAAAGACCATACATAACAAGATGATTACTATGAGATTCATTTGGGCATTACAACAAGATTCATAGACCGTAATCCAACTGCGTCTATGACTAATAATCCACCTTCCGATTAGCATCCGCACCCATTTCAGTATTAAGTTGCAAGCAACGGATTATTACATTAAGTAAAGTGTGTAAAGTAACGATAGAATTATCCTTGGATAAAGCATTGTTGTTTTCTCCCTAGTAGCAAGAACACATCTACAATCTTAGAAGTTATTGTCACTCTCCCAGATTACTAGAGGCATGAACCCACTATTGAGCATAAATACTCCCTCTTGGAGTCACAAGCACATACTTGGCCAGAGCATCTACTAGCAACGGAGAGCATGCAAGATCACAAATAACATATGACAAGTATATAATCAATCTCAACCATAGTATTCATTATTTATCGGATCCCAGCAAACACAACATGTAGCATTACATAAAGATGATCTTGATCATGATAGGCAGCTCACAAGATCTAAACATGAAGCATAATTGGAGAAAACAACCATCTAGCTACTGCTATGGACCCGTAGTCTAGAGATGAACTACTCACGCATCACTTCGGAGGCGGGCATGGCGATGTAGAGGCCTCCGGTGATGATATCCCTCTCCGGCAGGGTGCCGAGAAGAGCTTCAGAACCCTCCCGAGCTAGGGTCGACGATGGCGGCGGCGACGAAACTATTCGTGGATGGAGGCTCGGGTATTTAGGTTTTTCCTGAACAGATGAATATATAGGCCGAAGGGCGAGGTCGGTGGGCGCCCGAGGGGCCCACACCATACCTAGGCGCGGCCAGGGGGTGGGCCGCGCCTAGGGGTGGTGTGGCCACCTCCTGACACTTCTCCGTATCTCCTCTGGACTCCGTCTTTGTTACAGTAAAATATGAACTTCGGCTTTCGTTTCGTCCAATTCCGAGAATATTTCCTGTACAACTTTTCTGAAATACAAAAACAGCAGAAAACATGAACTGGCACTGTGGCATCTTGTCAATAGGTTAGTTCCAGAAAATGCATAAAAATGCCACGAAGTGTAAACAAAACATATAGAAATTGGTGTAAAACAAGCATGGAGCATAAAAAATTATAGATACGTTTGCAACATATCAATGAACAGGCCAGCCACCGGGTGATCAATTCCCGTGGCGACGCGTGACGCTCGATTTCGACGCCAGTAATGGCGACGTGACGATCGGCTTCCACGAGAACGAATCGTTTGACTTTAAGTCCTGGCTTGTGTCACCAGCCGGGACTAAAGGGGGTACCGCAGGTGCAGCGGGCCGCAAAACCCTTTAGTCCCGGTTTGGGATACAAACCGGAACAAATGGGTCCTAACGAACCGGGACCTATGGGTGCCGTACGATTGGGAGGATTCGGGGCGACGTGGGCAGGCCTTTGGTCCCGGCCCAGGACACGGCCGGGACCAAAGGGGCCTGACGAAAGGCCTGTTTTCTACTAGTGCCCAATCACTCCCCATTTTCTCCCCAACCCACCCCCAACCCTTCCTCCTCTCACGACGACCAGACCCCATGGAGGGAAAACTCCATGAAAAAGTAGAATGAAGACCACCAGCAATCAAGAACAAGATGAAGGGATTCAGGGAACAAACGGATCTGATGGGAGCATCAAGTACTACCCATGGTGAGTAGATCTCGCATTCGGAACATCCATTGATCTTTCTCTCGTTCTAGTTTATCTTCTTAGAATCCACTCCTGCATCGATCCATATTCCTGTGCGAAATTTCATTAAATACAACTCGAAAAAAATGATCATCTTGTAATCCCATGTAGGTTTAATGGATACAGGAGGAATCAGCACATACTGGAGTAAGCAACATGTATCCTTCAATGTTGGTAAACCCTTGAAGCATATTTACTGTTGTCAAAATCCTTGGAAAATGTTGCTTGCAAACAAAAAAGAAGTAACATTATTTTTTGGGAAGGTATAATGAACAACTATGGTGATTACCTGCTAGGTACACAACATGATATAACACAAGTACAAGATAAACATGAGACATCACTATTTCACAATGATCTCGACATAGGGAAATTCTTCCATGGTTGTCACTTTTGGTTAAACTAGATGATTAATCCGCGCGTTGCAGCGGTACTTGTTATCCATGAATTGAAATGAAAAGAAAAACATAAAGATGACAACATGGTGTATATTCTGAACTTAACGGATATATCGAGCATAATCGCTAATTTACGTTACACCATACTATTTTAAAATATAATTTAATTGACTTGTTGAATCGAGATATCTGTATGAGGTTCCAATATTCTTCTCGCGTGGTAGATACTAACAACATAATAAATAGCTAGTGCATGTGCTGGCTCTTTTCTTGAGGAACTAAATCCAAAATTTAGTAGAATAAAATAGACTTGTGAGTGTGAAGCAGAATATGAGTTAATTGACATCTCGCAAATATATATTTAAAAACATATAGAGTGTACATAAGTTTGTAGTAAGAATATTAACCGAACTGAACAGATTAACAGTTGTAGCAAATATTCTGCATGCATAGAGAAGAGCATGAACTTGATACGAAGAAACTCCCATTTGGATCAGTGGTTGATATTTCACGACGGAGACCGAAAAAATATGTTACAACAGATAATGAACAGACTCAAGACTCAAGACTCGAGAGTTCTAGATACTACATACCACAATGACAATAGGCAGCTTTGTTCCTTGTATTTGCTCCCATGACTCTAACGATGTATCCTGCACCAATGAAAAAAGAATCAGCAACACATTCATTGATAGATGTAGGCGTTTGCCAAACTTTGTTACAAAATCTCGGTGTCGTTTGTTGTGATTGTTTGTCTTCGTGTGATCTATTGTGCGCCTCCAACGTTAACAGTGTAGGTGCCCTTCCCTGATACAAACTAATTGTCACCATTCTCCTTATTTTGGTGGGTTGTGTCGTTTCTTCCGAGTTGGTCTTGTAATTCTTCTTTGATCTGGTTCTTGTTCGTTCCGTTTGTTCAGCTAATTTCCTTGTGGGGTGGGGTAGGGCACGTGTAAGTCATAGACCAAACCGACTAAATTATTCTTATAATTACGACTGATTGTTTCTCGGTCAACTTAAAACTAGGTATTTATCCAAGCATATTCATATATATGTCCAATGAAGATCTTCTCGTGCCTTTGTAAGTTCCAATGAGGGTTGAGAAAGACGGTGAAGGTAGGGTGTGTGCGTGTGAAGGTTTTAATGTTGCGTTCTTGAAAAAAATATCGCACCTAACAATGAAGACATGAATGAGTGTACATGCATGTTTGTGAGCGAGCATCTGCGTTGTAGTGTTTACTACAAAAAAAAAAGGCGGCCATATGAAAATAGGAGAGATGGGCATGGAAATGTAGAACATATGTACTTTCTCTATTTCTTTTGTACAAAAATAATCATGACGTGGACTGTTGGCTGACATGTGTTAATCAGCAAACACTCTTGGAGTACTGTTCTATCTTATGGGCTTTCTTATACTACTTACACACTATCCTGACAGATACTTACTATCCTGACATACACAACTAAAAAAATTCCCAAATACACCCCCAAAAGAACATAATTTGGCCACGGAAATCCAACCGGCCGCGTAATTGGCCATCCACCGAACCGAAGGAACTACTAATCACAATATCCTCCTAATACGCTTCGCGTAGGTGCATCGAGGAGGCAGCGGTGATGAGCCCGTCGCCCGGGAGGTTCACTTTGGCCGGCGCCAGCTCCCAGGCGTCGAGCTTGGACACCTTGACGGCGCCGGTGCCGTTGTTGAACATGAAGAGGCGGCTGTTGGCCGTGGCCACATGCTCCGGATACGCCCGCGCCGTGATGACCGTCCGGCCGCCGCCGCCGTAGCTCTCCACCACCGAGTGGTCAACCTGTTGCAAGGATAGAACACATGGTAGCACTCGATTTTTTCAGTGCAGATAAGCATTTGAATCTATGCTGCGTTTGTGGCCAAGAGCTCACCAATGTCCTGAGCGATATGCTCCTCTCCTTCTCGATGTCGATGTCCACGAACCCTCCGTACGGCGGCTTGTACACGTCAGCTCTCGTAGTCGATCTGCCAAAGTTAATTTGCAGGATGATTGTTAGTGTGAGTATGATTTTGCTGTCACCGCGCATGCCTATATGTTCAGAACTGAGAGAGCTCTGTTTTTTATGTACCTTCTGAGGTCGGTGCACATGAGAACCTTGTACTTGCCATCGTGCCTGAACACTCTGAAGAAGACGGAGGTGTGCTCCTGCAGGTCGCCGGACGCCAGGACGATCAGCCCGAACGGGCCGACGCCGCCGAGCACCGACGCGCCTTTCTCACCGCACAACCTCTGCGGGTCAAGCAGCTGGTTGGGGTCGAGGTTTTCGGCGCCCTCTAGGGATGGGACCTCGAAGACCACCTCCACATCCGCCTGCATGCCGGCGACGCCGATGATCTCGTTCATGCCACCGGCGTTCATCTCTGCTCCAAGCAACCCGACCCGCGTCTTCCTCAGCGTCTCGATCTCCTCGATAGGCCACTGCAGCAGCTGCTTCCCGTCGTCGGAAAGCCAGATCCTCCTTGGGACCGTCTGCACGCCGGCCCAGCCCCTGGCGAGGTAGTCGGCCTCGGGGTCGGACTCGTTGGCCCAGCTCCAGAGCACGCGCCGCTTCTTGCCCGCGTCGTAGAAGGACTTGGACGCGTAGACGTGGCCGTAGTCGAAACGGTGCCATGTCCGGCAGTCGTTGTCCGCCTCCACCGGCGAGAAGGTGTCGGCGGTGTCGTCGTACCGTCCCAGCACGTAGTAGTCGCTGAGCGTGACCATCACGCTCTGCTTCAACACATAACTCGCCGCCGCACCGTTCGAGGGGGTGTAGTCGAGCCCGTTCTGGTCGCCGGGCCCCGCCACGGGGAAAAGGTCCGGGCACTCCACCATGCCAGCGTCGCTAGACGAGTACAGCGGCTCGGCGTTGCGCTCCCAGCTCTGGAAGTCCTTGCTCCGGTAGACCAGCGTGGACCCCGTGCCGTCCTTGAGCCCTGCGGAAACAGCCACGCGCCAGAGGCCGTCACGGCCAATCCACGCCGTGGAGGGGTCTCGGAAGTTGTCATGTACGACGTCGTCGGGGAGTGCGATGACGGGGTTGTAGCTAGGCTTCACCCACTCGCGGAGGAGCGGGTCGGAGGCGTTCTTGGGGTAGGCCACGTTCTGGACCTGGTTGTTGTTGGCGTCGATGCCGGTGTAGAGGAAGACCGGGGTGCCGTCGGCGAGGAAGGTGGCGGAGCCGGACCAGCATCCGTTGATGTCGAAGGAGGAGTCCGGGTCCATGGCGTTGTCGAGGGCGGACCAGTTTATGAGGTCGACGGAGACGGAGTGACCCCAGGAGAGGTTGCCGTTGCCCCAGGTGGCCTGGTAGGGGTTATGCTGGTAGAAGAAGTGGTACACGCCCTTGTAATACATCGGCCCTGTACATTCAAAGGAAAAAAATGACTGTCAGTTGAGTTCCCAGTGCTCTGTTTTTCTGCAGATTTGAACAGAGTGGTCAAAATGTTTAAAGTTCAACTATATCACTAGTCTGACGCAGAAAGTGACTTTGTCAATCAAATCTATTAGTCCGTTATTTGTCAGACTAATAAAATGACTAAAAATCCGTAGCGACCAAATGGATCCCTTGGAAGCAACACTTGGAGTTGGACGCAAAGACAAGAAGCAAAGCCACGCTTGGACGCAGAAACAAGAGCAAGCAAGCAACGCTTGGACGCAAGGCGCCGGCCAGACCGCCGTATCTCTGCGGGCTACGCAACACAAGCATCGATCGGCCTCTCCAGGATTTCCTCTCGCTTTCCCTACCCTCTACGGATGGATAAACCTAACCGTAAAATCCTGTGTTCACTGACGGCGACATCCGAAAATTCATTCCGGGTAGAATTTCAGACGGCCAGGAAACTTAGAAAAAACCCAACACCTGTTTGGAAAGGAAAGAGTTTTACAGATTTTTACTAACAGCTCATGCTAGGCTAGGCATGCGATGCGTGTAAACTTGGTATGACTTGCCAATCAAATTGGTTAATATGTTCTTGTCTGCGTAACCAAAGTCTAACTTCCGTCTGGTAGAGGAAGAGTGCTTTAATCAACCCACCCGGAGATAGAAACTAAGAAAGATCCGACACCTAGCCTGTTTGGAGAAATTTCTACCCGTACAATGGCAGGAAAGGCATGCCTTTCCTTAGCCCTCCCGTTATTTAGAGAACGCAGTAGATATATAGAAGCTGTGTGGCTATTACAGTGTTATCTAAGAGTATTCTCATCCGTAAGTATTGTTATCTAAAATGATCTGCTAACTTTCGTGTGGCTTGCCAACCAAATTTGTTAGCCGTACGTGTTTTTTTTTTGTCCTCGTATCCAAAGTCTAACTTCCGTCTTGTAGGGGAAAAAGGATACAACTTGCCTAAGGTGGTGTTACTTGTCTAAATAATTAAACTTGTAAACACTAAGAAAAGTCGCCGACGACGTGGAGGCCGGTGGGTGTCTGAAAAACAAGGATACAGCTTGCCTAAGCTGCTGTTGCTTGTATAAATAAACTTGTAAACACTAAGGAAAGTCGGTGACGACGGAGCCATATGGAGGCGTGTGGCGAGGAGGTCACGTCAGGTAACGTGTAGCCACATGACCGCACACGAACACGACACGGACGTCCGACGACCATTCTGCGTACGTCCAAGCGCTGCGGGCCACACAAGGATCAGCGTATGCCTATCTATGGACTATGGATAATTCCCCGTCCGTAATAGGAAGTAAATCTATCCGCGGATAAACAAACTCAAGCGCGTCCGGTGTTGACCGATGGCGACGTACGTACGTACGTACCATAATTCCAGCAAAATTCGCGGCAACCTGAAAGTCTAAGCGCGTGCGTGCGTCCGGATGATAAATTTAGCAAGCGCATGCACGAGATTGATCCGATGAATGGAAAGATGGAGGAAATAAAGCTGGGCGCGTACCATTCGGATCTGTAGAGCAGCAGCACCATGCATGAAGGAGCCGTCGCGATCGACAGGAAACAGAGAAGATTCAGGTTAGCCGAGTGAATGAATGAACCCGTGATTGGGCTTGAGCAACACGACGGAGAGAGGCGGTGATTCCCTACCGTTCTGCCAGTTGTTGGCGGGCTGGAAGTGGTAGGCGGTCCGGTAGCTATCATGTCCTGCGGCGGCGGCGGCGGTCTCCGGCGCGGGGTCGGCGAGCCAGCGGAGGGCGGAGGAGGGCGAGAGGAGGACGCAGAGGAGCACGGCGCACGCGGCGAGACGGAGGCCCGCCATGGCGACCAACCAAGTTGGCAACGGAGAGCGGGTGGGAGGTACGAGGGACAAGTGGACAGGTAGGTAATCGGCTGGGTTGCTATGCCTCTACCGCCTCGCCTCGGGGTGCATTTATAGATTCCATTTTCTTTTTCTTTTTCTTTTCTGGAATAGAATAGGATTTGGGACCTTGGAACGGAACGGGTCCTTGTTTGCGGCCACTGCCACCGGCCAGTCGACCGACCAATCACGTTTTTATTATTATACTCCTGAAGAAACTTTCGGGACGCTAGACAAAACTAAAGGAAGGATCATCGAACGAAACGAAACGCGTAACGCCGGCCACGTCTGCCGTCTTATCCGGCGCCGACGTGGAGCGGATCAGACCGACGTGACGAGCGGGTGACTAGGCGTCCAGTCAGGGCGTCCAGTAGTGGTCCTAGCCACAGCGCTAAACATGGCTCCTGGAATCTGCGACCGGCCAACACGGATGAATCGTGCCAGCTGATGAATACCTGCAACGATAACCGCCGTGGTGGGCCCGACTTTATCTGCCCGCCCGCATGCTCAGCTCAACACCTGCATGCCCATCACACATTCACACGCTCCTATCCGTTCTGCTAACTTCTGTTTTGGGATCTCGCTCAATCAATCATTCATTCTACCATTGTTTAGATTAGCAGCGGCATGCCAAGAGTTGCGTGAAAGGAACTACCGCGAGAGATGCCTGGATTGGGCAGAACCTTGAATCTTTGCTCCATGCCTTGTACTAACACACACTTTATTTTTTTAAGAGACACATTTCTAGTGATATACTATGCTCCTGATGTCAATCATGCTTGTAATTTAACCCTGAGATGTCAATCATGCTTGTAATTTAACCCTGAGATGTAGCGCGTAAGCAAAAGCGAGTGTTTAGGTCCATGGAAACTCAATCTAACAAGTAGTATTTTGTTTTGTTTCCTTTACCTTTTTTTCTTTTTTGCTTAGGGTTTTTGTGCTCTGCGGAAAAAGGAGGATGCTTTCTAATTGTCCATGGAACGACCTTATAGTATGGCACGGTCGGTCCGCCGGTGTTATACTATGGTCCCTTTCTATAGAAAATGTGACTTTATTTCTATGTTGCATTCTCGAGTACCAGGTCTTGAGCTCCGTGATGAAAAAAAAACCTAGGTCTATGCTTTATTGGACGTATCTGTCAACGGCGTTGTTTTCAGGTTGTTCAACTATTGAATGCGATGTTCGGAGTTTGCTCGGATTTTATTTTCAAGGTGAAACCCCATCATCCGCCCTTAAATGCATGGTTGCATTTGACAGCAACAACAACGGTTACAACGCCGGTCCCTTTCTGGATGCGTTGCTCTTGGAGAATATTTCTTGCGGGCCCACGGGACACAAAAGGATGGTCGATGTTGCTACTCCCCGTGGATCACAGATTCTCTTGTTTTCCTCCTTGATTTGGCGGTTTGCATCATTGGTGTCTTGACTAGCTTTTCATACAATGTTCTCACAAAGACCGCTTAGAATTTATACTCTCGATAGTAATACACCGCCCCTTGCCGGGAAAAGGGTGGCATTTATGTTTCATGTTCGAAGAAGACTCCAGGATTAATAGCCCCGGGAAAAGGATGGTCACTATTGTGTTGCTTTCTCGAGTACTCGGTCTTCAGCTCCGGGATGAATTAATATGTCGGGATTTTATTGGTTGTACCTGACATTTTTCGTGTGTTTGCGAAGACATGCGCTTCGGGATGAAAACCCATGTTCCGCCCTTAAGTGGTTTGATTTCGCAACAGGGACGCGCCTGTCCCTTTTTGCAGATGTTACTTTTGAAGATCACACTTGCAGTCCATGTATGCGTCATAAAACGATGGTCGATGTTGCTGCTCACCGCGGATCACCGATACTATTTTTCCCACCTTAATTTGCCTGCTCTCAGCCTCGGTGTCTTGACTAGCCTTTGATACCACGTTCTTGCAAAGACCGGTCGTAATTGATATTCTTGATAGTAATATATTACCCCTTGCCGGGAAAAGGATGGCCTCACATCTATTCATTTATGTTTCATGTTTGATGATGACTCCTAGATTAATAGCCCCTCAAGTCTAATCTCTATCACCGATTTTATTGCAAGTTTGACTTCTCCCCATGTTCTGTAGTACTAGTACTTTAGCACGGCCGGGAGGCAATTTTGTTATCAAATAATGAAGTCCTCGGATGCACACGAGATTCTTTCAAAAAAAAAAAGATGCACACGAGATGACACTGTAGTTGAGTTTTTGGCGTCTTGATTCCTATCACATGGGGGTAGATTTACAGGTCTCTATTTCAACATAAGATTTCGTACTTGTTTTTGAAAGGCGCACCGCACAAAAGACAAATTGGAAACCGGGCTGGATTCACATGCTCCATGATCGATGAGTGATACCTTCTCCTCTAGCAACAAAAAATAAACTGAAACGAATCGGATGTTCAGACATCTTTTATCTGAATTTTTTCCACTGCCGAACATGACGCTTGAACGAACTGTATCAAACGAAAAGTGTCACGTCGGCCACGTGTATAGCGATGCCTTCTTATCCGGCGGGAGCCGACGTGGAGAGAGAGTGACTAGGCATCCAGTGGTCCTCGTGGAAGAAAAAAAAAAGGCCATCTTGGTCTTTGCCAGCGGTGACGAGCGTCTAGCACCAACTGGGATGAATCTTGGGCAGGTGATGCATGATGATCATGGATATACTACTACCGGTATTATGTGTTAGTTTCGGTGGTGGGCCCAGGTTTATCTTCCCGGATGCTTAAGGGCACGTACAATGCGGTGATGTCAACCTTCTCTTAGAGATGCCACGTTAGATTTTTGCTTAGTTGGAGGAGAGAGAATGAAGAGATAGAAGGTTGTCTTCCCTTAGCTAAGGGATCATCTCTTAGAAAATAAGGGAAGACTATTTTTTCCATTGTATCACATATGTCTTCCCTTAGCAACAAATTTCCTACCAAAATTTAATTATTCGTATTAATTGCTAGAGATGGATGTAACAGATAATGCATTGTATGACTCATATCTAATGCTTTCTCTAGCTGATGTGGCGGGGTAAGGGAAGACATTCCTTCTCTATCATTGTACATGCCCTAACACCTCGGTCCTACCCATTCTGCATGGGCTTGGTAACTTCTGTTTTGGCAACTCAATTATTCTGTAGTATTGTTTAGATTTGGAACGCCATGGAGAGAGTTGCTTCAATTCAAAGGAACTGGTGCTCTGAGAGCTGCCTGGTTTGGGGCATAATCTTGAATCAAGGTCTATGGCTTGCACTGACACACTTCCAGTGATTCAATACAAGCGACATTACGTGTCCTGATGTGAATCATGTTTGTTGTTTAGCTCAACTGAGGTAGCGCGTACGCAACAATGAGTTTAATAATGTCTCCATCTACATCCTTATATTTTTGCATCTCACAAAGTTCAACAAAATTATTAAGGTGAGAAGCAGCATCATCACTACTAACACCAGAAAATTGCTCTCTCATAACAGGATTTAACAAAGCAGGTTTAATTTTATAGAAAGCTGCTTCAGGAGCAGGTGGAGCAATAGGTGTACAAATGAAATAATTGTTGTTTGTGCTAGTAAAGTCACACAACTTAGTGTTCTCAGGAGTACTCATTTTAGCAAGATTAAAGCAGAGCAACAAAAATAAAAGCTATAATAGAAACTATTTTTTTTGTTTTTGATATAAAGAAGCAAACAAGACAAAGTAAATTAAACTAAGCAAAACAATAACAAAGTAAAGAGATTGGAGATGAGAGACTCGCTTTGCAGAAATCTTTTTTCTCCCCGGCAACGGCGCCAGAAAAAGAGCTTGATGTCGTGCAAAGCACACAGTTGGGAAACCCCAAGAGGAAGGTATGATGAGCACAGTAGCAAGTTTTACTCAGTAAGAAACCAAGGTTTAATCGACCAGTAGGAGAAAGAAATCACTTCTGAAGGTGTTGCTAGCTGACTTTGGCAGGGCGCACTACCGGTGTCAGCAACAACGTGGAACCTGCACACAACACAACCAAAATACTTTGCCCCAACTTACAGTGAGATTGCCAATCTCACCGGTTTTGCTGAAAACAAAGGATTAGACGTATAGTGTGGAAAGAGATGTTTGTTTGCAGTGAAATAAAGAGAACATTGTGTGGATGCCAGAAAAAGAGTTGTTACCGTGGGATTTGGCAATAAAAAGAATAGGTATTTGCAGTGTAAAAGAAAGGACCGGGGTCCACAGTTCACTAGAGGTGTCTCTCCATAAAGATAAATAACATGCTAGGTAAATAAATTACAGCTGAGCAATTGACAAAATAAAGACCATACATGACAAGATGATTACTATGACATTCATTTGGGCATTACAATAAGATTCATAGACTGTAATCCAACTGCATCTATGACTAATAATCCACCTTCCGGTTAGCATCCGCACCCATTTCAGTATTAAGTTACAAGCAACAGATTATTGCATTAAGTAAAGTGTGTAAAGTAACGATAGAATTATCCTTGGATAAAGTATTGTTGTTTTCTCCCTAGTAGCAACAACACATCTATAACCTTAGAAGTTATTGTTACTCTCCCAGATTACTAGAGGCATGAACCCACTATCGAGCATAAATACTCCCTCTTGGAGTCACAAGCACATGCTTGGCCAGAGCATCTACTAGCAACGGAGAGCATGCAAGATCACAAATAACATATGACAAGTATATAATCAATCTCAACCATAGTATTCATTATTCATCGGATCCCAGCAAACACAACATGTAGCATTACATAAAGATGATCTTGATCATGATAGGCAGCTCACAAGATCTAAACATGAATCATAATTGGAGAAGACAACCATCTAGCTACTGCTATGGACCCGTAGTCTAGAGATGAACTACTCACGCATCACTTTGGTGGCGGGCATGGCGATGTAGAGGCCTCCGGTGATGATATCCCTCTCCGGCAGGGTGCCGAGAAGAGCTTCAGAACCCTCCCGAGCTAGGGTCGACGATGGCGGCGGCGACGAAACTTTTCGTGGATGGAGGCTCGGGTATTTAGGTTTTTCCCGAACAGATGAATATATAGGCCGAAGGGCGAGGTCGGTGGGCGCCCGAGGGGCCCACACCATACCTAGGCGCTGCCAGGGGGTGGGCCGCGCCTAGGGGTGGTGTGGCCACCTCCTGGCAGTTCTCCGTCTCTCCTCTGGACTCCATCTTTGTTACAGTAAAATATGAACTTCGTTCGTCCAATTCCGAGAATATTTCCTGTACAACTTTTCTGAAATACAAAAACAGCAGAAAACATGAACTGGCACTGTGGCATCTTGTCAATAGGTTAGTTCCAGAAAATGCATAAAAATGCCACGAAGTGTAAACAAAACATATAGAAATTGGTGTAAAATAAGCATGGAGCATAAAAAATTATAGATACGTTTGCAACGTATCAATGAACAGGCCAGCCACCGGGTGATCAATTCCCGTGGCGACGCGTGACGCAAGATTTCGACGCCAGTAATGGCGACGCGACGATCGGCTTTCACGAGAACGAATCGTTTGACTTTAAGTCCCGGCTTGTGTCACCAGCCGGGACTAAAGGGGGTACCGCAGGCGCAGCGGGCCGCAAAACCCTTTAGTCCCGGTTTGTATCCCAAACCGATCCAAATGGGTCCTAACGAACCGGGACCTATGGGTGCCGTACAATTGGGAGGATTCGGGGCGGCGTGGCCAGGCCTTTGGTCCCGGCCCAGGACACGGCCGGGACCTAAGGGGCCTGACGAAAGGCCTGTTTTCTACTAGTGCCCAATCACTCCCCATTTTCTCCCCCCCCCCCACCCCCAACCCTTCCTCCTCTCACGACGACCAGACCCCATGGAGGGAAAAATCCATGAAAAAGTAGAATGAAGACCACCAGCAATCAAGAACAAGATGAAGGGATTCAGGGAAGGAACGGATCTGATGGGAGCATCAAGTACTACCCATGGTGAGTAGATCTCGCATTCGGAACATCCATTGATCTTTCTCTCCTTCTAGTTTATCTTCTTAGAATCCACTCCTGCATCGATCCACGTTCCTGTGCGAAATTTCATTAAATACAACTCGAAAAAAATGATCATCTTGTAATCCCATGTAGGTTTAATGGATATAGGAGGAATCAGCACATACTGGAGTAAGCAACATGTATCCTTCAATGTTGGTAAACCCTTGAAGCATATTTACTGTTGTCAAAATCCTTGGAAAATGTTACTTGCAAACAAAAAAGGAGTAACATTTTTTTTGGGAAGGTATAATGAACAACTATGGTGATTACCTGCTAGGTACACAACATGATATAACACAAGTACAAGATAAACATGAGACATCACTATTTCACAATGATCTCGACATAGGGAAATTCTTCCATGGTTGTCACTTTTGGTTAAACTAGATGATTAATTCGCGCGTTGCAGCGGTACTTGTTATCCATGAATTGAAATGAAAAAAAAAACATAAAGATGACAACATGGTGTATATTCTGAACTTAACGGATATATCGAGCATAATCGCTAATTTACGTTACACCATACTATTTTAAAATATAATTTAATTGACTTGTTGAATCGAGATATCTGTATGAGGTTCCAATATTCTTCTCGCGTGGTAGATACTAACAACATAATAAATAGCTAGTGCATGTGCTGGCTCTTTTCTTGAGGAACTAAATCCAAAATTTAGTAGAATAAAATAGACTTGTGAGTGTGAAGCAGAATATGAGTTAATTAACATCTCGCAAATATATATTTAAAAACATATAGAGTGTACATAAGTTTGTAGTAAGAATATTAACCGAACTGAACAGATTAACAGTTGTAGCAAATATTCTGCATGCATAGAGAAGAGCATGAACTTGATACGAAGAAACTCCCATTTGGATCAGTGGTTGATATTTCACGACGGAGACCGAAAAAATATGTTACAACAGATAATGAACGGACTCAAGACTCAAGACTCGAGAGTTCTAGACACTACATACCACAATGACAATAGGCAGCTTTGTTCCTTGTATTTGCTCCCGTGACTCTAACGATGTATCCTGCACCAATGAAGAAAGAATCAGCAACACATTCATTGATAGATGTAGGCGTTCGCCAAACTTTGTTACCAAATCTCGGTGTCGTTTGTTGTGATTGTTTGTCCTCGTGTGATCTATTGTGCGCCTCCAACGTTAACAGTGTAGGTGCCATTCCCTGATACAAACTAATTGTCACCATTCTCCTTATTTTGGTGGGTTGTGTCGTTTCTTCCGAGTTGGTTTTGTAATTCTTCTTTGATCCGGTCCGGGTTCGTTCTGTTTGTTCAGCTGATTTCCTTGTGGGGTGGGGTAGGGCACGTGTAAGTCATCGACCAAACCGACTAAATTATTCTTATAATTACGAGTGATTGTTTCTCGGTCAACTTAAAACTAGGTATTTATCCAAGCATATTCATATATATGTCCAATGAAGATCTTCTCGTGCCTTTGTAAGTTCCAATGAGGGTTGAGAAAGACGGTGAAGGTAGGGTGCGTGCGTGTGAAGGTTTTAATGTTGCGTTCTTGAAAAAAATATCGCACCTAACAATGAAGACAGGGATGAGTGTACATGCATGTTTGTGAGCGAGCATCTGCGTTGCAGTGTTTACTACAAAAAAAAGAAGGCGGCCATATGAAAATAGGAGAGATGGGCATGGAAATGTAGAACATATGTACTTTCTCTATTTCTTTTGTACAAAAATAAACATGACGCGGACTGTTGGCTGACATGTGTTAATCAGCAAACACTCTTGAAGTACTCTTCTTTCTTATGGGCTTTCTTATACTACTTACACACTATCGTGACAGATACTTACTATCCTGACATACACAACTAAAAAAATTCCCAAATACACCCCCAAAAGACCATAATTTGGCCACGGAAATCCAATCGGCCGCGTAATTGGCCATCCACCGAATCGAAGGAACTACTAATCACAATATCCTCCTAATACGCTTCGCGTAGGTGCATCGAGGAGGCAGCGGTGATGAGCCCGTCGCCCGGGAGGTTCACTTTGGCCGGCGCCAGCTCCCAGGCGTCGAGCTTGGACACCTTGACGGCGCTGGTGCCGTTGTTGAACATGAAGAGGCGGCTGTTGGCCGTGGCCACATGCTCCGGATACGCCCGCGCCGTGATGACCGTCCGGCCGCCGCCGCCGTAGCTCTCCACCACCGAGTGGTCAACCTGTTGCAAGGATAGAACACATGTTAGCACTCGATTTTTTCAGTGCAGATAAGCATTTGAATCTATGCTGCGTTTGTGGCCAAGAGCTCACCAATGTCCTGAGCGATATGCTCCTCTCCTTCTCGATGTCGATGTCCACGAACCCTCCGTACGGCGGTTTGTACACGTCAGCTCTCGTAGTCGATCTGCCAAAGTTAATTTGCAGGATGATTGTTAGTGTGAGTATGATTTTTGTAACACCCCAAATTTCAATAAAAAGAAAGTTAGAGAATTTCCAGAGAGCAAAATTTCAAACCAACAAAAACTTTTCTTTGGCATATAGTACCATGCCTAGGACTTGTGCATTTGAGTGATATGCCATGATGATTGTTATTGTGTGTGTGTGCTCAACCCTAAAACCCTAAGGTGATCAGGTGAAGATCACCAACCAAATAAATCAAAGTGGGAGAAATTCCATAAAAGGCAAAACCCTAAAAAACCCTCACATAGGCCCTATGGCAATGTTATAAATTTTGACCCTAGACCACTTTGGTCTTCACCATTAGTTGTAATATGGTACTAAACCTTTACTACAACTTCTGGAATCAAAGAAAAACAAATCAAATGTTTTTCAAACTCAATTTGTGATCACATGTGATAATGGCCATTCCTGCCATTTTTAGCCTGATCACCACTTTGAGCCCTTGCCATTCCATTTTCTCAAACCAAATCTTGCTAACTCTTTGCACCATTTCAAAGCCAACATCAAGGTGAACAACTTTGATGAAGATCACCTTGCCAAAATCATCCTTGATCAATAACTATGCTCATGCAAAGTTGCAACTTTTAATTAAGTGGAACAATCTCCCACTTAGTGAACTTTGCAATATTTTGATTTTCTAAATTCCACCACCACCTCTCTTTGCCTCTGGTCATTTAGAACCAAACCAAACACACTTTTTCAAATTGGTCAACCTTTTGAACTAAATCAAATTTGGACAAAATTTGTGAAATACAAATAGGTAACTATTTGCCACTATTTAGAATAGTGACTCTACCCTCAACCCTAATGCTCCTAACTACTCTACCCTGTCCCCTTGTCCCCTCTCTTCATCACAACAGCACAGAAACCCTAGAGGAGCTAGCCAAGCATGGCATAGCCATGCCATGCCGGCCATGGCACACATGGTGCACTCTCCACCCTTCTCCTTCCCCTCAACCCTGGCCCCCATGTCTCTAAGCTTCCCCTTGCATCCCTGAAGCTGCCTAGCCCCACCATTGCCGGAGAGGAAGTCCCTAGGGCTGGCACACGTCGTGCCCAGAGCGCCCAGGGCCATGCCGAGGACGTCGTGCGCACGCCCGTGGACATGCCCTGGCCACGAGTCGCCTCGCCCGCACAACCTCGCCCTGGACCCCCTAGCTGCACGTTGAGCTTCGCCATCGCTTCACCAACCCACCAGACACGGCCCCGTGTCCTCGCGCCGCCTGTCGCCGTCGACCAGCTCGCCATTTTCCCGCGCCCGTGCCGCCAGTATTCGTCATCGCTCTCGCTCAGCAGCCTGTCCCCCACCTCGCTCTCTAGCTCGCTAGCACCGCCTCGGCCACACCTAGCTAGCGCCTACCTCGCCGACCCCCTTCCCTCGCCGGAGCCGCCGCTCTTCTGTCACCCTTGCCGCACCCCTCACGGCCAACTCGCCCCTATAAAAGGAGGACGATCCCGCCTCCATTTCTCACACAAATCGACCTCCCTCCTCTCTCTGACCCTTCTCCACCCCTCAATTTCACCCTCCATCGCCGGAGAAGCTCCAATCGCAAGATCACCTCCGCCGGAGCCGGTACCTCGACGCCGTTGATCCACGCTTCCCGCGCCTCGCCACTGCTACCAGGAGCTTCAGCACCATCGACAACGTCGCCTCGCACACCGCAGAGCCCCGCGGGAACCTCCGTCGTGCCGCCGACCCCCTACCTCCGCCGCGGCAGCAAGCCCCTCCCCTCAACGGAGACGACGAACCCCAGCCGCACGATCCCGTTCTAATCCGACGGCTCACGATCACCAGTACCGTTTCGGTAAGCCTCCGTCGCTGACATGCGGGCCCCGCTGTCAGTTGGGCCGCAGCGCTAGTTGGGCTGCCCCCTGGCATTTTAAATTTTCGGCCCACTTCTTTTCCCGCCTAGCCCATTTAGCTAAATTCAATTTTTCTTTTCAAACATTTTTCAATACTGAACCCCACTTTGAATTTCAATAGTTTCAAATCTACTGAACCAAAATTGATGAATTTTATACCGTTAGAAAGCTAGTGAAATTATTTACAGTATGCCACTGGTCCCATCTCAAAATTAGTTGTAGAATTAATCTGACAAAAAGAACAAGTCAGGGACTTTTGCACATTCAATTAAATCCTAAAAATCAACTAAAATAGATATTAAGTTAATTCCAATTCCAATAGCTCACTTTTGACTTACACTAGTTGTTTATGCAATAAAATGGTGTGGTCACTTTGCATGATCATGCCCTAGTTTAAATAAGGGACAATATGGCTATTTTAGACAAAAGATATTGTCCAAAACTATTAGGGAAATTGTATGAAGTCTTATACTTCACTTAAACCTTGTCTCAAATGAATTCATGTGATGTTTGGACCCCTGGTCTAAATTCTCCTATATGAATTATTTAGAGATTTAAATTAATTATAGTGTTATTTAAATAGTAAGAGGTGATCCACCTCATTTAAATCCTTTTCTCCAAGAATGATGATGAATGTTTGACCTGGGTCAATATAAGTTCATACATGATTGTTGGAGAAGATTAAATCTTAAGAAGTTTTCAATGAGAGGAATTATTTCTCAAGAACCCTGAGGAAACTATCATTTACATAGGCAGTGCAAAGAAGTGAATTCTTTTTAAATCCCACAACCCATGTACTTTAGTTAATTTATTTGTGTGTATAGAGTAGTTTGTGTGATATATGTGATGTATGGAATAGCCATTGGAACAGTTGAGTGATTATACTCGTATTTAAATTTAGACGCAAACACCGGAGAATACCCGGAGGAAGAAGATTGCTACCAGGAAGAGGAAGAGGAGAACTTTGACCACTACCAAGGCAAGCTAATATTCTTGCAAAATGCAAAGCTCTCATGAGCAAGGCATCCCCCCCATTTTCCCTTATGTTACGGATCTCATCCCAAGTTTTATTCTTGCAATCTTTTACTTTAAATTTTAAAGCTTGCTTTTATAGTTAACTTTGGTCTAAAGTTTAGAATGGTACAAGAGTATCAAACCTAGTCTAACTAAGTTAAAGAGTTAGTTAGCATCCCTCAGGATTAGTTGCTAGTGCTAAAGCCGCAACGTGATACGATAGGGGGGATTTTGTGAGACAAAGGATTTTAAAAACCTTGGAATGATGAGTCCTTCTATTGAAAGATTTTTGAAGGTGAATATGACCAAGAGAAGATAGTGATTTTTGATAAAAACTGATAGTGGTTTGGATGCGATACCTTTCCAATTTTTGAGTACCCCCACAATACCTGATTATGGGTAGGGCATAACTGGAAGTTTATGTATGTTAGTATGGGTTCCCTCTGAACAAGCATCATAGGGGTTATGCCGAGGCTGCCTCCGTTGTTGAGAAATGATGTGAATTGAGGTGACTTGTACGGCCAAGCCTGTGCGGTTCAGTGCCGACGGTGTGTCTTCACTGGGAGGCCAAGCTCATGGGGAGAGGTGCCTATACTAGGATATGTAAGTGAAAGGTTATGGTTGATGATCCGCGTACTGAGTTACGATGATTCAGGATTATTCCTGACGGATGTAATCAAATGTTGTGGCACAAGTGTGCAACCTCTGCAGAGTGTAAACCTATTCGAATAGCCGCGTCCACGGTTACGGACGGTTGGAAGGGCCATACAGTTTCCGGTATCAGATTTGGAAAAATGTGGGTGAAGTGGTGAATTGAATTGAAATCACCACTAGAATTGTGGGAATGACACTAATGCTTCCACTGGAGTCAAGTTTAGACAATTGAAGAGTTTTTGGGTTAATAAGTGTTTACGAAATAAAACTGGCTTTATGCAAATAAACCTAGAGCTTAGCACCCCATTATTACCACTGTTAGTACTTATCTTAATATTAGTTTGCGAGTACTTTAAAGTACTCACGGCTGTGTCCCTGGCTATTCAAATGGCCAGAGTATGAAGACGGACAGAACTACCAAGGAGATGACCAGCAGGACGCCTACGACAACTAGGAGTCTTCCGACGTCAGACGTTGGCCTGTGGACTAGGGAGTCCATTTCTATTTACGCTTCCGCTATGAACTGGTGTTTGTACGTTGATCAGTAGATCAACTATTTGTGTAATATGGATCATGTGATCTGAATTAGTAAGACAATATGGTTTGTAATGAATGATGACTATGATATTCGACTATTATGCCTCGCAACAACAATATTCCTGGGATTGCGATGAATGACATAATAGGCATCTGGACTTAAAAATCCGGGTGTTGACAAGTTGGTATCAGAGCCATTGTTTGACCTTAGGAGACCCTAGTTAGAATGGACGTCAGAAAAACTTAGTTTCAAAAATAAATAAAGTGAATATGTCTAGCAAAAATTATTCACTCTCTTTTCCTTGAGATCTTTTCAAAATGATAAGTCATGCTCTTCCTTAGGAATCTACATAAAATTTTGACACACTGGTTCTCTTCTCTAACTTACTCTCTCGTTTCCCTGACAGATGGAGCCACTCCGCCAGACCAAGTTTTACCAGCTGGGCAATGGCGGGAGTTTGGTGTTCGAGAGGGATTTGGACGCCCTGTCTGACCTTCTCGATCGCCCGCACCCGGAGTTTCACGGAGTTGAAGTCAACGACCAGCCAGGAGGGGAACTTCAGTGGGTTATCACCGCTGACCTGAGGGGCAAGATGGAGCCTCCTACCTCTGAGAGGATCCTCTTTTCCATCAGGGAAAGCAACTGGCTTGACGGACTCGCTCGTGCTCTGCAGGAAGCACTTGCCCGTCTGTGTGGACAGCACGTGACTGAGCTCCGAGAGACTCGCTTTGCTCACTTTGCCAGACATGATAGCATTGGAGGACCCATGGCACTGTCAGCACACCCCGTGCTGAGATATCACGTGGAGCATCTGGACTTTATGCTGCACGAGACTCAGAAGGAGCTGGACAACGCTCGCGTTTACGCCAACCAGACTCACCTCCACTTGGCTGAGCATGCTGATGCCCTCAAGATGCTGGCGAAGGACCGCAAGTCACTCCGCCAGCAGCGTGCCAAGAAGGATGCAACCATCGCACGCCTTCGCGCCAAGATAGTAACCCTGGAGGCAACTGTCAAGACCCAGGAGGACCAACTGAGGGAATTGGAAGAAGATGGGGAAGACATTCAGGGAGGAGAAGCCTTCATGAGTGATGATGAGGACTTTGAGGAAGACGAGAACACCGATGTGGAGGACTACGAGTTCCTGGAGACAGAGGAAGATGACTTCATCCCGATCGATGTGGATGATGAGGAGTAGTTGCACTTGATCACTTGAGTAGGTGTGAGTTTGTATCCCGTCCCTTGTATCGTAGCAGAGTAAATGGTTCTTAAAACCATGGGTGTGTTAGCTTGTACTATGTGATGTTGAATAAATGAATGTGTGTTAGTGTGTCATATCAAAATTCTTGAAGTTTTAAAATTCCGAACTTACCCAAAATAAGCCATAGAAAATTCCCTCTTATCTCATGATCTATCTCAAATGTTCAGATGGCCCGCAACAATAGCCAGGATGCTATGATGCAACTGCTGCAGACCCTGATGGCAGATCGAGAGAATGAAAGAGCTGAAAGACAAGCCAATTTAGCGGCACTGCAACAACTAGCCAACCTCAACGAAGGCCATGGACACCATGATCATCCAGGATCCAAACTCAAGAACTTCCAGAACACCAATCCCCCTGTTTTCAGCAAGACGGAAGAGCCACTCGATGCCGATGACTGGCTCCAGACAATGGAGAACAACTTAGAAGTAGCAGGAGTTGAAGCCACAGAGCAAGTCCTGTTCGCCACCCATTACCTAGCAGGACCAGCCCGAGCCTGGTGGACCAGCACCCGTGCCATGAATGCGGGGCAGATGATGACTTGGGCAGAATTCAAGCTCAAGTTCAGCAAGTATCACGTGCCCCCGGGTCTAATCAAGAAGATGAGAGATGAGTTCCGGGAACTCAAACAAGGCAGGATGTCAGTGGTAGAATACCGCGACAGGTTCCTTACCCTGTCAAGGTACGCCCCTGACGAGACTGACACCACCGAGAAGAGGAAAGAAAGATTTCTGAATGGGCTGCATGATGAGATGCAGACCGTACTAGTCAACATTCCCTTTGCCGACCTTGAAGCCCTAGTGGACTCCGCCATCCAGATGGAAGGAAAACTCCATCAAGCCAATGAGAACCGCAAACGCCGCATGATGCACCAGAGTGGGCCCAGCAATACCCCAAGGTATCGCCCAAACTCAAGCGGAGGTTTTGCCCCAAGAAACAACAAGCCGCAGGTGCAGAATTCACGTCCGAGTTTTCAGAACCGGAGTGGAGGAAACCCCAGGACAGGAGGCCACAACAACAACAACTACAACAACAACAACAACTTCAACCGCGCCCCAGCAAGAGCCCCCAACAATCACAACACCAACACCGCTCCAAGGACTGGGAGCAACGCTATCCCTGTCGCCCCCAAGGACAAGTCCACCATCACCTGTTATGAATGTGGAATCGTGGGTCATTACTCCAATGAGTGCCCCAAGAAGCTGGCCAAGACTGCCCCCAATGCCGCGGCACCTGCTCAGCAGCAACGCCGTGTCTCAACCGGAAGAAAATTCACCCCCAACAACCCCAATAACCGCAACGGCCGTCTCTTCCACATGAATGCTGAAGAAGCCCAGGAAGCACCAGATGTTGTACTGGGTATGTTTTCTGTTAACTCAGTACCTGCAAGAGTGTTGTTTGATTCGGGAGCATCGCATTCGTTTGTCACTGAAGATTTTGCATGCACTAGTAAAATCCAACCTATCAGTTTGAAGCATGTCATGATAGTTCAAATACCTGGGTCAACCACAAAGGCTAGAAAATTTTGCAAAGATGTGCCTATCAGAATGCATGAAGTAGATTTTTATGCAAATTTGATTGTTCTGGGAACCAAAGGTTTGGAAGTAGTACTGGGTATGGATTGGATGTCGAAACACCATGGATTGATTGACTGTGCAAAGAAGGCCATCACCATGACTAGTAGCACTGGTGTGTTAGTAGAGCACGTCTCTGAAAGGCTGCCTAGGAAGTTTACCTGCAACCAGAGTATAGCCAAGCCAACTCTGGATCAGATCAGGGTCGTTTGTCGTTACCCTGATGTATTTCCTGATGAATTACCTGGTATGCCCCCAGATCGGGATATCGAGTTCATCATCGAGTTAATCCCTGGAACCGGACCGATAGCCCAGAGAGCCTATAGCATGAACCCCGCAGAGTTAGTGGAGCTGAAGAAGCAATTGGATGATATGTTAGCCAAAGGTTTGATTCAACCAAGTGCATCACCCTGGAGATCCCCAGTCTTGTTTGTGGATAAGAAGGACGGTGCCACTCGTTTATGTACGGATTACCGTAAGCTTAACGATGTCACCATCAAGAATAAATACCCCTTGCCGAAAATAGAAGACCTGTTTGACCAGCTGGCCGGTGCCAGAGTTTTCTCTAAGATTGATCTTAGGACTGGTTATCATCAGTTGAAGATTCGTGCCACGGATATCCCCAAAACCGCCTTTACCACCAGATATGGATTGTATGAATACAATGTCATGTCGTTTGGATTAACCAATGCCCCAGCTTATTTCATGAACCTCATGAATAAGATCTTCATGAACTTTTTGGATAAGTTTGTCGTTGTCTTCATCGACGACATTCTTATCTACTCCAAATCTGAAGAAGAACATGAGCAACATTTGGAGATCATCCTAGAGACCCTTAGACAACATCAGTTGTATGCCAAGTTCAGCAAATGCGAGTTTTGGTTGAAGGAAGTAGGATTCCTGGGACATATCTTGTCTGCAGGAGGAATTGCCGTAGATCCCGCCAAGATCAAGACCGTTACAGAATGGAAAGCCCCAACCACTCAGACCGAAGTCCGTGCATTTCTTGGATTAGCCGGATATTATCGCAGATTTGTTGAAGGTTTTTCAAGCATAGCCAGGCCAATGACTCAACTATTGAAGAAGGACAAGAAGTTTGAATGGACTGATAAATGTGAAGAGAGTTTTCAGCAGCTCAAGGCAAGACTCACCACCGCCCCAATCCTGATCATGCCCGATATCACCAAGCCTTTTGATGTCTATTGTGACGCCTCCAAGATTGGTCTTGGATGTGTGTTGATGCAAGAAGGCAAAGTGATATCATATCTGTCAAGGCAACTGAAGCAGCATGAGCAGAACTATCCAACCCATGACTTAGAGCTTGCAGCCGTAGTCTTAGCACTAAAAGTTTGGCGTCATTACCTCATGGGTAATCGATGCGAGATTTATTCAGATCACAAGAGCCTGAAGTATATTTTCACACAGAAGGAGCTGAATATGAGGCAGAGGAGATGGATAGAATTAATCAAGGATTATGACATGGAAATTCACTACCACCCCGGCAAGGCCAATGTGGTAGCGGATGCCCTGAGTAGATTGCCGTGTCAGTTGAACTCCATGATAGCAGCAGAACAACCTAGCCTATACCAAGAATTTGAGCAGTTTAGACTGGAGCTAGTTAGTGAAGGATTCCTAGCCAGCATAGAGTTGCAGCCTACCTTGATTAGTCAGATCAAAGAAGCCCAGAAAGGAAATGCTAGCATCGATGGAATCAAGAGCCAGATAGCTGCAGGGAAGGCACCTGGATTCACTGAAGATGAAGCAGGAGTTCTTTGGTACAACGGGCGCCTGTGTGTGCCATCAGATTCAGACTTGAAGCAAGTCATACTGAGGGAAGCCCATGACACCCTTTACTCAATCCACCCCGGAGGTACCAAAATGTATCAAGATTTGAAGGAACAGTTTTGGTGGCATGGAATGAAGAGAGAAATCGGAAGCTACATTGCCAAGTGTGACATCTGTCAGAGAGTCAAGGCAGAACATCAGCGACCCGCAGGACTGCTACAGCCGCTGCAGATTCCAGAATGGAAGTGGGACTCGGTAGGAATGGATTTTATCACTGGTTTACCCAAATCTAGTAAAGGACATGATTCGATATGGGTAGTTGTCGATAGATTGACCAAGGTAGCCCATTTCATCCCTGTCAAGACCACATACCAAGGTCCAAGACTAGCTGAGTTATATATCTCCAGAGTAGTCGCCCTGCACGGAACCCCGAAGTCAATTGTGTCAGATAGAGGATCTCAATTCACCTCAAGATTCTGGCATAAAGTACATGAAGGATTAGGAACCCGACTGAATTTCAGCACTGCTTACCACCCGCAGACCGACGGACAGACAGAAAGAGTCAACCAGATACTCGAGGACATGTTAAGAGCCTGCGTACTGGAATATGGATCCAAGTGGGAAGACTGCCTGCCTTACGCAGAATTCTCGTACAACAATAGTTACCAAGCCAGCTTACAGATGGCCCCTTTTGAAGCCTTGTACGGAAGGAAGTGCCGTACTCCCCTGAATTGGTCAGAGGTCGGAGAGAGCCAAGTCTTTGGACCAGATGTTCTTCGTGAAGCCGAAGAGAAAGTTCACAAGATCCGCGAGTACCTCAAAACGGCGCAATCCAGACAGAAGAGCTACGCCGACAAGAGACGCCGAGAGATGACCTTTGAGATCGGAGATTTCGTCTATCTCAAGGTATCCCCCTTGAAAGGAATGCAGAGATTTCAACTGAAAGGAAAGCTCGCACCTCGATATGTCGGACCCTTCAAAGTTCTCAGTCGCCGAGGAGAAGTATCTTATCAACTAGAATTGCCGGAAGAAATGGCGGCTGTGCACGATGTGTTTCACATCTCACTTCTCCGGAAGTGCCTTGAAGTCCCTGAGAAGACCGAAGTATTCAAGAACATCGATCACCGATCGGTGGATATCAACAAGGACTTGACGTATCGCGAAGTGCCTATTCGCATTCTGGAAGAAGCTTATCGAACCACCCGCACCCGAAGCATCAAGTTTCTGAAGATCCAATGGAGCAATCATACCGAGGATGAAGCCACCTGGGAACGCGAAGACTTCATGAAGAAGGAGTACCCAGATCTCTTTAGTACCTAACTTTCTTTTCGATCTCGGGACGAGATCTTTTGTAAGGGGGAAGGGTTTGTAACACCCCAAATTTCAATAAAAAGAAAGTTAGAGAATTTCCAGAGAGCAAAATTTCAAACCAACAAAAACTTTTCTTTGGCATATAGTACCATGCCTAGGACTTGTGCATTTGAGTGATATGCCATGATGATTGTTATTGTGTGTGTGTGCTCAACCCTAAAACCCTAAGGTGATCAGGTGAAGATCACCAACCAAATAAATCAAAGTGGGAGAAATTCCATAAAAGGCAAAACCCTAAAAAACCCTCACATAGGCCCTATGGCAATGTTATAAATTTTGACCCTAGACCACTTTGGTCTTCACCATTAGTTGTAATATGGTACTAAACCTTTACTACAACTTCTGGAATCAAAGAAAAACAAATCAAATGTTTTTCAAACTCAATTTGTGATCACATGTGATAATGGCCATTCCTGCCATTTTTAGCCTGATCACCACTTTGAGCCCTTGCCATTCCATTTTCTCAAACCAAATCTTGCTAACTCTTTGCACCATTTCAAAGCCAACATCAAGGTGAACAACTTTGATGAAGATCACCTTGCCAAAATCATCCTTGATCAATAACTATGCTCATGCAAAGTTGCAACTTTTAATTAAGTGGAACAATCTCCCACTTAGTGAACTTTGCAATATTTTGATTTTCTAAATTCCACCACCACCTCTCTTTGCCTCTGGTCATTTAGAACCAAACCAAACACACTTTTTCAAATTGGTCAACCTTTTGAACTAAATCAAATTTGGACAAAATTTGTGAAATACAAATAGGTAACTATTTGCCACTATTTAGAATAGTGACTCTACCCTCAACCCTAATGCTCCTAACTACTCTACCCTGTCCCCTTGTCCCCTCTCTTCATCACAACAGCACAGAAACCCTAGAGGAGCTAGCCAAGCATGGCATAGCCATGCCATGCCGGCCATGGCACACATGGTGCACTCTCCACCCTTCTCCTTCCCCTCAACCCTGGCCCCCATGTCTCTGAGCTTCCCCTTGCATCCCTGAAGCTGCCTAGCCCCACCATTGCCGGAGAGGAAGTCCCTAGGGCTGGCACACGTCGTGCCCAGAGCGCCCAGGGCCATGCCGAGGACGTCGTGCGCACGCCCGTGGACATGCCCTGGCCACGAGTCGCCTCGCCCGCACAACCTCGCCCTGGACCCCCTAGCTGCACGTTGAGCTTCGCCATCGCTTCACCAACCCACCAGACACGGCCCCGTGTCCTCGCGCCGCCTGTCGCCGTCGACCAGCTCGCCATTTTCCCGCGCCCGTGCCGCCAGTATTCGTCATCGCTCTCGCTCAGCAGCCTGTCCCCTACCTCGCTCTCTAGCTCGCTAGCACCGCCTCGGCCACACCTAGCTAGCGCCTACCTCGCCGACCCCCTTCCCTCGCCGGAGCCGCCGCTCTTCTGTCACCCTTGCCGCACCCCTCACGGCCAACTCGCCCCTATAAAAGGAGGACGATCCCGCCTCCATTTCTCACACAAATCGACCTCCCTCCTCTCTCTGACCCTTCTCCACCCCTCAATTTCACCCTCCATCGCCGGAGAAGCTCCAATCGCAAGATCACCTCCGCCGGAGCCGGTACCTCGACGCCGTTGATCCACGCTTCCCCGCGCCTCGCCACTGCTACCAGGAGCTTCAGCACCATCGACAACGTCGCCTCGCACACCGCAGAGCCCCGCGGGAACCTCCGTCGTGCCGCCGACCCCCTACCTCCGCCGCGGCAGCAAGCCCCTCCCCTCAACGGAGACGACGAACCCCAGCCGCACGATCCCGTTCTAATCCGACGACTCACGATCACCAGTACCGTTTCGGTAAGCCTCCGTCGCTGACATGCGGGCCCCGCTGTCAGTTGGGCCGCAGCGCTAGTTGGGCTGCCCCCTGGCATTTTAAATTTTCGGCCCACTTCTTTTCCCGCCTAGCCCATTTAGCTAAATTCAATTTTTCTTTTCAAACATTTTTCAATACTGAACCCCACTTTGAATTTCAATAGTTTCAAATCTACTGAACCAAAATTGATGAATTTTATACCGTTAGAAAGCTAGTGAAATTATTTACAGTATGCCACTGGTCCCATCTCAAAATTAGTTGTAGAATTAATCTGACAAAAAGAACAAGTCAGGGACTTTTGCACATTCAATTAAATCCTAAAAATCAACTAAAATAGATATTAAGTTAATTCCAATTCCAATAGCTCACTTTTGACTTACACTAGTTGTTTATGCAATAAAATGGTGTGGTCACTTTGCATGATCATGCCCTAGTTTAAATAAGGGACAATATGGCTATTTTAGACAAAAGATATTGTCCAAAACTATTAGGGAAATTGTATGAAGTCTTATACTTCACTTAAACCTTGTCTCAAATGAATTCATGTGATGTTTGGACCCCTGGTCTAAATTCTCCTATATGAATTATTTAGAGATTTAAATTAATTATAGTGTTATTTAAATAGTAAGAGGTGATCCACCTCATTTAAATCCTTTTCTCCAAGAATGATGATGAATGTTTGACCTGGGTCAATATAAGTTCATACATGATTGTTGGAGAAGATTAAATCTTAAGAAGTTTTCAATGAGAGGAATTATTTCTCAAGAACCCTGAGGAAACTATCATTTACATAGGCAGTGCAAAGAAGTGAATTCTTTTTAAATCCCACAACCCATGTACTTTAGTTAATTTATTTGTGTGTATAGAGTAGTTTGTGTGATATATGTGATGTATGGAATAGCCATTGGAACAGTTGAGTGATTATACTCGTATTTAAATTTAGACGCAAACACCGGAGAATACCCGGAGGAAGAAGATTGCTACCAGGAAGAGGAAGAGGAGAACTTTGACCACTACCAAGGCAAGCTAATATTCTTGCAAAATGCAAAGCTCTCATGAGCAAGGCATCCCCCCCATTTTCCCTTATGTTACGGATCTCATCCCAAGTTTTATTCTTGCAATCTTTTACTTTAAATTTTAAAGCTTGCTTTTATAGTTAACTTTGGTCTAAAGTTTAGAATGGTACAAGAGTATCAAACCTAGTCTAACTAAGTTAAAGAGTTAGTTAGCATCCCTCAGGATTAGTTGCTAGTGCTAAAGCCGCAACGTGATACGATAGGGGGGATTTTGTGAGACAAAGGATTTTAAAAACCTTGTAATGATGAGTCATTCTATTGAAAGATTTTTGAAGGTGAATATGACCAAGAGAAGATAGTGATTTTTGATAAAAACTGATAGTGGTTTGGATGCGATACCTTTCCAATTTTTGAGTACCCCCACAATACCTGATTATGGGTAGGGCATAACTGGAAGTTTATGTATGTTAGTATGGGTTCCCTCTGAACAAGCATCATAGGGGTTATGCCGAGGCTGCCTCCGTTGTTGAGAAATGATGTGAATTGAGGTGACTTGTACGGCCAAGCCCTGTGCAGTTCCCAGGCTGACGGTGTGTCTTCATTGGGAGGCCAAGCTCATGGGGAGAGGTGCCTATACTAGGATATGTAAGTGAAAGGTTATGGTTGATGATCCGCGTACTGAGTTACGATGATTCAGGATTATTCCTGACGGATGTAATCAAATGTTGTGGCACAAGTGTGCAACCTCTGCAGAGTGTAAACCTATTCGAATAGCCGCGTCCACGGTTACGGACGGTTGGAAGGGCCATACAGTTTCCGGTATCAGATTTGGAAAAATGTGGGTGAAGTGGTGAATTGAATTGAAATCACCACTAGAATTGTGGGAATGACACTAATGCTTCCACTGGAGTCAAGTTTAGACAATTGAAGAGTTTTTGGGTTAATAAGTGTTTACGAAATAAAACTGGCTTTATGCAAATAAACCTAGAGCTTAGCACCCCATTATTACCACTGTTAGTACTTATCTTAATATTAGTTTGGGAGTACTTTAAAGTACTCACGGCTGTGTCCCTGGCTATTCAAATGGCCAGAGTATGAAGACGGACAGAACTACCAAGGAGATGACCAGCAGGACGCCTACGACAACTAGGAGTCTTCCGATGTCAGACGTTGGCCTGTGGACTAGGGAGTCCATTTCTATTTACGCTTCCGCTATGAACTGGTGTTTGTACGTTGATCAGTAGATCAACTATTTGTGTAATATGGATCATGTGATCTGAATTAGTAAGACAATATGGTTTGTAATGAATGATGACTATGATATTCGACTATTATGCCTCGCAACAACAATATTCCTGGGATTGCGATGAATGACATAATAGGCATCTGGACTTAAAAATCCGGGTGTTGACAATTTTGCTATCACCGCGCATGCCTATATGTTCAGAACTGAGAGAGCTCTATTTTTTTATGTACCTTCTGAGGTCGGTGCACATGAGAACCTTGTACTTGCCATCGTGCCTGAACACTCTGAAGAAGACGGAGGTGTGCTCCTGCAGGTCGCCGGACGCCAGGACGATCGGCCCGTTCGCGCCGCCGAGCACCGACGCGCCCTTCTCGCCGCACAGCCTCTGCGGGTCCAGCAGCTGGTTGGGCTCGAGGTTTTCGGCGCCCTCCAGGGACGGAACCTCGAAGACCACCTCCACATCCGCCTGCGTGCCGGTGACGCCGATGATCTCGTTCATTCCGCCGGCGTTCATCTCCGCTCCCAGCAGCCCGACCCGCGTCTTCCTCAGCGTCTCGATCTCCTCGATCGGCCACTGCAGTAGCTGCTTCCCGTCGTCGGAAAGCCAAATCCTCCTCGGGACCGTCTGCACGCCGGCCCAACCCCTGGCGATGTAGTCTGGCTCGGGGTCGGACTCGTTGGCCCAGCTCCAGAGCACGCGCCGGTTCTTTCCGGTGTCGTAGAAGGACTTGGACGCGTAGACGTGCCCATAGTCGAAGCGATGCCATGTCCGGCAGTCGTTGTCTGCCCCCACCGGCGAGAAGGTGTCCGCGGCGTCGTCGTACCTCCCCAGCACGTAGTAGTCGCTGAGCGTGACCATCACGCTCTGCTTCAGCACGTAACTCGCGGCCGCACCGTTGGAGGGCGTGTAGTCGAGTCCGTTATGGTCACCGGGGCCCGCCACAGGGAAGAGGTCCGGGCACTCCACCATGCCGGCGTCCCCCGACGAGTAGAGCGGCTCGGCGTTGCGCTCCCACTGCCGGAAGTCCTTGCTACGGTAGACCAGCGTGGACCCGGTGCCATCATAAAAGCCGGCGGAGACGGCGACGCGCCAGAGGCCGTCGCGGCCGATCCACGCCGTGGAGGGGTCCCGGAAGTTGTCGTGCACGACGTCCTCGGGGAGCGGGATGACGGGGTTGTAGCTGGGCTTCACCCACTCGCGGAGGAGCGGGTCGGAGGCGTTCTTGGGGAAGGCGACGTTCTGGACCTGGTTGTTGTTGGCGTCGATGCCGGTGTAGAGGAAGACCGGGGTGCCGTCGGCGAGGAAGGTGGCGGAGCCAGACCAGCAGCCGTTGATGTCGAAGGAGGAGTCCGGGTCCATGGCGTTGTCGAGGGCGGACCAGTTTATGAGGTCGACGGAGACGGAGTGACCCCAGGAGAGGTTGCCGTTGCCCCAGGTGGCCCGGTACGGGTTATGCTGGTAGAAGAAGTGGTACACGCCCTTGTAATACATCGGCCCTGTACATTCACAAGAAAAACAAACCGTCAGTTCACTTTAAACGGAAGACTCGAAATAATCAGCTACAAGTTACACGAAGAGTTACAACATAACACACTAAATAACCGTTAACGTTCACTCTGTTCTAGTGCTCTGCTTTTGCAGACAGTGATCTGTTCTTTTAACCACAGCTTCAGTGTCCTCTAACTTCTTAAAAAAAAACTGCACTCTTTCATGGCAAATGTAGTTGTTACAATTACGGCACGTTCGATCACTACCGGCAAAGGGGGGTTGTAGGGATGTTACACATGAGATGTCTCATCTTACTCAACATTCACAGTGTGTAGAATTTTGGGAGATACGTTTCGTCTCTTATTTGGTTGGTGAAAACTTGTGAGATATTAACTAAGAGATGACAGCATAAATTTGAACAGAGTGGTCAAAATGTTTAAAGTTCAAGTATAGTACTAGTCTGACGCAGAAAGTGACTTTGTCAATCAAATCTATTAGTCCGTTTTTTGTCAGACTAAATGACTAAATCGTTACCACGTTTCTATCTGTCTGAAAACCAAAGTATAACTTCCTTAGGTCTCAGGGAAGAAAAGTATATCTAACTTTAATCAACTGAGATCAGGAGATAGAAACAATTCAGATGTCCTTTCTGAGCAAACTTTTAAGCAAAAAGATACGTTGCCACTTTGCCCACGGTAGCGACTAAATGGATCACTTGGAGGCGACACTTTGGACGGAAAGACAGGAGACAAGCAACACTTGGATGCAGAAACGGGAGCAAGCAACGCTTGGACGCGACCGCACCAACCGAACCGCCGTATCGCTGCGGGCCACACAAGGCGAGCACCGGCCATTTCCCCTCGCTTTCCCTACCATCCACGGATGGATAAGCGTAACCGCAAAATCCTGTAGTGTTCGCTGATGGCGACGTCCGATAATTCATTCCAGGTAGAATTTCAGACGGCCGGGAAACTAAGAAAAAATGGAGCACTTGTTTGGAGGGAAGAGTTGTACAGATTTTACCAACAGCTCATGCTAGGCTAGGCATGTGCGTGTAAACTTGGTGTGACTTGCCAATCAAATAGGTTAATATATTCTAACCAAAGTCTAACTTGCGTCTTGGAGATGAAGAGTATAGCTTTAATCAACCTACCAGGAGATAGAAGAAACTAAGAAAAATCCAACACATGTTTGGAGAAAAGAGTTTTACAACTGTTACTCGCACAATGGCGGGGAAGGCATGCCTTACCTTGGCCCTCTCGTTATTTAGAGAACGCAACAGAGAAAAAGTTGGTGTAGGTATGATCTCCTAGTGTATTGTCATCCCTAACAATTAATAAAACCGAATTAACTTTTTAGTAAGAAAATGATTTGCTAAGGGAATATATATGGTATAACAGAGAAAATAGTCTTGTCTTACTATCTCTATCCCATATTATAAGAATATTTTTGATAGAGAAATAAGCCTATCCAAAAACTTTTATAATATGGGACAGATTTAGTACTTTTTTTTAAAGATCATTCTTTAGTAAAGGGAAGACAACTTCTTTTTTTCTGGTTTTACCGTCCGAGATTGTTCAAAGAAAATTGAAAGTTAGTCCAAAATTTATCAAAACCATTTAAATTTTGAGAAAGTTATCAAATACTTGTTAGCTAGCCCAAAGTCTAACTTCCGTCTTGCCTAAGCTGCTGTTACTTGTCTAAACTTGTAAAAACATGGGGGCGTGAGGCGAGGAGGTCACGTCAAGTAGAGGACGTGCGGCCACATCACCATCTATCTATGGATAATTCAACAGGAAGTAAATCTATCCGCGGATAATAAACACAGTAAAGCGCGTCCGAAGTTCACCGATGGCGACGTCCCATAATTCCGGGATAATCATCCAAGATTCACACGGGAAATCTAAAAGTCCAATTTAGCAAAGCAGGTTAATCAGAGGGAAGCGCGCGTGCCATTCGGATCTGCATCAAGAGGGGAGGAGGCCGCCAATGAATCCAGCCGCGCGCGATCGACGGATGCACACACAAGAGAATATCCCGGTTAGTCGAATGAATGAATGGATAATACGCAGCTGGGCGGAGAATGGAGAAGCGTGAAAATCCTACCGTTCTGCCAGTTGTTGGCGGGCTGGAAGTGGTAGGCGGTCCGGTAGCTGTCATGGACGGCGGCGGCGTTGCTCTCCGGCGCGGGGTCGGAGAGCCATCGGACGGCGGCGGACGGGGAGAGGAGAAGGCAGAGATGCACGGCGACGGCCGCGCACGCGGCGAGACAGAGCCCCGCCATGGCAACCAACCAAGTTGGCAACAATCAACAGAGACTAGACGAGGGCCAAGTGGACAGGCAAACGGCTGGGTGGGTTGCTCTGCCTCTCCCGCCTCGCCTCGGGGTGCATTTAGGCTGGTGCCAACGCAGGCGAGAGAGGAGGCGCTACCGCCCGAGGGGGGGCGAGAGCTAGGCGAGAGAGGGGCGAGAGGGCAGCGCGGGGCGGTGGCGCGGGCGCCCGGCGCTATCGCCCGCTACCGCCCGGCTACCGCCGCCATGGCGAAGCGAGCGAGGCGATAGGCGGGCGAGAGGCGGGGCGGCGCGCTGGCAGCACGGGGCGAGAGGGCGGGCGAGAGAGCGGGCGTAACGGCTAGCTGACGTGGCGCGATCTGATTCGTCCACGTCAGCTAGCCGTTGGGGTAGCCGTTGCTGGTTCAAAAAAATCGAAAAAATGCCAAAAAACCCCAAAATTTCATCCCACCCCCTATAAATAACCCCCATATGGTTTCACTCACTCCACACCCATTTCATCTCATTCATCTCCTTCACTCTCTCAAATCTTCTCCACCATGTCCGGTTGGACTCCAGATATGACCTCGTTCACGGATCTCTTGCAGCCCGACGGGTCACCAGTACACCTAGATGATGTCTCTCCGACACATCGTCGCTCCAATGTCGGTTCTTCGCCGCTTTCCCGAGTTTTATACTCCTCCGGCGCACCACCTCCGGGGCCATATGGGCCATACGCTCCACCTCCGGCGCCATATGGTTCATACCCTCCGCCTCCGTATCCATACCCCCCACCTCCACATGCTCCACTTACAGGTAGCGGGAGTGAGACTGTACCTCCTTACCCATATGGTTGATACGCTCCACCTCCGTATCCATACGCGCCATATGGTCCGTACCCCCCACCACCTCCTGAAGCCAGTGCTCCAAGCTCCGAGTCCAATGCCGCGGAAACAATCGTACCACCGCGTCCAAAGAGGCTTGACTGGACAACTGCGGACGAGGAAAAACTGGTACTTTACTTACCCATCACATATTTATTTCGGGGTTGGTTCTTGCTTGGTTTTTTCACTAACAATATGTATTTCGGGTAGGTTAACGCTTGGATTTTTAACTCCAAAGACTCTGTCGCCGGTAATTGCAAGACCGGCAATAGTTTTTGGGGTCAGATAGCTGCAACCTTCAACTCTACCTCGGATCCTGCCCGTCGTCGGACCTCGAAGCAACTGAAGGATCATTGGAACGCCTACAACAAGGAGGTGTCCCTGTTCAATGCATACCACATCCAAGAAGAAGCGTTACGTCAGAGTGGAGCAGACGATGCAATGGTCATGAAGGCGGCAATGGAGAGGTACGCGAATGACAAAAGAGTGACTCAGCCGTTCAGACGGCACCACTGGTGGGAAGCTGTTCGCAATGAAGCGAAGTGGAAAGGACAACATGGTCCTGGTAGTGGAACCGATTCCACTTCCAAGAGAAGCCGTCTGGGAGTTTCTGGTGAGTACAGCTCTAGCGACGCGACGACGGAGGAGGAGCGTCCAACGGGCCGCGATAGGGCCAAGGCCGCGGCACGTAAGGATAGGAGGAGGGGGAAGGAATCCTCATCAAGCAGTGAGGTAGGAAGTAAATCCTTCGCGATGAAGAACATGTGGAATGGTTTAGTGAAGGCTAAGCTACTCAAGCAATGGAACAAAATGAAAGACCGATCAACCGCCGACATGAACGAATCAGAAAAGCGCAAACATGCGAAGGCCATCCAGATGGTGGAAAATGAGCTTGGTCTGGAAGATGATGCCGACGAGGAGGAGGAAGAGGATTAGAATTTATTTTTTATTTATTATGTAATTTTTAAAATTTATTACGCAATTTTATTAATTATTATGTAATCGGTAACATTTTGAGTTGAATAAAATAATTTTCTTGCATTATTGTGAATGTCTACAAAAAATCGAGTGAAATAACTTAATCTGAAAAAGAAATGGTGATGTGGAGGAGAGAGAAGTGAGAGCTGGCACTATAGCCCGTGCATTGACACCGTGGGATGAGAGTGGGGTGAGAGTGGGGAAAAAAGCTGACGTAGCAGGCTAGAGTGGTGTGGTGCATTGGCACCAGCCTTATACTGCTTGGCTCGCCTTCCATTTAGGACAAAGAGTATCCATAGGTATTTCTTTTTCTTTTCTGGAATTTGGTTGTCAAGAGTCGGGACCTTGGAACGGAACGCTGGTCCTTCCTTTCCTTTCCTCGGAGGCCACCGGCCAGTCGACCGACAAATCAGGATTTTCGTCCGGCTACGCCTGCTACGCCGCCGCGGCCAGCGACGGCGACTTATTTATTTATTTAATTTTTTTTTGCCGGGAAGACTTATTTATTTATTTTCTTGACGCTTGTTTTTGAACAGGACGCTTGGCCAAACTTAATCAAACGAAAAGCGTTACGTCTGCCACGGGTATCCGACGTGGAGCGGATCAGACCGACACGCCGGACGAGTGAGTACTCGGCATCCAGTACGTGGGTCCTCCCGAAACAAAAGGACACCTTGCTTCTTTGCAAGCGCTAAGAGCAAGTACAATAAGGTACACTTAGCTGGCTATAAGAGATAAAATATTATAAATTTACTTAGTTGGATGAGAGAGATTAGGAGAGAGAAGAGAAGTGAGCTCTTATCTAATAGCCAGCTCTAGCACGTGCTTCTAGACACTACGTGAGACTAAAAGATGGGCCATGTATTGTAAAAGTACTACACTTTTATAGCTTACTATTATACATACTAGTTATAAGTTAACTATAGACGATATGACAAATTGTTATAGCCGGCTGCCGGCTACACTATTGTTCTTGCTCTAAACATGGGATGGCTTCTGGAATCTGCGACCGGCCAACCATGGATGAATCGTGGATTTTGCCCAGTTGGTGTTATCTGCTGTTAACCGCCGTGCTGGAATCTGCAACAACGAGTGTTTACGACTTTAGGCCCCAGCTGTGCTAGGCAGAGCAAGATTAGCACACGCACTCACACGCAACCTAACACGTTTCTCTCTCTCTCCCTCTCTCTCTTTACCTTATCCTAGGAGCTCCGCTGCAAAAGGAGGATGCTTTCCAATTGTCCATGGAACGACCTTAAGTTGAAGAGGCCATGGGCCGAATTCATGTAACAGTGGGAAAATGTGGCACGGTCCGTGTTATAGTATAGTCCCTTCATATAGAGAATGTGACTTACATTTTTGGGTTGCTTTCTCGAGTACCCGGTTTTGAGCTTGCACGATGGAAATCCTAGCTAGGTCGAAGCTTTATTGGACGTATCTGTCAACGGCGTTGTTTTCGGGTTGTTCATCTATTGAATGCACCGCTTGGAGTTTGCTCGGATTTGATTTTTAGGGTGAAAACCCGTGACCCGCCCTTATGTGGTTTCATTCGGCAACAGCGACGGTTACGCCTCAGTCCCTTTCTGCAGACGTTGCTTTTGAAGAATCATTCTCGCGGCCCACATGTCATAAAATGATGGTTTGGTGTTGCTGTTCACAGCCGATCACGGATTCTCTTTTTTTTCTTCCTTAATTTGGCTGCTTGCATACTCGATGTCTTGGCTAGCTTTTCATACCATCAATGTTCTCTTAAAGACTGGTTGTAATTGATATTCTTGATAGTAATATATTGCGCCTTGTCGGGAAAAGGATGGTCTAACATCTACTACTCATTTATGTTTCATGTTCGAAGAAGACTCCTGGATTAATAGCCCCTCAAGTCTACTCTTCCTCACCAAGTTTATTGCAAGTTTGACTTCTCCCCATGTTCTGTAACACTCCCTCCGTCCTATGAAACGTGTTTTGAATTTGTCAAAATTTGGATGTATTGACATATCTAAGACAACTTTCGTGGAACGGAGAAAGTAGTACTTTAGCACGGGAGGCACTTTTGTATGCAAATAATGATATCCTCGGATGCACACGAGATGATAGTTGAGTTTTTGGCGTCTAGATTTCTATCACATGGGGGTAGATTTACAGGTCTTGATTTCAACATATGATTCGGTATTTGTTTTTTAAAGGCGCACCGCACAAAACACAAATTGGAAACCGGGCTGGAATCACATGCTCTATGAGTGATACCCTTCTCCTCTAGCAACAAAATAAACTGAAATGAATCGGATGTTCAGACATCTTTTATCTGAATTTTTTCACTGCCGAACAGGACGCTTGAACGAACTCTATCAAACGAAAAGTGTCGCGTCGGCCACGTGTATCGCGATGCCTTCTTATCCGGCGGGAGCCGACGTGGAAAGAGAGTGACTAGGCATCCAGTGGTCCTCGTGGAAGAAAAAAAGGCCATCTTGGTCTTTGCCAGCGGTGACGAGCGTCTAGCACCAACTGGGATGAATCTTGGGCAGGTGATGCATGATGATCATGGATATACTATGATATGGGGTGGCCCGATCTTCTCAGTAAGCAACGGTGGTGATGATGATCACGGGTGATGGCAGCGGAGAAACACGACGATGTAGTGGAAGATAACTTGTATGACGCAACGAGATCTCTCGATTGGTCCCTGTCGCCAATGCAACAGCTCTCAACCCTGCAAGATATTCGCAACTCCACACACTTGCGCACGTAGCCGTCGACCACGAAGCGGTAAGTTGCAACCGTCTAATTCCCAATGGAACAGCAGATCACACAACACTTTTTCAGGATCTACACAATATCAAGCAATATGGTGTAGGGATTCAATAGTTTTGCATAAGCAAATAACTAAGAACTAGGGTTTATCTTAAACGTGGTCTAAAGCAGCTAGGGGGGGCGTCCTGGGGACTTATATAGGCGTCCAGGACGACCTCAGGTCGAAAAAGTACGAAAATAACCGACCCAGAATAGATCTGGTCGAGACAGACTCGGACTGGTCCGGTCTGGAATCCGGTCAACCGGACCAGGGACCGGATCGGCCGGTCTGGGGTCCGGTCAACCGGACGGCAACCGGGTGGGCGGTGCGTGGTCCGTCAACCGGCGACAACCGGATTTCTGCGAGGATTTCCGGTTTTAATCCGGTACGATAAATCGCGTCCGGTTTGGCGCCCGGTCGACCGGGTCTGTGACCGGGTTGGCCGGTCTGGCGGCCGGTCGGACCGGGTGCTGGACCGGCCTGAACGTCTTCTTCTCCTCTCGCGCATGCCTCCCGCTCCTCCCTCGCGCGTCCATGAGATATCTTCATGTCCAGCTCCATGTACAGCTTCACGTCCATCTTGACGTCCGTCTTCATGTCCAGCTGCTCCTCTCCTCCTCGTGCGATGCTCGTCTCCTCTTGATACCTGATGATACATAAGTAATAGGACTTAGGCAGTATAAAGTTCTCATCAATCAAAGTACCGTTTAGAAACAAGTTCACCTGTTGTTTAAGTAGCTTCGCACGAGCCCTTGTAATAGGTCCAATCCGAACTTCATTGGACTTGAGCTTCACAGCAGGTTCATCTTCATCTATCAATGACGGAGGTAGTGTAGTAGTAGGGATGTCTTCATCATCTCCCCCCCCCCCCCTTCAAAAGGCGTCGACCCCGACGCTCCAAGGTCTTCTCCGTCATATGGTGTCAAATCAGCAACATTGAAAGAATTACTGACACCAAACTCATCAACTGGAAGATCTATCGAGTATGCATTATCATTGATCTTAGCAAGCACTTTGTAAGGACCAGCACCACGAGGCTTCAACTTAGACTTCCGCAGCTTCGGGAACCTATCCTTGCGAAAATGTACCCAGACCATATCACCAGGCTTGAACAACATCTCTTTGCGCTTCTTGTTCATCCTTGCAGCATTGCTCTTACCTTTCTTCTCTATCAACTCTTTAGTCTTCACATGGATCTTACGCACAAAATCTGCCCTCTTGGATGCCTCCATATTAACTCTCTCATGTATGGGCAAAGGCAACAAGTCAAGTGGAGTAATGGGTTTGAAACCATACACCACCTCAAAAGGACACAGCTCCGTGGTAGAGTGTACCGCCCTGTTGTAAGCAAACTCCACATGTGGCAAACACTCCTCCCACTCCTTCAGGTTCTTCTTGATCATGGATCTCAACAGTTGTGACAATGTTCTATTCACCACTTCAGTTTGACCATCAGTTTGAGGATGACAAGTAGTGCTGAAAAGCAGCTTTGTCCCCAGCTTCCTCCACAGCGTCTTCCAGAAGTAGCTCATAAACTTCACATCACGATCAGAAACAATAGTCTTCGGGACTCCATGTAGTCGCACAACCTCCCTGAAAAACAGGTTAGCAATATGCGACGCATCGTCGCTTTTGTGGCAGGCAATAAAGTGTGACATCTTAGAAAATCTGTCCACTACCACAAATATAGAATCATGGCCTCTCTTAGTACGCGGCAAACCCAACACAAAATCCATACTAATATCCTCCCAAGGTGTAGTAGGTGCCGGTAACGGAGTATACAAACCGTGAGGCTTCAGCTTGGACTTGGACTTGTTGCAAGTAATGCACCTCTTCACATACCGGTCCACGTCCCGCCTCATCTTTGGCCAATAAAAGTGGTCAGCTAGCATGAGTAGCGTCTTCTCACGCCCAAAGTGACCCATCAAACCTCCAGCATGTGATTCCTGCAATAAGAGCAAACGCACAGACGATTCTGGAACACATAGTTTGTTAGCTCTAAACAAGAACCCATCATGTATGTGATATTTCTCCCATGCTTTACCAATAGCACACAAGCGATATGGTTCAGCAAAATCATGATCAGTAGCATACAAATCACATAGTACTTCTAATCCAGGAATTTTAACATCAAGTTGAGTTAATAGCATATTCTTCCTAGATAGAGCATCAGCAACAATATTATCGTTTCCCTTCTTATGCTTAATAATGTATGGAAAAGACTCAATGAACTCAACCCACTTAGCAAGACGCTTATGCAAAGTAGATTGGGCTTTCAGATATTTCAAAGCTTCATGATCGGAATGTATGATAAATTCTTTTGGCCACAAATAATGTTGCCAAACCTCAAGAACTCGAATTAAAGCATACAATTCTTTATCATAGATAGGATAGTTCAACTTAGCACCAGACAGTTTCTCAGAAAAATATGCAATTGGGCGACCCTCTTGCATCAACACACCACCAATTCCAATACCACTAGCATCACATTCAATCTCAAATTGCTTATTGAAATCAGGAAGTGCAAGTAACGGTGCAGAAGTTAACAATCTCTTTAGTTCATCAAAAGCATGATCTTGGGCGACGCCCCACTCAAAAACAACACCCTTTTTAGTCAATTCATTCAAAGGTGCAGCAATAGTACTAAAATTGGGCACAAAACGTCTATAAAACCCAGCTAGACCATGAAAACTTCTTACTTGACTCACATTCATGGGAGTAGGCCAATTTTGAATAGCTTCAATCTTAGATACATCTACTTCTACTCCATGCTTAGAGACAACGTAACCTAGAAATATGACCTTATCTTTGCAAAATGTGCACTTCTCAAGATTACCATAGAGTTTATTATCACGCAACACTTGCAAAACATGTCTAATATGCATAGTATGATCAGATTCATTGCGGCTGTAGATTAAGATGTCATCAAAGTACACAACCACAAATTTGCCAATAAAATCACGCAAAACATGGTTCATCAGTCTCATGAAAGTGCTGGGTGCATTAGTTAAACCAAAAGGCATTACTAACCACTCATATAAACCAAATTTTGTTTTAAAGGCTGTTTTCCATTCATCCCCTTCTTTCATCCTAATTTGATGATAACCACTACGCAAATCAATTTTAGAGAACACAAAGAAGCACCACTCAATTCATCTAGCATATCCTCTAAACGGGGAATAGGGTGACGATATCGAATAGTAATGTTGTTTATAGCTCTACAATCTACGCACATACGCCATGTACCATCTTTCTTAGGAACTAGAATAACAGGAACAGCACAAGGACTAAGGCTTATGCGGATATAACCTTTGTCGAGTAGCGCTTGTACTTGCTTCTGTATCTCCTTCGTTTCTTCGGGGTTCGTTCTATATGGTGCCCGATTGGGTAGCGAAGCTCCGGGAATCAAGTCAATTTGATGCTCAATACCTCGCAACGGTGGAAGTCCTGCAGGTACCTCATCCGGAAACACGTCGCCAAATTCTGCAAAACATTAGAAACACCAAGAGGAAGAGGGGTCATGTCGTTAGCAACCAAAACCGTACCCCTGTACAAAAGCACAAGAGGCTTGGCTGTAGGATCCTCACTAAATTCTCTCATGTCTTCATTGGTGGCTAATGAGACTAAGGAATTCACTCTCTCACTTTTCGTTATATCACTCACGACATTACAATTCTCTCGCCTATCTAAAGAAGCATCCTCCAAATTCACTTCAACTTTCTGACGAGATTCATTGACAATTTGTTGTGGTGTCATAGGCTGTAAGTTGATTTTCTTGCCCTTGAACTCCAAGTGATATGTATTGGCACGGCCATTGTGTTGCACAGAACGGTCATAGAGCCAAGGCCGACCCAATAAGAGGTGACACACCGTCATAGGAACGACATCAAAGTCAATGCAATCCTTATACGGTCCAATAGCAAATTCAACACGCACCATGTGGTTTACCTTCATCTCACCATTGTCGCTCAACCACTGAATATAGTATGGATGCGGGTGCGGTAGATACTTCAACTTCAGCTTGGTACACAACTCCTTGCTTGCTAAATTGCGGCAACTCCCGCCATCAATAATGACCTTGCAAGCCTTGTCAGGACCAACTAAAGCTTTTGTTTGGAACAAATTGCAGCGCTGAGTAGATGCACTAGGCAACACATTAAGAGCACGCTGCGACACAACACTGGTGCGAGCATCGACGGATATGCATCTTCACCATCAGTGTCATAGTCATCATCTTCTGGAGCATTAGGATCAACATCATCTCCAGTCTCATACTCATTGTCCTCATTGATAATCATAACTTTGCGGTTAGGACAATCTCTCTTGAAGTGACCTTTGCCACCACATGTATGACAAAGCATATCGCGATTGCGCGCAGTAGACACATTAGAGCCACTCGTACTTGCAGCAGATTCGGACTTCTTTGTGTTAGACACATTGGAGACCGGCTTACTAGGCGTAGTAGAGTAAGGGGCGGAGCGCGTCGAAGGCGCCGGTGCCGTAGATGGGGCCGCGCGTGGTGTGAAACGCCCAGCTCCTGTAGCTCGTCCTTTGATCTTTGCTTCGTCAGCCAACTGTGATTCAGCTTCTCTTGCATGATGTAACAATTGATTCATATTGGTGTAGCTGTAGTGACGAACAATGCCTTTGATATCATACTTCAAACCGTGCAGAAAACGTTGCATTGTCATCTCGAGAGACTCACGGACACGGCCACGCTGCATTAGCATCTCCATCTCCATGTAGTATTCATCGACAGTCTTCACACCTTGTCTCAATAGAGTCAGCTTATCATATATATTCCGTAAGTAATTTGTTGGCACAAAGCGAGAAGTCATTGCCTCCTTCATGGCACGCCATGTGCGTATAGGTTGCTCACCATCCTCATCACGATTACGAACAAAAGCATCCCACCAACGCAAAGCATAGCCATCAAATTCAGAAGAAGCAAGCTTGACCTTCCGATCGTCAGTATAATGTGGATGTAAGCTCCACAACTTCTCAATCTTGAGCTCCCAAGTGAGGTATTCGTCAACATCAGCTCCTCCTTCAAACTTGGGTATAGAAAACTTAGGCTTACCCAATCCATCTTCCTCATCTTGTCCACGACCATTGCGGCCAAGTGGAGCCCAACCGCGAGGACGATTACCACGTGGCGCACCACGAGCATTGTGTGCGTCATCTTGAAGTTCAAGATCATCATCATCATCGTGTTGTTGTTGCGCGGTCAAATTCTCAACAGCTAAGCGCAAATCAACAAGATTGCGTTGTACGTCCGTCATTTGATCTTGCATTGTAGTGACGGTCACATGAGTAGCATCCAACTTTTGGGAGATCGCTTGGACCGTCTCCTTAAGCTCATCATCCTGAGCGCGGAATTCACGTCGCATCTCATTACGAAGAGCCTCATACTCCCTCCATGTGATGAGATCTGCAGCACTCTTGTTTTCCTGGTTAACAATTTTTTGATCACTAGCAGACATCGTTAGTAGATTAGTGCACTAAACAAAAATCTTTGGTGGTACTCTCACAACTTACTCAACAACTGATAAGAAAAGGTAAATCTTACCGTTCCAAAGTGAATTAGAATTGCTTACCAACTTGGATTGACGGACTAGTGCACGGATGTAGCGAAGCGAATATCAAGGGTATAAGAACAATCACACGACAAAGCAGGGTATATGTGGGGCTGTAGGTGGGCTACCTATTTGCACCAATAACAAGCTCTAGCGCTGACCGTAGACAACCAATGATACTCACACAAGGCGATAAATGTGGCAAAGCAACTATATGTAGGAAAGGTTGCAATGCACTAGAGAGACACTAGCAAAGCTCAACGAGACAGGCACAAGATTGCTCAACTACGGGTGCAGTTAAAGAAAACTTAGGCCTTCACTTGATTCTACTAGCACTTCACTTTGTTTCTTCTTTTTTGATTTTTCTTTTGTATAACACACGCAGCTATGTAGCTCTTTTTGCTTCTTTTCTAGTTTCTCTTTTTTTTTTTTTGATATTTTTGACACAACTCCTTGATAACACGGCCAACAGAAATTGCAAAGCACCAAGACCTAACGAGCAGCCTGTCGAGCGGTAAAACTAGTCTCTTTTGGGAAAGTTCCTAGTCACGATATTGAAAGGCTGTGGCTATGGTTGGGAACAAGCAAACTGTAAGATATGTGTACTCGGAGCAACAAAAACTGACTCTAGATGATAGCGGAAACACAAACCCTAACAATACTAGATAGAAGAAAAAGATACGCAAAAACAACTACGAAAAGCAACTAAAACTCGAAATTAGTGCAATCTAAGGCTATGGCAAACCCTAACCCTAACTTTTTGTGGCTTTTTCTGGATAGGAAACACTCACAACTCAACTATGGGGTGGATTGTGGATGGCTTACCGAGGAAACGCTGAAATCTGATACCAAGATGATATGGGGGGGCCCGATCTTCTCAGTAAGCAACGGTGGTGATGATGATCACGGGTGATGGCAGCGGAGAAACACGACGATGTAGTGGAAGATAACTTGTATGACGCAACGAGATCTCTCGATTGGTCCCTGTCGCCAATGCAACAGCTCTCAACCCTGCAAGATATTCGCAACTCCACACACTTGCGCACGTAGCCGTCGACCACGAAGCGGTAAGTTGCAACCGTCTAATTCCCAATGGAACAGCAGATCACACAAGACTTTTTCAGGATCTACACAATATCAAGCAATATGGTGTAGGGATTCAATAGTTTTGCATAAGCAAACAACTAAGAACTAGGGTTTATCTTAAACGTGGTCTAAAGCAGCTAGGGGGGGCGTCCTGGGGACTTATATAGGCGTCCGGGACGACCTCAGGTCGAAAAAGTACGAAAATAACCGACCCGGAATAGATGCGGTCGAGACAGGACTTGATCGTCCGGTCGGAATCCGGTCAACCGGACCGGGGACCGGATCGGCGGTCTGGGTCCGGCCAACCGGGCGGCAACCGGGTGGGCGGTACGTAGTCGATCAACCGGGCGACAACCGGATTTCTGCGAGGATTTCCGGTTTTAATCCGTACGATAAATCGCGTCCGGTTTGGCGCCGAGTCGGATCTGTGGCCAGGTTGGCAGTCTGCGGCCGGTCGGGCCGAGTCTGGGCCGGCCTGGACGTCTTCTTCTCCTCTCGCGCATGCCTCCCGCTCTCCTCGCGCGTCCATGAGATATCTTCATGTCCAGCTCCATGTCCAGCTTCACGTCCATCTTGACGTCCGTCTTCATGTCCAGCTGCTCCTCTCCTCCTCGTGCGATGCTCGTCTCCTCTTGATACCTGATGATACATAAGTAATAGGACTTAGGCAGTATAAAGTTCTCATCAATCAAAGTACCGTTTAGAAACAAGTTCACCTGTTGTTTAAGTAGCTTCGCACGAGCCCTTGTAATAGGTCCAATCCGAACTTCATTGGACTTGAGCTTCACAGCAGGTTCATCTTCATCTATCAATGACGGAGGTAGTGTAGTAGTAGGGATGTCTTCATCATACTACTACCGGTATTATGTGTTAGTTTTGGTGGTGGGCCCAGGTTTATCTTCCCGGATGCTTAACACCTCGGTCCTACCCATTCTGCATGGGCTTGGTAACTTCTGTTTTGGCAACTCAATTATTCTGTAGTATTGTTTAGATTTGGAACGCCATGGAGAGAGTTGCTTCAATTCAAAGGAACTGGTGCTCTGAGAGCTGCCTGGTTTGGGGCATAATCTTGAATCAAGGTCTATGGCTTGGCTTGACAAGGGTAGTAGAGTACAAGGTTGTCAACCTCAAACGAGACCCTTTCTTCTCTCGCCCAGCTACAGTGTTTTGAGAGTCGCCCCTTGTGAACCGGGTCACTCCGATGCCTTCCCCGCCGGCGAGGTCGGCTGGTGGCGGCTAGGAGGCGACGCCGGAGACCCTGTATATAGTAGTTTTAGACGTAGTTCTAGAGTTCGGCCTCGTGCTGGTAGTCGGCGTTCTGCCGGGAGGATGGTGCTGGCTCTCTCTGGCCAGATCTGGCGCCGGCCGGTTGATCTCCTTTTCGTTGCGGTGCTCCTGTGGAAGGAGCCGGAAGTGGCGTGGAAGGGAGTTCCGGCCTACTCCAAAAATAAGGCATGTCCTGTTGGTTTCTCAGATTTGCTGGCCGACTCGGTGTGTCCGCCTTCTTCTAGCCGCCGTGGTGACGGGAAGAGTGGGTGGAGGGCCAATGTTGCGTGCGGTGAATTTGTGAAGCTACAGGGAGATCGTGATGCTGCAGATTCGTGGAGATCAACCTCGGTTGCCCAGGTTTGGCTTCCGACTCAATATGGCGCAGGGCGTCAATCTGGAGTTTACTACATGGTGGCCAAGCTTGCCACCATGATCTCAGGCCTAAGGGGAGGCCACTCCAAGCGCTGCTTCATCAGCGTTCTTTCAACCTCCACAGTGGAGGCTCTTCCTGGTGATTCTGGCTGGAGCTTCTCATCTTCTGATTGCCAAGTGGTCAGTCCCCGGCAATGGGAAGGTGACCAGCAATGGAGTCACGCCGTCGGTGGAGAAGACCAGGGACTGGATTGCTTTTCATTTTCTGTTTCCAGGATCCTTTATGTAAAATTTCAGGACTGCTTTCTATTTTTAGTCTTTCAGGGTCCTGCTTGTAAACTGTACCCACCGCCTATGTATTAATGCAGCATTCCGGGTCTTTCTAGACCCCATCCCTGTTAAAAAAAAAGGTCTATGGCTTGCACTGACACACTTCCAGTGATTCAATACAAGCGACATTACGTACGGTCCTGATGTGAATCATGTTTGTTGTTTAGATCAACTGAGGTAGCGCGTACGCAACAATGAGTGTTCAGGTCTTTGGAGATGTGCGAACAAGTTTGTCACGTTACACTTCAGATCGATGAAATGTCCATAGAAACCTACGGTATGTTCTTTCTTCTTTTTTGCACATATCCCGATGCCGATGGCCAAATGAGCCTACCTTAACTAGTTTCGGTAGTGTAGGAGATGTCACTTCACTTTGGTGTTGCTTTCTCGAGTACTTGGAGATTCGGGATGAATATATCTGACTTTTGTTGGCTGTACCTAGCAATAATGATGGTGTTATTGCATTATTCCTGGGTTAAAGGCATAGTCCTGTGTTTGCGCAGATGTGCATGCGCTGAAAACTAGGGGAAATTACGACCCCCCCTCTCGCGGCCCGCACCGCCCCCCGCGGCGGCCGGGCCGCGCAACCTCTCCTCCGGCCTCAGGACTCCTCCCCTGCTCTCCCCTGCCGCCGCCATCGGCGTGCCGCCGGGCCTTGCCGGTGTGGTGCCGGCGGTGGCGGGGCTGACCTTACCCGCTGCGTGGACGGGCGCGGGGGCCTCGGGCCGGCGGCGGTGGCCTCAGGCGGACGGCGGTCTGGCGGGGCGGCGTGATTCCCGCTCGCCGGGTGGTGCAGAGACGTAGCGGCGCCGCTGTTAGCGGCGGATCCAGCGCGGTTGGGTGGGGCGGCGGCTCCCACCCGGCCCAGATCTAGGCCAGTTTGGGCCCGTTCTGGGCTGCAGCGGGCTGAAGCTCCCTTGGTCGCCGTCGGTGTCCCCTGGGCACGGAGGAGGTGAATTGGTGGTGGCTGGGTGGTGGCGGCGCTACGGCCGGCCTGCTACAGCACGGCGGCGGGGACTTAGCGGGCCAATGTGGGCCTGGTCGAGTGTAACATCCCAATTTTCAAATCAATGAAGAAAAAGAATTTCCAATACTCAAAATTTAGAATCAACAAAAACTTTTATTCACACATGTGCTATGCATAGAGCTCTTACTCAATTCTTGGTGTGATTGCCATGATGAGTGTTTGCAACCTTGTACCTTGTGCTACAACCTAAAACCCTCACTTGATCCTTTGAAGATCACAAAGCAAATCAAAGAGAAAGAAAGTAGAGAAAATAGAAAATTCACAAAACCCTCACATATGGCTATGGCCATTTTTAAAAATCTTTGACCTAGGCCAATTTGGCTTGTGCCATTAGTTGGAGAAGGTCACTAAACACTTAGAAACAAGTTTGGAATCAAAGAAACTCAAATCAAATCAAATTTGAAATCAAATTGTGCTCACATGCAATAATGGTCAAAACTGCCATTTTTAGCCTGATGCCTACTTTGAGCCTCTGTATTAAGAGATTTTCAAACCAAACCAATCCAAATCTTTGCACCTCATCCAAGAAAACATCAAGGTGAACAACTTTGGTAAAGCACACCCCTGCAAATTCTTGCTAGAATTCAAATGGTGATCAAGCAAAGTAGCAACCATGAAACAAAAACAAGATCTTACCCAATTTGGATTTTCACAAATCAATTCAATTTTGAACACCACCACCACCATTGTGTGTCTTTGATCACATGTTTCAACTCCAACAAATTTCATTCAAAATTTTGAAAATATTTCTCTTGCGGCCATTGTGTCGAACACCTTGTGAGCAGATCAAAACCAAATCAAATTTTCACTATTCTGAATAGTGCCCTGGCCAAACTTGATCACCACTTGTTCCTCACTTGTCCCCTTGTCCCCTCCAACCAAATGCCACTAGCTTGCACCCCTAGCAATGGCCAGACATGGCAATGCCATTGCCATGCCGGCCATGTCACCATGTCCCTTGCTCCCTCTCTCTTCTCTCCACTCCAGCATGTCCCTCTGATCCCCCTTGATCCCCTGAGCATGCTAGTATCCGCCGTTGGTCGAGGAGAGGACGACAAGCACCAGACACGCGCGCGCCCACGACGCCCAGGACCATGCCGACGATGGCATGGGCGGGCCCACGGACACGCGCGGTGCACGCGTCGCCCCAGCTACTCGCGCCACCCCTGGACCCCCTCTCTCGCCTTGAGCATCACCACGGTACCAGGAACCTCGCAGACACCTCCTTGTCCCCGACCCGCGCCCGCCTTTGCCGGAGACGAGAAACCCTTCCGCCACGGCCGCGCAGTACCCCGCGACCGCCCGACCAAATTAGGCACCGCCCAGCCGCGCCGTCGACGCCAAGAGGACCGCCTGGACACGCTAAACATCGCCACGCCTGCGCCTACCCCTCTAGCTCGCCGCAGCGCCCGCGCCATGGTCGACCGAACCGCAGCACCCTGCCCCCTTCCGCCACTATAAAAGGAGACCTCCCCTCGTTCATTTCTTCACACCATTCCGCTCCCCTCCTCCTTCTCAACCTCCTCGACCACCTCCCCTTCTCGATTCGCCTCCGTAGCCACCCAATTTGATCGCCGGAGCCCGTGACCACCGCGGAAGCTCGCCGTCGATTGGAGCCGTCCCAGGAAGCAACGCCGGTACCAGGAGGTTCGCCGTCGTCAACATCGTCCTCGCGCACACTGCCAACCCTCGCTGGAGCCCCGGTGAGCTCTCCCACCCCATAGCCTCGCCGCGCCAGTGAGCCTCTCTCGCCGGAGACGACGACGCTCGTGCGTCGTCCGATCAGGATCTAATCCTACGGCCCCCTTTCTCCCTTACCGTTTCGGGTTTTATCACCCGCTGACAGGTGGAGCCCACCCGTCAGGCGGCCTGCTCGCGCTGGACGCGAAGTGGGCCGGCCCGTTTTTCTTTTTCTTCTGGCCCGTTAGATTTTCCCGCGCTGGCCCACGAATTCAAATTCGTTTGAATTACTTTAAATCAATTTGATTGCTGGCTCCATTTTCAAAATTTAATAGAATCAGTTTGGCTCAACCAAATTTGGCGAATTTTATATTGTTGGAAAGCTAGGGAAAAGATCTACCCAACCCCACTGGTCTCACCCCAAAATGTGTTGTAGAATTAATGTGACAAAAATAACAAGGCAGATACTTTTCAGATTTCAAACAATTATTAAAAATCAACCATAAAAGTTTTTGAGTTGATTCCAACTCTCAAAAATCACATTTCTTATACTCTAATTGTTTATGTAAAAATATGGCATGGTTACTTTGTGTGATCATGGCCTAGTTTAAATAATGGCTCTATGGCTATTTCTAGTCCATTTAAAATTTTCAAAACTATTTATTAAATCTTATGAGAGGTTCTCTCTCATCTAAATCTAGTCCCAAGTAACTCAATATGAGGTATTGACCATGGTCTATCAACTCTCATGTTGAATTATTTGGTGATATTAAATTATGATTATGGTAGTGATAAAAGGGCATGAGGTACTTTACCTCATTTAAATCATTTTCCCAAATAATGATTATGAAGGGTTGACCTTGGTCAACCTTGGTTCATATATTATTCATTTGAGGAGATTAAATCTTAACAAAGATTCAATGAGAGGAAACTATTTCCTCAAAGACTTCAAGAGAAACACCTTAATCAATATTTGTAATGAGAGGAAATTATTTTTCTTAAGAAGAAAACAAAGTCAACCAACATGTTAGCAATGAGGTGATGATAGATTAGCTTGTATGAATCTTGTGTGTGCTTAGTCTAGCTCTTAAACTTGTTGAGTGATTGTTACCGCGTATCCGTTTCTAGACGCTAGTACAGAGGAGTACCAGGAGGAGGAGGTCTACTGCCAGGAAGAAGAAGACCACTTTGATCAGTACACCAACCAAGGCAAGCTAATATTCGTGCAAAAAGTGCAGAGCTCTACCAGAGCAAGGCACACTTACCTATTACTTTTTGTTTCATGAACCTTCCCAAGTTCTGTCCTTGAAAGCTTTTACTTTGAGTTATTTAAGCTTACTGTTATAGTTAACTTTGGTCTAAGTATAGAATAGTACAAGAGTATCAAACTTAGCCTAAAAAGCTTGTTAAGCTAGATAGCACCCTTATGACTAGTTGCTAGTGCTAAACTAAAATTGACTACTCTAGATGGGAACTTGTGAATCAGGTGAGTTTGAAAACCTTGGAATGATGATTCATTCTATTGACAAGTTTTGAAGGTGAATATGACCACTGGATAACAAGGTGATTTTGACAAAAACTGATGGTTGGGTTCGGATGCGATACCATTCCAATTTTTGGAGTACCCCCACAATACCTGATTATGGGTAGGGCTTAGCTGGAAGTTTATGTATCTTAGTATGGGTTCCCTCTAGACAAGCATCATAGGGGTTATGCCGAGGCTGCCTCCGTTAAGAGTAAAATGATGTGAAATGAGGTGAATGTCCAGCCCAAGCCCTGTGCAGTTCCCAGGCTGACGGTGTGTCTTCACTGGGAGGCCAAGCTCATGGGGAGAGGTGCCTATACTAGGGTATGTAAGTGAAAGGCTATGGTTGATGATCCGCGTACTGAGTGACAATGATTCAGGGTTATCCCTGATGGATGTAATCAAATGTTGTGGCACAAGAGTACAACCTCTGCAGAGTGTAAACCTATTCGAATAGCCGTGTCCACGGTTAAGGACGATTGGAAAGGCCATACCATTCCGTTGTCAGATGTTTTCTCCGAAAGAAATGGGGTTTTGAAAGGTGACTTGATGTGGAATCACAACTGAGTTGTGGGAATGACACTAATGTTCCCACTTGAGTGAGTTAGCCTATGAAAGGTCTTTATTAAAGTTTTGTGAACTAAAATTGGCTTTATGCAAATAAACCTAGAGCTTAGCCCCCATTACTAAAACTGTAGTACTTACAATAGTATTAGTTTGCGAGTACTTTAAAGTACTCACGGCTGTGTCCCTGGCTATTCAAATGGCCAGACTATGAAGAAGAGCAGCAGTATGAAGATGATGGCCAGCAGGACGTCTACCACAACTAGGAGATCTTCTGACGTCAAGCGTTGGCCTGTGGATTAGATAGTCCCCTACAATTTCGCTTCCGCTATGTATTGTGTTCGTTGATCCCTAGATCAACTATTTGTGTAATTTGGGATCATGTGATCTCTACTTGTAAGACGACTATGGTTTGTAATGAATGATGACTTATGATCTCAACTGTTATGTCTCGCAACAACAATCTTCCTGGGATTGCGATGTATGGCATAATAGGCATCGGGACTTAAAAATCCGGGTGTTGACATCGGGCTAGTAGGGGCCTGGTTTGTCCTTGCTGCCATGTCCGGTCGGCAACCGCTAGGCGGCGGTGGAGGCAGTACCCTCCCGCGTGGCTGTGGTGCTGCTACCCCTAGCCATGCTGCCTCCCTCCTCCTCTTCTAGGCCCTGCGTCGATGACCACAGGGAGACGGCCTGGATGGCGTCAAGACCGTGGTGGCGTGTGCTGGTGGGCGGCATGTCAGGTGGAGCACGTAGGAGCGTCCATGGGTAGTGGGTAGATGGTCGGGAGAAATCCTTGTCGGCATGTCTAACACCGACGCGGTGACGTCTACGGGAGCCGCTTTGCCTTCCTGAAGGGCGTCATACGTACCTTCTCCCTAATCCCCTCCGCGTACCGGGGGAAACCATAGGATCAGTCCGGGCAGCAGCGGCATCATCGTCGTTACCTTGGTGAAGGTGCTTCTTGCTATGCGGCGTTCCGGTGTGCTAGGAGCGTGCTGGTACTTCTCCGGATGGCGCAACGGTGGAGGGTCATCCTCGTTTTTGTCGATCTACTGATGTCGGCATTCCTCTCTTTTTCATTTTCTTTTCTTCTCTTTTGGGCTTGGTTGTGCTGCGGCCTCAACGTGCTCGTTGTATCGGTTGGTTGCTATATTAATATAGCGGGGCTGATACGTCTCAAACGTATCTATAATTTTTGATGCTCCATGCTTGTTTTACACCAATTTCTATATGTTTTGCTTACACTTCGTTTCACTTTTATACATTTTCCGGCACTAACCTATTGACAAGATACCACAGTGCCAGTTCCTTGTTTTCTGCTGTTTTTGGTTTCAGAAAAGTTGTACAGGAAATATTCTCGGAATTGGACGAAACAAAAGCCGAAGTGCCTAATTTACCGAAACGAAGACGGAATCCAGAGGAGAGCCGGAGGGGTGCCACAGGGCGGCCACGCCATGCCTGGGCGCGGCCCCACCCCTGGGCGCGCCTAGGGGTGGTGTGGGCCCCCCAGGCACCCCACCGACCTATCTCCTCCGCCTATTTATTCACGATCTCGGGAAAAACCCATACACCCGAGCCTCCATCCACGAAAAGTTCCGTCGCGGCCGCCATCGCCGAACCCATCTCGGGGGGTTCTGAAGCTCTTCCCGGCACCCTGCCAGAGGGGGAAATCATCGCGGGAGGCATCTACATCGCCATGCCCGCCTCCGAAGTGATGCGTGAGTAGTTCATCCCTGGACTACGGGTCCATAGCAGTAGCTAGATGGTTGTCTTCTCCAATTTGTGCCTCATGTTTAGATCTTGTGAGCTGCCCTACATGATCAAGATCATCATTATGTAATGCTACATGTTGTGTTTGCTGGGATCCGATGAATATTGAATACTATGTTCAGGTCGATTATATATTCATGTCATATGTTATTTGTGATCTTGCATGCTCGCCGTTGCTATTAGATGCTTTGGCCAAGTATGTACTTGTAACTCCAAGAGGGAGTATTTATGCTCGATAGTGGGTTCATGCCTCTAGTTTCCTGGGAGAGTGACTTTATAACTTCTAAGGTTGTAGATGTGCTGTTGCTACTAAGGAGAAAACAACAATGTTTTATCCGAGGGTAATTCTATTGTTTACATTACACACAATGCTTAATGCAATTATGTGTTGCTTGCAACTTAATACTGAAAGGGGTGCGGATGCTAACCGGAAGGTGGATTTTTAGTCATAGACGCAGTTGGATTACGATCTATGTATCATGTTGTAATGCCCAAACGAATCTCATAGTAATCATCTTGTCATGTATGATCGATATTCTGTCAATTGCCTAGCTGTAATTTGTTCACCCAGCATGTTATTTATCTTTATGGAGAGACACCTCTAGTGAACTATGGACCCCGGTCCTATTTCCTTTACACTGATAAATTCAACCACTGCAATCCTGTTCTATTTACTTTCCGCAAGCACTGTTCTCTTTAATTACTGCAAAACATCTCCTTCCACTCGATACTTTTAATCCTTTGTGTTCAGCAAAACCGGTGAGATTGACAACCTCACTGCAAGTTGGGGCAAAGTATTTTGGTTGTGTTGTGTGTAGGTTCCACGTTGTTGCTGACGCCGGTAGTGCGCCCTGCCACTAGTCAGCTAGCAACACCTTCAGAAATCACGCCTTTCTCCTACTGGTCGATTAAACCTTGGTTTCTTACTGAGGGAAAACTTCCTGCTGTGCTCATCATACCTTCCTCTTGGGGTTCCCCAACGGTGTGCAATCTGCGCTCATCAAGCTCTTTTTCTGGCGCCGTTGCCGGGGAACTAAAGAAAAGTTACACCACAGAGATTGCCAACTCCCACGGCAACTGGCAGCTCTTTTTCTGGCGCCGTTGCTGGGGAGAAAGAGGATTTCTGCAAGGGGAGTCTCTCATCTCCAATCTCTTTACTTTGTTATAGTTTTGCTTAGTTTATTTTACTTTATCTTGTTTGCTTCATTATATCAAAAACACACAAAAATTAGTTTACTTTTATAGTTGTGTTTATATCAAAAACACACAAAAAATTAGTTACTATTATAGCTGTTATTTCTGTTGCTTAGTTTTAATTTTGCTAAAATGGGTTCCGCGGAAAATACTAAGTTGTGTGACTTTACTAGCACCAACAACAATGATTTTATTTGTACACATATTGCTCCACCTGCTCCCGAAGCAGCTTTCTATGAAATTAAACCTGCTTTATTAAATCTTGTCATGAAAGAGCAATTTTTGGTATTAGTACTGAGGATGCCGCCTCTCACCTTAATAATTTTGTTGAACTTTGTGAGATGCAAAAATATAAGGATATAGATGGTAACATTATTAAACTGAAATTGTTTCCTTTCTCTTTGAGAGGGAGAGCTAAAGATTGGTTGCTATCTTTGCCTAGAAATAGTATTGATTCTTGGGTTAAATGCAAAGATGCTTTTATTGGAAAATATTATCCTCCTGCTAAGATTATATCTTTGAGAAGCGACATAATGCAATTTAGACAATTTGATAATGAACATGTTGCTCAAGCTTGGGAAAGAATGAAATCTTTGGTAAAGAATTGTCCCACTCATGGACTGACTACTTGGATGATCATCCAAACTTTTTATGCAGGACTGAATTTTTCTTCAAGAAATCTTCTGGATTCAGCTGCTGGAGGTACCTTTATGTCCACTACTTTGGGGGCTGCAACAAAGCTTCTTGATGATATGATGATAAATTATTCCAAATGGCATACCGAGAGGGCTCCACAAGGTAAGAAGGTAAATTCTGTTGAAGAAACCTCCTCCTTGAGTGATAAGATTGATACCATTATGTCTATGCTTGTTAATGGTAAAGCACATGTTGATCCTAATAATGTTCCTTTAGCTTCTTTGGTTGCTCAAGAAGAGCATGTTGATGTGAACTTCATTAAAAGCAACAATTTTAACAACAATGCCTATAGGAACAATTTTGGTAGCAATAATTATAGGCCATATCCTTCTAATAATGGTAATGCTTATGGCAATTCTTATGGTAATTCCTATAGCAACAATAGAAGTGCACCCTCTGATCTTGAAGTCATGCTTAAGGATTTTATTAGTAAACAAACTGCTTTCAATAAATCTGTTGAGGAAAAGTTTGGCAAAATTGATGTTCTTGCTTCTAAAGTTGATAGCCTTGCTCTTGATGTTGAATTTCTTAAATTGAAAGCTATGCCTCCTGATGGTAAAGAAAGCAAAACTTTGAATGCCATTTAAGTTAGAATTGATGAAAATGTTAGGATGATGGCGGAATTACATGCTAGGTGGGAAAGAGAGGATGAAATTGCTAGAAATAATAATATGACTAAAGTTTGTACCATCACCACCACTAGTAATATTGAAACATCAAATGCTAGCAAGCCTCCTACTATTAATGGTAAAATAATTGGTGTAGAAAGAGTCCCCACTCCTTCTACAAAATTGTCTAGAACCGCTGAAACTGTTTTTGATAAGAGCGCTGAAATTTTTCGTAATATGGGAAACAATAGTCCTTTTACCTTTGATAATAATGAGTTTGATTTTGATGATTGCAATATCTCTAAACTAATTAAGTTCTTACAAAAACTTGCTAGAATTCCTAATGCTAGTGCTATAAATATGGCTTTTACAAAGCATATTACAAATGCTCTCATGCAGATTAGAGAAGAAAAGTTAAAACATGAAGCTTATATTCCTAAAAAGTTAGAAGATGGTTGGGAACCCATCATTAAGATGAAAGTAGATGACTTTGATTGCAATTCTTTATGTGATCTTGGTGCAAGTATTTCTATTATGCCTAGAAAAATCTATGATATGCTTGACTTGCCAGTGTTGGAACAATGTTATTTGGATGTTCATCTTGCTGATATTGCTAAAAAGAAACCTTTGGGGAGAGTTAATAATGTTCTTATTATGGTTAATAATAACTTAGTCCCCGTTGATTTTTTTGTTTTGGATTTTGAATGCAATGCTTCTTGTCCTATTGTTTTGGGAAGACCTTTTCTTAGAACTGTTGATGCTACTATTGATATGAGAGATGGGATTATTAAATATCAATTCCCACTCAAGAAAGGTATGGAACACTTCCCTAGAAAGAGAAATAAGTCACCTTTTGATTCTATTATTAGAACAATTTATGATGTTGATGCTTCTTTACTTGACAATACTTGACGCGAACTCACTTTCTACGCCTAGCTGAAAGGCGTTAAAGAAAAGCGCTTATGGGAGACAACCCATATTTATTTTCTGTAATTTTTCTTTTATTGAGTCTTGGAATTTGTTGCCTCTGTAACAACCTCTCCTTATCATTTTTATTTCGTTTTTGTGCCAAGAGTAGCCTCTAATAGGAAGAAAGTAAGATTTGGGGAAGTTGCTGTCCAGAAACAGATTCTCTACTGTTACCATAAAAACTCGTACTCCCAGCCAGTACGTAATTTGTAGCTGTAAATTTTTGAGCATATGCACTGGGTTATTATCTAACTTTATTTAGTTTTGCACTTTTCGATCTGAGCAACAGAGGATTTTATAAAAAATCAATCTTTACCTGCTGTTCTGTTTTGACAGATTTCTGCCACTATTTGCATTTGCCTCTTATTCTCTTTCTTTTTGAGTTCTTTTGAGAGAAAGAGCTTTTTAAAGAAGTTGCTACAGTAGCTAATGTCTTAATAGATGTTTGATATATGTTAGACCTGAACCCAAGTAGATTTGTTATTTTGATTACACTAATGCTGCTAATGAGAATTATGTGAAGTTGTGTATGAAGGAAGTTTGCAAGTGTAGGGAGGGAAGAAGATGTGATGAGATGAAGAATGGACAAAAGCTCAAGCTTGGGGATGCCCATGTCACCCCAAGAAACATCCAAGAGGTACAAGCGTTAAAGCTTGGGGATGCCCAAGGCATCCCCTTCTTCATCAACAAAGCAACAGGTTATCTTTCTATGCGCTATATTTTTATTGCTTCATATGCTATGTGTTATTCTTGGAGCATCTTTATTTTTGTTTTGAGTTTTATTTTTTTTGTTTTCTGTAGAATAAGGTTGGATCCCAGCATATTTATTTTGGAGAATGACACACTCCGTTTTAATTGCATAGAACACTCTAGTTTTCACTTTTACTGTTCTGCGAGTGTTCTAGTTTGCTAGTACTGCGTTATCTCTGGTTTATTCACTTTTATTTTGTTCAGAGCTTGTTAGTTTTCTTTATTCATGTATGATTAGCTCTCTGGTCCGTATTGAATATTATCCATTAGAGTTGTTTCAAATAAATTGATTGGTGTTGGAGACGAGTAAAATGTTTCATGCTTATAGTGATGCAAAATGAAGCTTGTCTAGACTGTAGCATAGACTTTGGCATGTCATGTTGGATGTTATTCTTATTATATGCTTAGTAGTTATTGTTGTATCATGACTTGTCTCAAATAGCTGAGAGTGCTTAATGTGCCATTGAAAGAATCATGTGTTGTTTCTATCATAAAAAGCATAATATTGTGGTATTCTCCTTTGAAGCTTTATTTGGTTGACTTGGCACATGCTTACACCATGTTATGACTAATAACCAGTCAACTAAAGCCTTTATGATCATCTAGTTTTTGACTTGTAATATCACTTTATGCTTTAATTAATATTGTTTTGTCGCTATGCATGATTATGGCCATTATTGCTCTCTT